>NC_068984.1:39880459-39922623 GCF_001194135.2 Octopus bimaculoides | reverse complement strand
ATATATATATATATATATATATATATATATACATATATATATATATATATATGTGTGTGTGTGTGTGTAAATTTAGTATACCTTATATGTTTGCCAAAAATGGTGCAATGTATAAAACAAATGAGTGCCAATGATGAAATTATTTATGTTGTAACTAAGGATTATAATGAATGAAAAAAGTCTCTATCCATTGTTTTTGTACAGATGTCGACATGCATGACTTTAGTTTACATATATTTATTGCTGCTTAAAGGTTACATATTTTATTTTTGATACCATTTTTGTAACATTTCTTTGAAGAATATTCGTGGAGGCTTGAGTGCCCTGGATACACCTGTCGTATCTGTAGCCACACCTGGAAGTACAATGACTAATCCGTCCCAGTTAGCAGGTAATTAGAACCTTTCATTCTTTAATACTGAATTCTTTATGTGGTTATGCTAATCATTTTTTTAAAAAACTGTATCAATTTCATTAATGTTTCCTCTGTATATGAGCATAAGGAATGTTTCTTTGAAGCTGTCTTGCAGACAACCATGTCATTATGGACTGATGACTTCAGTGGACATATTGGGTAACAACATGATGACAACTTCACTGAATATAGAGGTTAGGGATATGGTGCAAGAAATGAGAAAGGATTAAGACTTGGAATTTTGCAGTTCAAATAACAATCTACAACACTAACTTCAAAAAACTAACTAATCACCTGATAACCTAATCAGGCATATACACAAGCCAGATAGATTCAATGGGAGTATCATAATCATCAACTGCTACAAGAGCAAAAGGGATACTGTAGAAAGGATTAACAACAGAAGTATCAGAACAATGAATCATGTTATGAAAGCACTATTAGTTAGAAAGAAAATTTACTTAGACGAGATGCATTTGGAGTTGGTGCCAGGCTAAGATACCACTGATTTGCTCTTTCTGTGAGACAACTACAAGAAAAGTTCTTGTGTGAAGAGCAAGCCACTGTACCTTGTATTCTCAATTTAGAAAAGGCCTTTGAGAGGATTCTTTGCTCCATAGTCTGGCAGTTGCTAAAAACTGGTGTAGATGAATAGCGTGTGTGGACCATGCAGAAATACTGTCAGCAAGGTGAGAGTTGGCAATGTGTTCAGCAAGGAATTTAGTGTGCATATGTGTTCATCATGGCTCCATTCCTGGTCCCTTGTGTTCATTATGGCTGTTCAGGCCATAACAGAGGGGTTTAAAACTGACTTTTCATGGGAACCCCTTGTATGTTAGTGACCTAATTTTTGTTGCTGAATTTGTTCAAGAATTAGAGAAATCTCAAGCATAGAAGCAAAGACAAAGGTATTTGCTAGAAAGATGTGTGATGTAGTCATGCTCAGTATACAGAAAAGGAGTGTATGGAAATTCTGTGTTTTCCTCTCAGTGTAAATTATAGATAAATAAAGTAACTGACAAAGAAGACTTTGTTTATAGCAGATCTACAGGAATAGTTAGCAGTAGGTGCACCAATGAAATAAATTCTTTCAAATGCTTGGAAAACTTCCTGAAGTAGTTGGTAACTTTCCTCACTTAGATTACCTAATTTACAGAAAAGAAATTGAGCGAGTATGCCCTAATGGATGTGTAATGTTAGTGGTCATAAATAACAGAGCTTGTGGCCAGAGAGAAACACTGGGTATAAATGGAATCAACTGTGTGGAAGAGAAGGCATGTCATGTGTCTGTAAGGAGGATGACATACACTCAAGTAAAGAAGTTTCAAGCACTCCAAGTAGAAAGAACCTGCAGAAGAAGGTATGGAGTAGGAGGCAGAACCTTGTATTGGAGATGAGTGACTGATAAGTGGAGATGACCTGTCCAACCCATGCAAACATGAAGAAAACAAACATAAAAATGGTGATGATTCTTGATTTAAATGAAATTTTTGGCCTTGTTTTTATTAAATATTTATCCCTTTTTATAAATATTAGGAAAATATGTGATTAAAAATAACTTTTGTAAAAGTTAAGTTATAGGATTATCATCATCACCCCCTCCATATTTCTGTGCTGGAATAGGTTGGATGGGATTTTTGAGGTAGTATTTTATGGCTAGATGCTCTTCCCAACACCAAACCTTTTAATTGTATCTTACAATGTACAAAGATACAGTGTATCAGTACTAAAAACAGGGTGATTTATTTCATATTTTAACATTATGAATTCTATCATATATGATAAAGGGTTAACTAGAATGTGGAGAACTGTTTTCAAATAATCGTTTACTTTTGTATATTTTTTAAAAATTTTAGATGATGCCCAGTTTAGTGCAGAATTAGCTGGTTTCATAGGTAGCAACAAAACGTTTCTAACCCAATGGGCGACTCAAGGTTCAGCTCATGGTCCAAGTCTACAACTATCTGCCAGGTAAAAATTTTTTCAAATTTTTCTTGTGTATATAGTAAAATTAATTATCATCATCTTCATAAATACACCTACCTTCTTATCCTCATCTGTTTACAATGTTATCTAATTGAGTAATTTTTTAATGATTATGCAATATCATCTTGGTAGTTTGTATTTCCATTTATAATTTAACAGCCTTCTTTTAATTGATTAATATACTGTGGGGCAGAAAACGAGAAACTGCATATGTTGATTAGATAATAAGTTGTAGTGTATTTAAGTTCCAATCTTGCATTCTTGTTATCGCCCAAATCGGATTACATATCTAATTCAATAAGTGTCAGGAAATTGTTAATTTACATAAAAACCCTTTTGTCATAGCCTCAGAGAAATTTTGCAAGGTAGAATGAGGATGTTTTCAAGATCCACCTCAGATGAGAATGGGGCTTCCTACCTCTGTAAGAAATTGACGAGAGCCCTTCTTAGTTTCCAGGTCCTTAACTGATGCTCTCCCCACTCCAGGTGAACCTTAGTATGATACCATACATGCATATTGGTTGCATAATTAGTGCTTAAAAAGGATTGGAACCTAGTCTACTCTTGTTTGGTTCTGTATTTTTATTTTAAAATTTGAATTTTAGTCTTGCATTAAGCATGTAATTTTTTAGATAATATTTTCCATAAGAGCTGTAGCTAGCTAGTTGGTTGTTGGCATTATGTGATTTACATTATGCTGTATCCATCACTAAGTTACTTAACTCTCAATGCTTCATTTCAGATAGTTGTATGGGAGTACCACAATAAATATAGTTCACTGCTTATAATATTAAGTGTTTCATTGGCTTGCAATGTTTATTTCAAGCCCCACCTCCTCTATGGGAGGCACTATAACATATCAGCATTTTAAAACTTTTTGCAACCAATCTTCCTAAGATTACCCTGATTTTTTTATACAATCTTTTTGTTTTAAAGTATTATAACTTAAAACCTCCATCAAAATTTCAGGTCATGTTTCGAACACCAGTTTAGTTATGATAGTTATTTCAATAGACTCATCATTATTTTCAAAATTTATTGTAAGAAAGGTTGTAAATTTCAGCAAAAGTATGTTATCAATACTTTACTAGGTTAGACATTAATTTTCCAAAATACAAACTATGAGACAGTTTTTCAATTTTTCTTTGCTTATCTTTGAAGTTTCGATAGCAAAATTATGCT
Source organism: Octopus bimaculoides (assembly GCF_001194135.2). Taxonomy (NCBI): domain Eukaryota; kingdom Metazoa; phylum Mollusca; class Cephalopoda; order Octopoda; family Octopodidae; genus Octopus; species Octopus bimaculoides. The sequence continues at coordinate 39,919,040 of NC_068984.1, read as the reverse complement.
CATTCACATTTGGGAGCTTAATGATTATGTGTGAGATAGTAATACAAAACTGTGTAGCCTGGCAGAAACTTTTTTTTTTTAATATTCAATCAACACATACATTTGTTTGTTTATGTCAAGTGTAGTTGAAAATACATACCACTTACATTTTATTGCTATGTGCTGGCTGTCACTACCTCTAACACTACTTAAAAGAAATGGCCTGTATCAATTCTTACCAGTCTTATGCTTAGTTATGATTTTCTTTTTCTTTCTGCATTGTTCTCAGGTGTAAGTTTCCCTCTTCTCTTTGTACTTTGGACTATCGATTTTACTCAAGGTCAAACTGTCTACTCTTTATTATTTCTTCATCTATTTATTATACTTTTACAAAATTACACCATTTGACTCCCAAGAGTCTTCGAAATACTGTGTTATGCTGAGTACTAAATGTAAGGAGATTAATCCAATAATATAAATCACTTATCCAATTATTTATGTAATTTTTCTGGTATAAAACCATGTAACCTAAATTAAGTAAATATCTGTGAAAATATTTCCCTTTTATTTTTTTTAATTATTACTAACGTAATGTTCTTTTCTCTTTTTAAAGCGCAATTCATACAACGGAAAGTGGAAAAATCAAAAGTGAACCAGTCACACCACCTCGAGATTCAACATCCCCAAATATATCTACTCATCGCTTACAAACTACAGTTGTTCAACATCTGTCTCCAAACCATCACAATCCATCTCCCTCATTACATCCCGTCCTCCATCACCCTATCAGTGTCACAGATCATGATGATCAACCATCAGCTGAAAAAAAGCCTAGGGTAACAACTGGGGATTGATTAACAAGATCATTAGTCCATAAATCCATTTTCATGTAATCCTTGATCTGTCAAACTAATGTTTATATTATTACATTTGCTACCTTGCCAGTAGGCAGGTTGACTGAGTCATATCCCCAGAGTTTGCTCTGCTTGGTGAGTATCATCTGTTCTACAAAGAAAAAAATATATTAAAGAGTTGGTCTCTAGGTTGCCTTTAGAATTGTCAGAACAAATTCATCTTGGAGTGCCCAGAATTATGAACGAGCTCACTAGCATTGAAACTGTCAAATTTAAAGAAATGACCCAGTCACTGTTGAGTTGTATGTTTTAGCATGCAATTTTTATCTTTTAATTTCATTGGGTGAGAGTATTATTTAATAATTACAAAAAAAAAAAAAAAAAAAAAAAAAAAAGAACATTTATAGTTTATCAGACAAATCATCTTTTATAAACATAAAATGTGTGTATAAGTATATCTATGTGTGTATGTGCATCCGTATATACATACATTAGCACACACACACACACACACACACACACACACAATCCTCCATTCACATACATATACACACCCACAGATAAACATGTCAGGGAGATTGCATACTTTAGCATCGTTTTCTTACATGCACGTTTGTAAAATATTGTTTGTGTGCATGTAAAATGTATGAATGAACAATTATTGTGCGCCTGTGTTCTCAACTAATTCAGTGTGATATTGCTGTTATCAAGTAGATCTAATCACTTGATTTACATATTTATATTGTTGGAAATATTTCATATTTGAGATATAGTTGCTGGTTTTTCTACACTCAACGGTAATAGCAACTAATATTATTGAGATCATTAGATTATAGATTAACTTCAAACTGCTATGTAGGAAAAGAAATTAAATTATTAAGCAGCCAACATTTTTCTTTTAAACGTTTTTGTGGAATCAAATACTAAGATTTTTAAGCATTACATAGATATCTATAACTTGAACCTTAGGAAGGCTTGCCATAGATTGAAATCAATGTGTATAAATTTGTAAACGTAATTTATCTTGTTTCATTGTTAATTGCCATATGGTTGTACCATACCAGACCAAATATATATATATATACATATATATTTTTATGTAATTTTTTATAGAAAATGTACATGCTTAATCTAATTAATGTCATGCAAAATACCAACAATGAAAATTTAGCTCCAACAATAATTAATTAATTGGTTATAAAATCAATTTTATATTTTTTGTATATTTATCATGTACGCTTTTTCAAGTATTTATTTTTAATTGTTGCCTCTTGTTCCTGGCAGAAAAAGTTCTAAAAAAAAAACCATGGAATATTTATAAACATTTTGTAGTAGTTATATCAGCAAGAGATACATATTGATATTGTTTTCTAGAAATATTGCTGCTTTCTACAGTTTTCAAAATACATTTAAAACATTGTACTAATGTTTTATTTGTTAATTCATTGGCAATAGAGTAGGTTGTTATCATGACAAGCTCTTTTGTAGTTTTCATGTCGATACATCTATTTCATCATAAAGGCTTGTGGTGATATTCTAAAGGTAAATTTTATACAAAAAGATAAATTTACTATTCATTAGATGATTCTTCCTCCTCAATTTGTTTCACTCTCACTCTCTCAAATATAGAATTGTTTTCCAGCTGTAATAGATATTTTACAACAAAAATTTGAAATCAATTTTACAACTAGTGTCATTTAGATTTTTAGTGTTTGAACTGATAAAATTTGCTAAAGTTGATTGGCAGCATTGGTTCTCTAGATTTAACATCTATTAGTTAACCTATTCGTTAACAATGAAAATGGTAATTTATGAAAATATCTTTTGGAATGTAACAAAATGATCAAAAAATTAGTCCGCTGTGTTCAGCTAATGAATATACATAATATTACTCAGCGCTATTAGTAAAAATCAGTAGTTAGTAAAATAAGTTGCTTGCTATTGATAAATCAATGCACATAGGTGACTGAAAGAGACTGTGATGAGCTTTTTATCCACTTGTGTGGTCTATGTTCTTTATAAAGAAAAAAAATATTCAACATAATCTCTAAGTTAATAGCAAAATGTGAACATATCTTGATCTGTTATTTTCATTCTGTTTTTACATATTCAAAAGACATGAACATTTGTCTGATTAAAAATTGTTTGATGAAATAGTGAAAGAAGAATTTTCTATAATGGATCAAGATTTTTATACTGACAGGCCATTCCCTTTCAAATTTACTCCATTTCGCAAATGATTTATTTTCTAAAGATATTACACACGGATTTGTTTTTAATGTAAATATTTCTGTAACCGAATAGGTACTAACCATTGATTTATCTCTTTCATTTGAACTTTTAACAGACATCACTTTTGTTAACAGATTTATTTATTTATCTCTGCATATTATTGACACATTAACTCGTTAATACCAAAAGGCTAAATTATTTCTGATGGGACTTCATGATTCTGAGTTTGATTTCCATGTATTGTCCTCTGAAAGATATTTAGTTAGTTAAATAATTTTTTGTAATGTTAAATGCATGGTTAATGTTGAATGCTTGAATGTGCTTACAATTTATATTCATCTTCCTTAAAGTTTTTTTTAGTTTATCAGTTTATTTTTTACAATATATTTTTTCTTAATGTTATGTTATAAAATTTATTTGAATAATTATAGCTTATGATTTTTATTTTTTCAAAAAATCAGTTCTGTAAAAATTTTATTTTGTATTCAATTGCCTTCTTAAAAAGTAATTAAATCATTTAGAGCTTAAAGATTTGATTATATTTTATATTTAATTATATTTTATTCAAGTCAAGCTTGTAAGTAACACTAACATAAATATTAACGGTATTAAGTAAATAAAATACAATAACAATCTCTACGAAAATACCTGTAATTTTAGGAATTAATTTGGAAATTTGAAAACCAATCCTTCTGTACACGTTACTCAGTTTGAAGTTCGGTGGTTAAATATAAAATTACTGCTTGAATACTGCTGCTAATCTGGTGTAAAGGGACATAACTTGCATTAGTCATAAAAATTTCTATTCGTGTTCTATTCATATATTATTGAACAAACTTACTCAGAAGTTTAGAACTATCACTGTCATCTTTGTGTGGAAGTGCATATGCATATTTGTTTTTTCTCTCAAATTCTCAAATGTTGCAAAACATTATGAAGTAAGCTCAGAAATCATTTGTTGTTTTATATAAAAATGAATTATGTTTTAATATTTAAAAAATTCTGTTTATACAATGGTTGTATTTGTATTTAAACAAAGTAGGACAGTGGATGGCAGAATTGTTAGTGTCAAAGAAAATACTTTGCAGTATTTAGTCACAGCCCTTTATGTTCTGAGTACAAATCCTGCCGTGATTGACTTTGCCTTTCATCCTTTCGGGCTCAATAAAACGAGTATCAGTCATGTACTGGTATTTATATAATAATCGATTGTTCTCTTCTCCAGAAGTTTCTGACTTTGTGCCATGTTAAAAATAATTCTTATTTAAACAAAGTAGATTACAAAATAATACCTTGATAATTATGGAGGTCGTGTTCCTCTTTCTCCTCTTTCAAAAATATTGAAGTTTTCTTAATCAATAGAAATGATTTATTATTACTACTATCCTTTCTTAGTTTTAACATTTATACTAGAGTGTTTGTATGAAGCAGTGAATTACAATTCATAATATTGTCTTTATGCATTTTATGCTGTTTTAATTTGACACTTACACTAGATCTCTAATATTCTAGCTATTTCTAAGTAGTTTTGAGATATTCCATTCTAATTTTTATCTTGATTAACTGTTTGTCTAACCTAGTACATACTATTCCTAACACTAATGGTATTACATCTATTTCAGCAATTATATAGCTGCTATCTCAGACTTGAGGCTTTAGTACTTAATTTTTTTGATATTTTTTTCCTTTTCATTCTGTTACTCCCAGGAATTACAATGTTGATTCTCTTGTCTATGCTAGCATCATCTGGTTGCTTAACTCTCTAACATTTGGTTTTATTGAATGTTGATATCAAAGAATTTATACACTTTTAGACTAATTTATACATGAGGGCTGGAGGGCCTCTGTTTCTTCTTTCAAAGTTGTTTTCTACACAGTATTCATGCCAATATCAATTTTGCCTTCCATCATTCAGATGATATAATCAATTGTTCCCTCAACCAGCAAAAAATAAATTTCTGCCTCAATAAGAATTGTTACTATTATTATTGAATTAACAATCATTAGAGCACCAGACAAAATGCTTTGCAGTATTTGTTTCAGTTCTATCTTTTGAGGTCAATTTTGCCTTAAATCCTTCCAGTGTCAGTAAAATAAATACCAGTCAGGTAATGATGAGGTCAATATAGTCTACTACTTCAAAGTTTCTGGCTCTGTGCCTATATAAGAAAATATTGCTGGTAAAAATTAGTGGAGCACAGGATTAAGTACGTTATGATATTTAGATTAATTCTTCAAAATCTTGCTTAATTTAGCTTTGCCTTTCATTCTTCCAGATCCATAAAATAAACAAATGGAATTGACCATGCTCTTCTTTTGGACATAAGCCTTGTACCTCAATAAAAAATATCTCTCTTTTAAAAATTTGATTCAACTTTAGTGCATGCAGTGTTGTTTTCTCTAAGTGTGTTAGATGTGTTGTTTGTAGAGATTCTTCCATAGTGTGTACCATGCTTAGTTTCATCATTTTTTTTTTTTCTTTAGAATGCTTATATGACATTTGGAACCTTGTTTTTACTTATATTTAATTTTACTAATTCTTATGAGTTTAATTTCTATTTATAATCCCATACGCATCTATTTTACATCTACTTCTAGGTTCTTCTATCTTGAGTCTCTTAACTCCAAATTTTGTCAGGGGAAGTGGATATATTGATCAAAAGACATGCTTTCTAAATTCAGTCTTAAATGATATCTGGCTGTTTGTGTTAATTTTCATGCTAGTTTTCTTGGACTTAAATCAGTGTATTATTATGACCCAATAACCATATATGGTTGTTTTTAGTGATGAATAGCAGTTTTTTACTAAATGTCTACATCATATTTTCTAACCTGTTTTGATATCCAGTCAACATCTGTGACTAAGATTAGACAACTTGACACAAATGTAGTCAATTGTTTTCTGGTACCCACTGTACCTCTTGCACCATCAGTAATCAAATGATGAAAAGTGAAGTATATTGTATTTTTATACATAGAATTTGATTAAAGCATAGGTGTAATAGAATCACTTAACCTTGAAATACTTCAAATGAAATACATACTATAGGATATATTGATAATAATTAATGTTATCATCTAATAGAGAACTTGATACAGATAATTAAATTTTTTTTTTTTTTATAAGAAAAATTTACTGTCACAAGTTTTGCCTTGGAGTGGTTTATTCAAATATGCCTCTCCATGGTATGAAACTTGTCACTGTTTTTTTAAAGTTATATATTAATTTTTATTTTTTATGTCAAGTTATACAAAAACAATTTAACATTAAACTGAAGGCTTACTCAGTACACTTTAGTAGATTCATGTTTATTGATTTTTTTACAAGGTAGTAACTTCGATGTTTCAGCTTGCCCACTGTAATCAGGGTAAGCAAACTAAAACTTTGAAGTTACTGTCAACCTTTTCCTTGTAGAAATTATATATACATAGACACACACCACACTCACACATGGTTATAATTTCAAGATGTTTATTTTTAAGAGAAGTTAGAAAATTCAGGTAAAAGTGAAGTGAAACAGTCCAACTGTAACTGAAATATAATTTATTATCTAGAGCAATGTTTTATATTTACTTTTCAAGACTAATCCATATATATTTTGCTTTTGTTTATCTCAGATATTCTACTTAATTTTATAAATATCAAAGCATGTCAGTTTTTATGGTTTTCCTGAGGGATTGTTTCAGCCTTCTTTATGGTTTTGTTGTTCCTAATTTTATGCCCCATATTTTCCATCTTTGGTCATTATATTATATCAATTTTTAAACTCTTTCGCTGCTATTATTTGATTATAATGGTTATTATTTTAATGATATTAAGATAAAGGGAAATTTTAATTCCTTTATAAATTAAAGCCAAGTATTATTGAGGTAATAAGAGTCTTTCGTTCCCATCATAGTATCCTTTTAAGAAGATGGTTTAAGTTATTAGGTTATAAAGTTATGGAAATAAAAAGAACTACTTTAATGAAACTTTGATATATGCTGATCTCTTCTGAAATTATGGTGTTCATCTTATTAAAATAAGAATGAATAATGTTTAAAATATGTACCATTATATATTCTGATCTCAGCATTATTTCATAAATGATGTTTTCTTTCAGTCTGAATATTTTCAGTTTAAGATATTGTTTGCAATATTTTATTTGGTATATTTTAAGGGTTGCTCCGTGTGTGCGTGTGCATGCGCGTGCATTTTTGATTGAGGATACAATTTAGTTTTCAAATTATTCGTTGGCATTAGTGAATGTACATTACATCTTTACAATCCTGTTAGTAACTTAATTGTTAATTAGTCTGTTGACTAATTTTGAAATCATAAACAAGTTAACTCAGATACATACCATTTTGCGTCTTGTAAAAATGGGAATTTTAATTTTTTTCATATAGTAAATTTGAATTTGAGACTGTTTTAACCTTGTAAATTTATGTTGGTTGTATTCTCCATCACCATAAAAAAAAAACAACAAAAAAAAAGATATATATTTGAGCCTGACAGTATATTCTCTTACATTATTCTAAAGACGTTTGTTCATTGTATTTACTAATTGGTAAAGAAAAGTTCATCACGATTTTTGTCAGCTACAATTTTGAAATTTAAATTAAGATTCTAAAATAAATGCAGTCATGAATATCGGTGAATTTGTAATTCCTTTAATAAATGAGATAATACCTTAGAAAGTTGTAGTTAGTTTTTGTCGGCTAAATCACTATAGAAAATCCATGTAAATAGTTAGTCATTGGGCACTTTTCAAAGCATTTTGAAATAAACCAGTTAACTGTTGTTGTTGTTGTATCAAAAAGCTCTCTATAGTTTAGATTTAAAACCTATGTTTACTAATTTTTTTCCAGATGCAATACCACATAGTATTGTATTAGCTCTAAAATTAGTAGTCCAATATTTAGCATCGTCTAAACCTCAAGATATAATTATGGGTTTTCATGTAACTATTAAATAATTTTCTAATTAAAAACTAAAATTCTATTTCACACAGCTTCTGCTACTGATTCTCTGTTGATGAAAAGCAAGTAGATCGCATTCAAATAAAGTTAGTTTAAAAAAAAAAAAAAAATTTTAATTAAAAAGAATTGATATTACTACTTATAGTTTTTATATCAACTTAATTGAAATTTTATCAGAATTATATACTAATATTTTTTTTGTTTTGAATGTATACACACATATACATATATAAAAAAGATTACTAAAACAGATACATATGTTTTATCATTGCTTTTTAATAAGTTTTTTTTAATGTTGATGTATAATTTTAAAATATTTTTTTAATACTAAAGTTTTAGTTTTATTCATATTTTAGGTTTTAAGTTTTCTTCTAAATTAAACTTTTGATAACTATTTTGTATGAACTAGATTGGATGAATTTAATACTTTGAATTTCATGGGCAATGAAAATCATTGTTTTCATGCTTTATGAGATAGTTTTATCACTATAATTCTCTAATTAATTTTTAACAGTTTCAACATTCTTATGCATGATGTCACTGTTAGATTTATGTGTAAAAAGTAAAGATTCTGAGGTCAATGGCATCTTAGCCAAATGTGTGCGTATCAACACTGTATCAACTGGACTAATGAAAATTGTTATACACCACTGGCCACAATACATTTCCTTGCATTATTGGAGCTTTCAAATGATGGCTAGGAAAGACAGTCCAACATACCTCTTGAATTTACAGCTGAGTGGACTGCAGCAATGTGAAATGAAGTGTTTTGCTCAAGAGTACAGTGCATTGCCAGTCTGGGTATTCAGATCATGATCTTGCATTCACAAGTGCAATACTCTAACCATTAGGCTACATGCCTTCACACACACAACTGTATGGATTTATTATTGATCAGAACATGAACTATTTAAGCAATAATCTAGAAATTTTTATTATCACAAATTTCTGAATTTCAATTATATAATGGATAGATTTTCTTTCAGTTTTAGCATGTAACAGCATTTCTCTTCTCTGAAAGAAACTTAAATTTAATTGTATATTTACATATTTTTAAGTAAGTTTACTTATGTGTTTGTATGTATAAAGACATATATGTATATTGTGTGTTTGTGTAATTGCACACATACATACATACACACACATACATGAGTATGTGTGTATGTATGTGTATTTGAGTGTATATACAACTTTTGATTTTACATTGTATTAAACGGCCCAAAACACTTATATTTTTTTTATTGCATGACAGGAAATAGCAGCTACCGAAATTATTTAAAATGAAAAAAGAGGAAAATAGCTACTCTTATAGTCTTTCAAATATAATTAACATATATTTGTCTAAACACTTGGTGTGCTTGAATGATTGAAACTAACTGTGTGTCCTGATGTAGAAAAAGAAAATATCTGCTTAGTTGTGATTTGTTTCAATCAACTCTAGATACCCCTAGTAAGAAAAAGTTTGCTTTTCTTTGTTGATTCCCACTTCCCCATACTCCTTTTTTTTTAAACATTTGTTATTATTTAAGTTGATTTATCAACAAGACTCGGTCCATCTAAACACTGACTTTTGAAAGCTCTGATCATTATGTACACCTGATTTGCGTGGAAAGTTATCTTAATCATGGTTTATTTAATTTCTTTTCTAAAAAACAAAATAATAAAAAAATACAATGAAAAGTACGAAATAAAAAAAAAAAAGGGTATTCAATTTTAAATTGTTTTTGTCTTTCCATTTGAATGCAAGTGAAGAATGGAACTGATATATGTATATATAATTTTTTTTTTTTTTTTTTTTTTGTGAATAAAAAAAAAAGTACTGTAAAGGTTTTTTTTTTCTTTTTGTTCATTTTTATTTATTTTTCTGTACTGGTATTCAATCATTTCAAGCTTCCTTTATAAACTTTATCACTTTTAGCATATGATTTGGCAAAACCTGTAAAGCAGTTTTCTGTATTTAGTTTCATTCCATTTATCAATATTTTCCATTCCTCCAAACTCAGCTGATCCCTTCAAATATTTATATTCTGGGTGTGATCAGCTCAGTCAACTGTACCTTTCATGTGAAATTTTGGAGCATTGTGTTAATGTAAGCAGTCATTATTAAAGGTAAATACGGCAGTGAGCTGACAACTGGTAGCATGCCAGGTAAAATGATGAGTGGCATTTCATCTGTGTCAATGTTCTGAGTTCAAATTCTGCCGTGGCTGACTGTGCTTTTTATCCTTTTGGGGGTCGATAAAATAAGTACCAGTTGAACACTGGGGGTCGATGTAATCAACTTATCCCTTGTGCAAAAATTTAAAACCAATATTAAAGGCATATCCAATAAACTAGAAGACAATCATATGAGGACCAGCTTTATTTCTCTGTTAGAGCTATTCTTTACCATTCTCATTACAAATGCTCTTTGTATACACAACAGGCCCATTTTTACCACTACTCAAAACAATGGATTCATTTCTCTGTATAAGAGATAATTCTTTGCAAACTAAGTTCTTGATATAGTTTTTGTTTCTAGTTGATGTGCTTTCATTTTTTCAAGGTCATTATTTGCTATAATCAGCTTAACACAGTCTTAACTTCACTTGATATTTGATTTATGTTAGAAAACATTATTACAGTTCTTAGCAAATCTAACTTATGCTAAAGTAGCCAAAGGCACCTTCACCTTGGATATTATGAAGCTTCATATATATGCTAATCAGCAACCCAGACTTTAGAAAGCAAACTGGTCGCCAAGTATTTATTTAGAAAATGAAAGCAAAATAAACTTAGGCGTTTTAGGACAAATTAATATGGTCACATGTTTATGCTTGTTTGTCACCAAATAGTTTGTTGGAATATATTTCCATAGCTTAATTTTGAAGTTTTTATGATCTATTATCAAATAGAACTGGTTGATTCTGAGCCTGCTCTTTAACCGTTTAGCATTTACATCTGACCTCTCACACCTACCCAACAATGTCATACTGAAAATAAAGAATCACTTCATCAAAATTTCAAAGCTACAAGATAATGTATGATTACATTTGACAGAGTAATCTGAATCTAAAGAGTTAAGTTTAATTACCCAAAATTAAGATAATTTCAACATATTTTCTTACAACCTAGAATTTCAAACCTACCACATTATCAGTGGTATGTAGTGATGAAAAATAATTAAATTATTCTATATTGTTTTTAAACTTATTTATTTTCATATGATTGCACAGGTAAGATGGGTATTTTGTGGAAGCAGTTGTTTTTACAGCTGGATACTTTCCCTGGCACTAATCACTCAATTGTGAAAGAAGGGTAGAACATGAGTTTCATCAGGAAAACTAGAGCAATGCACAATAATGGTCATACTAATTTGAGAACTTTTGTCCTTGTAATCATCAGTCCAGACATTTAAAAATTGCGTTGTTAATGTTGAGTGTATAATGTAAATCTGCCAATTGGAGACAGTTTTACTATAAGAATTTTGCTATATATATATTAGTGATGGAAGCATTATTAATACTGAATGACAATCTTTATATCCTGTTTGATGTGGATGTATTATTAGAATGTTCAGTACTGTGGTATTCACCTTTGGAGGTGCTAAGAGCATACATGTATATCATAGTAGATGAGAGCTGTCTGGCATGGGCACTGGAAGTACCAGATCATGTGATTTCAGCATACTCAGTGGTAGACTTCTAGTCAAATACAAACCAAATTTCAATGCCAACAAATATATAGAATAATGGTGATTTTTTTCAGCGACTGATATTCCAGGTGGCCAGCAAGTTTATCAAAAAGCAAATAAACCAGAATTTCACCCATATTTGATGGCATAAAAACCACATGAATATATTAGACACACCAGAATTTCAACAGTGAATATTCAAAAAAGGGTTTTGGTGCATTAAAGGTTGTGGGAGGCTCAACTTCACATATAGAACTTGGTGTGATCTTTGAGACATTCTTTTTGAAAAAAATGCATTTTATATGCTGTTAAAAGATGTTATCTCCAGCTCCTTCACTATTAGGGACAGATGCAGTAATAATATCAAATGACAATCTTTATATCCAAGTCAACATGGATGTATTATTAGAATGCCAAATACTGCGACTGTTATTCTATATATCTTATATGTGTATGCGTTTGTAACATTATATAGATGTGTACGTGTGTGTTTGCGAATGTCTTTCTACATGTCATTAAGACTGAGCAAAAAAATATCTTACTTGGGGAAAATGTAAGGTCTGAATTCTCTATCAGTATATATGTTTGCACCATAAGAATTTATGGATGATTTAGTGAATCACTAATGTGTATACATAAAATTAAAAGGAAAAAGAGTTGCTATATTTGACATTGAAATAATAGTCAGTTGAGTTGTCCCCCTTGAACAAAAAATTTCCCCGTACGTTATTATTTTCTCGTCGAAGTAACTGATTACTAATTTCAGTCTCGCTTTTTAAATGTTGTGTTTAGATTACTAAAAAGTTGGCGCTTTTTCAATTAACTATCTTCTGTTAACACAAGGCTTGGGTAGTTAATTTCTCAGAAAGTTATGAAGTGATTCAAGCACATTAAACTACTATCTGATTTACTTAGTGAAATTTTTGCCGACCAGAACATTTAATGAAGTAAGTAACTTAATTTAAAACTTGATTCACATCGATGTACACATTTTCATACATCCGTAAATTTCTTTAGTAAAAGGAAATTTTTTCTCCAATTATTAATAGGATTACAGAAGCTATTTGCGTTTTTCTCATTATTAATATGGTTTGCTATAGTTTATGTAACAGTTATAGACTATATTGAGCTAAACATTTTTATTTAAGTTCGTCATTTAATGTTGCGAAAGTATGAAATTGTATTCAATACCATAGCATATAATAAACGTTTACTTTGAAGTAGAGGCGGCCTTGCTCAAATCAGCACAATTTCCTTCACGGTGCATGAATGTATTTTACGATATATAAGTAAATATATATCTTTAATGCCTTTTAAGATGTTTGCCAGAGTTATTTCCACTTAATGATATACTTGTGGTGAGCAACAACCAAGCCATGTGTATATGCTAAAACGAGGAAGGTCAAACTAATGGGCGAAAGTAAAGAATACGTACACCCGGTGTTTAGGGTTAGGCGTGTTGTTACGCCGAAAACGGGTGTTGTACGTATTCTTTACCTCCGCCAAACTAATGATCTGAAGGCTATCGAGGACGGTCTTCCTGAAATTGATAGGTTTAACGGAGAATTTCAGAGTTAACGATCTGAAACAAAAAATTTTCGAAACAAATAGGAGACGCTCCGATTCATTTTCTTATTATGCTGGAGAGCATACGTTTCGATTCAATAAAATTAAGTACACTTTATGATATGTATTATTGGCTAGGACTGGTTTAGAGTTTTATGCTTAAAATCATCGGTTAAGGTCTCTTCCTTTTAATGGTTTCTCTAAGCTTTTTAGTGTATCAGTGTACCCACTCGCTATTCGTGGAACAACCATATTCCAGAAAATCAAAAACGACACCTTTGATTTCCCCAAAACACAATCACTATGACTTTCTGTGCCGATCGTTGACTCTTGAACTTTTCAGGGCTTGGAGAAGAAATGTGACGCTATTCCCATGGACTAATCCTTCGTTTCTGGGTCATAAACTTACGCCCATATTTTATCCCTGTCTTTAGATTAGGGGGAAAATTTGTCTTCGTTGGCTTCAAACTCTTCCAGCAGGTCAGAGCAGATTTCTACTCAAATCGGGTTATAGTGGTGTCAGGGTTATCCATTTTTGGTGGTAACGTTGACTCAATGACACTATAATTTAGTCAGTATGAAAGAAAAGGGAGTCACTGTTTTTGCTCATAACAACAAGAGAATAGAATTCACGAGACACTTGTAATAAGTCATAACTTTTATTATTGGAGGTAATGCGTTAACATACAAGGTTAATTGAAGGAAGCTTATAACATTACATGAATATGTTCCGGTTGCAGTCGCATGTTTCCAAGAAAGGCGAACGGGAGCGCGAGCTGGCGTAAAGTGCGGCGGCCTGACCCAACGCATGTTGAAGAATCAACAGGCACTGAATGATTTCTTTATTTGCCTATAATGGCATATATAGATATAACAAGGAGGGGTCGGGGACAAACAATGAACAGTCTTACAGAGGAGGGGGGCATGCTGTTGTGATTACAATATGAGGATCAGGATCATAACGTTATGGTTTAAAAATTGTAATGAATGTATAGTTAAAAATATTAAACTTTATATAACTTTCTCTCCGGATTCTATTCCAGCCCGTCCAGTTTGGAAACTTCATTTTTTTCTTTATTATTTAGCCGAGAGAAATTGTTTTCCCCTTTTTTTCTTCATTGACCGGCTTCACTAGCACGGCCCCATGCATACGCAACTTTCTTACTACATTTTTCCATCTTTTCTCATACGCTATGAGGCAGGTACTTTCTCTCCAGACACATCTTCCTCACGAGGTGGAAGTTGAACCAACTTTCCAACCCCTGTCCGGAGATGAAGTGACCTGTCTCAATCCCTTTTGCTCTTGTTCGCCACACTGTCTCTTTCAGTATGGCTACTATGCAGACAAAGGCTGCCTTCCTTTCCTTGTTAAAGGAGGAAGGCGGTATAATCTTAACTATGGACTCAGTCGAGAGCTGTACTCTTTCCCCATCTGACATCAGTTGTTCGACATAGGTCACCAACCCCCTCAACTCTCCACAATGTACGAAGGCGTGCGCGACATGGTGGTGGTGGTGGTGGTGGGGGGCTTATAACCGTGTCTGGATAACCTCTCCTGAATTGGTAAAGCCGAACAAAGCCCAGAGCTACCCTCAGGACGTCGTCAGACTTACACTCTACCAACTCTCTATAAAAATCCACAGTGGTAACCTCACTGCCGGTACTGCTCACCTGGGAGAACAAATTGAGTGCTTGTCTGCACTCACTCTGACATTCCCCTATCTTAGGCCTCTGCCTGATCCATGTGCCTAAGTCCTGAAGGGACTCCAATTGTGGAAAAAGTTGCTTGGCATGCGGTGACCACACCTGCTCACCATCCAGGTAGTGCTGGAGGTGTCTCAGCTTCAACGCACATTTGCGCATTATCAGCCAAGGCAATCCCATTCCACCCTTTAACAGTTTCTGACAACAAATGGAGTGCCTCACAAATGGTGGTTTCCCCTTCCACAAAAAGCAGAAAAGGATCCTTTCCAGCTTGTTCAGCCACAAACTGTGGCATGGCATGATGGTTAGGTGGTAGGTTATCACAGATGCTATAAACACCTGTGTAACCTTGGCCCTTCCTAGCAAGGATAACGTCCTCCCAGACCAGGTCTGGGTTTTGGCCGTCACCTTACTTGTCACCTCGTGTGTTCTCTCAAATGAGATGTCTTGGTGTTGTTAACCTGCTGACAGTGGTCCCAACTAGAAAAGAAACTCCATCAACTGTTTGACCAAACTAAATGCATATCACAATATTTAGAAAAGTATAGGATAAAAACACCAACCAATAATATAAGGGAAATGCTGATATTGTGTATGAGAATGATGCATTTCAAAATAGAAAATGATATATACAAACTAGGTGAAGGGGTGGCTATGGGGTATTTATTGTCAGATATTAACTAAAGACATAGCATTGGAAACTAATTAAGCCTTTCGCTCCCTAAAGAGTATAGGCCATTAATGACTTTGCTCTACTGTTCCCAGACTCTGGGCAGGGCTATTCCTTTAGTATGGTAGTGGTGGTGGTGGTGGGAGCACTCTCATCTTTTCCCTTGAAGGAAGGCCTTCCTCTCCAAGTGCTTGTTGGTTTTGAATTGTCAGTGATGTGTCTATAATTTTTTGTTCCTAAGAAGACCCACATGCCACAGCAGAAGTGTTAAGGCCAGTCCCTCGGGGAGTGAAAAGCACTTATGGTGGTGCCATGTAAAAGCACCTGTGTGGTGCCATGTAAAAGCACCTGTGCGGTGCCATGTGAAAGTGCCTGTGCGGTGCCATGTAAAAGCACCCAGCACACTCTGTAGAGTGGTTGGCATTAGAAAGGGTATCCAGCCATAGAAACCATGCCAAATCAGACTGGAGTCTGGTGCAGCTCCCCAGCTTGCTAGCTCTGGTCAAACCATCCACCCCATGCCAGTATGGACAATGGACATTAAATGATGATGATGATGTAGGGGTGTTGGTTCAAGCAAACCCATTTTTACCTCTGGGAAGAAGGGAATTCATATTAGTTCTTTGATCTGTTCAACAGGGAAGCCCTATCAGGAGCTTTTGCTCCATTGGCTTGGCTGTAAGGGTCATTGAGGCACACAAACCACCACACACAGCAAGGACTGGACCTTAAAGTGGATAGCACTGGTCAACTCAGTCTTAAAACAGAAGGATAAAGATGTATAGTCAACTCTGTTTTGTGGTAACATCAAAATAATGTAAAAACCCTTGACCACATGAACTTCATAGACAGATCAGCTTTGTAGTAAGATGGTATGGATTTAGGCAATCAAATGTAAATTTAGCATAAGATTGTGATGCACACAATTTTGCATTGGTTGGCCATGTGTTGCAGAGGCTCTTCTATAATAGAATAATTTGTTAGTAGCCTCAGTGAAGGCATAATATGGACTTGATTAGAGTATAATGACAGTTTTGATTCTTTGAGATTAAATTTTGTTGTTTAATCTTAGGTCAGATCTGAACAGGTAGACCTTTGATCAAAAGCATTCCAACTATGACAATCCCATTTTTTTTCAGATGATGTGTCTAGGATTACACTATTCAGTGTATCCTTTAATATTAAAAATGGTACTGTGTATGATTTCTGGGAGATTTTCCTGTTTTTTCTTTGCTGGTCAAGCTACCATCTAAATGCACTTGTTGGATTATTTATTTTCAAACTGTCATTGTATGGTAGATATGAGAAGCCAGACCTGTTTGGCTTGAACATAAAACAGGTAGACTATTTGGACCAGATATGGCTGGTTTAAATGCTAAAGGATTAAAGATCTTCATAGTTAACAACAATTGTGAGTGTTGGTTCTTTGTCTAAGTGTAGAAGATTATTCTATTTGCATGATACTTAGATAGTTTGCTACAAGAAAATACCAGAATATCTGACCATTAAATTTGATTTTAGAATTTAAATGTTTTGTAATTGCATTAAAATTGTCTCACTTTAATATGCTATCAGAATGTTAAAAAATTTCCTAACATTAGCAGACAACAAATAATTAACAAACATATCCTTCCCTTTCTGTATTTATATCAGATGCATCCTGATCTGTCCACACATCTTCATACAGGAGAGTGTAATGACATTATTTATGCTCTTAAAGTGTGTCACAAAGAGGTAAAAATTAAATCTTGGATAATTTTTTTTAGTTTCCTGTCATTATGTAATTTATTTTTAAAGCTATATACAAACACTAAGAACTTGTTTCTGTTGAGTTTTGTCCATTTGTTTGATTTTACATCGTTTCTTAAAAAATTATTTTATTGTTTTGTTTTTTTTCATGTTGGCAAGAGTTAGATAAAAATTATCGAGACAGATTTTCTATATTTGGATGTGCTTTCTGTTTCTAATGTTAACTTGCTTTCAAAGGTAGAAGGTAGAATGAAAACTGGGAATAGGGGACATTTGGCCACTTGAGATTGTAAGCAGAGACACAGCTTTCTGCTCAGTGTTAATAACAAAGAGAACTTCATTCTCTCTCTCACACACACACATACACGTTACAGGCTACTTCTCTTCCACTCCTATAACAGTGCCTTGTCTGAGGCTGTAGTGAAGACACCTGTCCATTTCTAAATCATATATTTTTATATATTTTATATTATTTCCTAAAGTTTTGGTAAAAGATTACTGACCTTACCTAACATATTGCTTTGGAAAATGTGGATATTGTGAAAGTTAGGAGTAGATTTTCAAGGTCTGTTAAAATTAGACTGAGGCTAAAATTAATATGAGAAATGCCTCTATGTGCTTCACTTTGGTTGGTAAACAGGGTTCCAGTTCTTCATAAATGAGTGATTAATTACAAGAAGAGCATCCAATTGGAAAATTATTTGCTCTAACAGTATGCAGAAGGAACATATTTATTAGTAAAACATATTATCTAATATGATAGCATATCAAAATAGATATAAAACAGAAATAGTATATTCCTGAGTTTTCTATTAAGTATATGAATTTTGACTATACAGTTTTGGGACACTGTAGTTGATTGCAGATTTCCTTCTTAGAACAAACTATAACAAGTTTTTAAAAATTTTTATTAAGTTTATGCCAAATGTAGTTTATGACCATTTGTGTTAATTAGCTTTAAAGAATCATTCATTGTACTTTGATTTTTAAAAGAAATTTTTGAAGTTTTTCTATTTTTATCTAGTTCATTGAATTCAAATTAAAGAAAATATAATGAATGGATGAATATACGTTTCTATAAGTTTAGTTCAAAAACAGTTTATTAGTGATAATAATTGGAATAAACCATTATTTAATTTGCAGAATCCTTGGAAAAAGTTCTTAGGTGTCTGTAATGATTTAGACCATGCTTTGAACAAATGTCTTAAAAATGAGGTAAGAATTGATAATATGTATTTCCAACTATTATATTTGATATTTTTCTTAGCTCCAGACATTTAGTACAAGATGAATTTTATTCAGCCTAGCACAAGCCCATTGCCAGACTTTGGTGCTTGGTAGGTGTTTCAGGATATTCTGGGTGAGCACTAATTTGTATTGTGGGACAATTTTGTAGACTGTATTTTCTAAATCTGAGGGTGCACCATTGAATAGTGAAGGGACAGTGCCATCCAGTGCAACTTCTTAGTGACAGGCATAACCTAGCAGCCTCTTTGTGAATAATTTTTCATTGTTTATTCCACTGTTTCTATATACTTTAGACTGAGTAAGGTGAATTCATGTTGGAAGTGAACCCAAGTGTTTAGCATTGATAAGCCACAAAAGCAGTGAAATGCACACCTTTCACTCTTGTGATTACTTCCTTGAGTGATAAATGTGCATTGTTTTATATAGCTCTGAAGTATATTGTGATTTTCTTTAAAAAGACTTTTCCCCAAGACCATTGCAGTATCTCATTTTTCAACAACATACATATACTAAAATATGTCTTGTAGATTAAAATTTTAATCTGTAGTTGCTTCTATTGCATAAGTTGAATGTGTGTGTGTGTGTGTGTGTGTGTGTGTGCAATACTGACATACCTATAGGCACAGGTGCGACTGCATAATGAAGAAAAAAAGCTTGCTTCCCAACCGTGTGATCTTGGGTTTATTGTTACTACACAGCACTTTGGGTAAGTGTTTTCTACTATAGTCCTAGGTCAACCAAAGCTTTTTGAGTGGATTTGGCTGGCAGAAATTGAAAGAAGCCTATCATGCGTTTGTGCGTATATATATATATATATATATATATATATATATATATATATATATCTGTGTGTGTGTGTGTATATATTTGTGTGTGCTCTTGTTAAGACATCATGTGATGGTTGTTAATGAGTGCCATCATCAAACAAGCAAAATTGATCCTTTCCAATCTTCTGTGAAAAACCTTTGAGCCACGGGAAAATATTACCTTGCTTGGAAACAGCTGAAGACCAGTAACAGGAAGGACAAATGGTTGTAGAAAATTTGCCTCAACAAATTCTGTCTAACTCAAACAAATATGGAAGTGTGTACATTAAATAATGACGGTGATGATGTGTGTATGCATATATAGCTCTGTGGTCAAAGAGTTTGCTTCCTAAACTTGTGGTTTTGAGTTCAGTCCCACTGTATGGCATCTGGGATAAATGTCTTCTATTGTAGCCCTGGGCTGAACAAAGCCTTGTGTGTAGATTTGGTATATAGAAACTGAAACATGCCCCATGTATATATATGTGTGTGTGTGTGGATGTGTATGTGTGTGTGGAAGTGTTTACTTGCATTGATTTTACATGATTATTGTAAATGAGTGTCACCACCATTTAAGCAGTGTCCTTCATTTCCAATCTTCTGTGAAAACATATCCAACCTAGGGGAAATATTATATTACTTGAAAACAGATGAGGATTGGCAACAAGTAGGACCTCTAACCATAGAAAATCTGCCTAAATGAATTCTATCTTATGTGTGCAAGCATAGAAAAGTGAACATTACATTGATGATGATGTAACCTGAGGTTGGTGTAAGAATACTTGCTGTTTTTCATTATCAACTTTAAAACAATATATATCAATTAACTAATATATATTATTAATTGAAATAATACCTAAGAATCTAGAGTCCTGGTACTAATGAATTCTTTTAAGGTATTTTGAACTGCTGCTTGGTTGTTCAAGACTTTTTGCTTGAAGTTATTGAGATGCTTGGAAAAGTTTTAGTTGGTTATAGAGGAATGTGGAAAATAAGTTGGGTAAAGTAGTGTTTCATAGTTCATTTTGTCCAGTCTCTGAAGAATTACTTGTGAGACTGACCAATGTTGGATGTAAACATTACAGTTCTTGATGCAGCTTGTCAATTTCCTAGCAATACTTCTTTGAGATAATGGTTTCCATGGAATTCAAGAAATAATAGTAGATGATTCCACTTGTTGACTATCAAATAGTGACCGTAACCTTCTTTGCAGCTTGAGGAAGTATTTTGATGCTTTACCAAAATACTTTCCCAAAATGAACAATTGACAACATTCCAGACACTGCATGGAAAACTGTTAGCTGTATAGAATCTATTTTTGTCACATATCACATTGATTAGAAAATGGATAAATTTTCTTGTACAAAACAAGTACAAAGCAGACTCTATAATGGTTATTTTTTAAAAATATTTTGTTCTTCTTGTGTGACATCCATTTCTCAATTTTTTACTTTTGTGTACTGAGCAAATATCAAAGAATTGTGGAATGATCGATGTTTGAGCCATAGCTCAGTGCTCTTTCATGCAAAGCACTCACACAGCCACCATCATCATTTAACATCCGTCTTCCATGCTGGTATGGGTTAGATGGTTCAAAAGGAGCTGGTAAGCCAGAAGACTGTGCCAAGTTCCACTGTCTGCTATGGCATGGTTTTTATGGTTGGATGCCCTTCCTAATGCCAACCACTTTACAGAGTAGACTGGATGCTTTTTACATGGCACCAAAATCAATAAATTCACCAAGTAACTTGCCAGACAAAAATCCTTTGGTGGTGGTGTGGTGTATTGAAGGTGGTGTCTTTGAGCCAGGTGATGAGAGGTTAGAATATAACAGGGGGAACATAAACAGGTGTCTTGCCATAGAGGAGATACATGGTTACCCCAGTCAGAAGGAGAGAGAGAGAGAGAGAGAGAGAGAGAGAGAGAGAGATGATAGTGATGTGCCAGGGCATACTTTCAAGGTACAAGGACATGAATATAAATTGAATGTTAGAGGATTTTCCAGGGTGCATGAGTAGGAGAGTTCACGAGAATGCAAAAAGGGAGAAAGGGAGAATGCTGTGGCTTGTGAAACCTGGGTATGTGGGAGAGGGATGACAGGATAGCAATGATACAGTTGGCAGTAGGGGAGGACAAGAGTGAGGAGGGAGAGATAAGCATAATGCCTGAAGAAGAGGAGATGTAATTTGATTTATTACGGTAACAAGAGAACAAACTACAGCTCCTCTATTAATTATATGTATGTGTGTGTGTATATACATATACATATATCATCATTACCCAATATAGCCTTTATTTAAGACAGTCGGAAATTTCCCAGCAAGTCACATGACCATTATAAACTCCTTCACTGAACACCTAGATGATCACGAGTATCTTACACAGTGGTGGAGATGGGGTGGGGATATTGATAGGTAAGAAACAATTCTTTTTTTCTCTCTCTCTCCCCCCTCTCTCTCATACTTTATATTTATTCCTTCCTTGAGTTGGTGTAAGAGGCAGTGTGAGGTAATGATGATTAATCACAAAGGATTCAAAATATATATAATTAAGAAGAGGATTTTTTTCCTCTTTTAATTGTAAGTTTAAATGTAAAAGGTTTAATTAGCATAAATGAATGTCACTTAATTTAAAAATTAAAAAAAAAGTATTTTAATTTCAGTATTCAATATGATAGTCAAAGTTAGACAAACTATTAACAACAATTTGATTACATAATACTATGATTCATTATGATGAAAAAGCTAATCAGAGTAGGCATGCCTTCTGTAAACTATAGTGAAAGCAGATTGTTTTGGTGAGCAACCACTTTGAATAAAAACTGAGTGTGAAGAGGACACTTAAGTCCTGAAAGCCACCTAATATGTTGTTGGTGATATGAAAAAAAGTGCACTCAATACACACTGTAAAGTGGTTGATGATAGGAAGTGCATCCAACTTGTAAAAATTGCAAAACTCCAACTCAGTATTGGTAGTCCATCAGTGTCCGATGATGACAAAGTCTGTCTTCTCAGCAATGAGAGTGCATGTGACTCCACATTCCAAAGCTGGAAGCACACAGGTGTCTACAGGTGTCACAGTAATGATAATCACTAAATGTGTATACAGGACTAACATTCAATGTTCTTGATAACTGAGGGACCAGTTATCAAGTAGATAGTAATATGAAAAATGTAGGGCCAGAATTACAATAAGGTGGAAAAACTTCAGGCAGCTACTATAAGTGAAAGATATGAAATGAATTGTGATGCTGTATGGTAGTGAAACATGGGCACTGAATGCAGAGGATGTGTGAAGGGTGGGGAAAAAATGTAATAAGTATGATTCGCTGAATGTGTAATGTTACTATGCATAATTGATGAGGCAAAACCAGCTGATAGAAGAATTGGGTAGAAGAGGTATGAACTTTAGTGTGCCAAAGTGATGGCTGTGCTGATATAGACATATAATGTGTATAGATGTTGACAGGTGGGTGAAGAAGTACCAGAAGATTTATGTTGAAGGATCCAATGGAAGAGGAAGTCCAAGGGAAACATAAGCAAAAGTGGTGAAGGTTGATCTCAGGATTTTGAACTTCACAAAGCAGGTGATAAAAAGAATGCAATAAATGGTGTAATATTGTGTTGGAGAGGATTCATCAACCCATGCAAATATGGGAAAAACAGGTGTAAAAATGATCATGGTGTTCATGATAACCACGAACTGTCCAACTGAATAAACTGAAATTGACTTTTCAAGATATAGCTACTGAAATTGGATGCTCTTCATCTGCTGTTGTGGACATCTTAAAAGAAAGGGATGACTATTTGACCATCCTTGATCAGGACAGCTATATAAAAACAAAAAAACTACTGAAAGAATGTACTATTTGTTGATTGAGAAGATAAAAATGACTGCTGATAGCATTTCAGACAAAATTCAGTAGCAATAACACATGCAGTGTGGTATCATTTCCATCAAAAATTGACTAAAGCTGTTTGGGCATACAAAACTTCTTGAGCATAAAAGGATGTACATTCTCTCTGAAAAATTGATGTCAATATTTAGCTCACCAAGGAGAATAGAAATTGGATGTTGCTAGATTGGCAATAAATCTTGTGGTTCAATGAGTTAAAATTTAATTTGTCCAGCTTTGATGTCTGAGTGTATGTTCTATGTCACAAATTTCACCCAGAGTACATAAATAAGCCATTTAAGCAAGGTAATGTTATAGTTTGAAGTTATGTATCTGGAAAAGGTGGGGGTGTGCTATACATTAGATTAAGAACATCATGAATGGTATAACTTATCTGGAGAGTCATTTGGGCCAGTTGTGGATTTTTCAGCATTACAATCACTTAAAGCATGCTACAAGAATGACCAAGGAATTAATCAAAATGAGAAAAATTTGAATGCTGCTGTGGCCAACATAGTCCCAGGATTTAAAACTGAGAGAAAGCATATAGAATTGGGTTGACATGAATATTCAACAAAAAAAAAAAACCCCAAAGTATTGAGTGAATTGTATGGACTATATTGTAAAACAATACCTTATAGATGTCATTCTATTTTGAGAAATTTCAAGTAGCCAAGTGTTAGTGCCATATGATTTTGTCTTGATAGTTAAGGCATGTATTCTGTTTTGTCATATATGCTCTAAATGTTCTTCAATTCAGTGACTTCATTTTGTGGAATTATCGATACTGTTAATAACTGCATGAAGCTCATTTAAAATGTTCATATTTAAACTTATTTACAAGAGTAAAAAATTTTCATTATATTCATGTATAGTTAAAGTCATAAGAGATTAAATAAATTAAATGGAATAATTAATATTAATCGTCACTATACTCTTGACCTTGAATTAAGTTATGCTGCCTTATGTACACACTCACTCACACACATACACACATGTATGTATATAGCTATCAATCATTTAACAATTCTTTATCAATTTTCTTTTTATAGCGAGAAAGCCGGCGAAAGAATAATGCAACAAAGATAAAAAATTCTGAATGAAACAAGGAAAGTGTTGTGACTGAGAAGGGAAAATGAAATGCAAAACACATTTGAAAATTAATTTATATCAGTTTGTTGCTGAAGTTTAAAGAGGGTCAGTTTATTATTTGCTATAATAACTGATTAAATGACAGATAAAAATGAGATCATTCTGTTGTAATGGCTAGTATGCCTGATATTTTGAGAGGCTGGCATTATGGTGTGATATATTCTTGGTGAACTGCTACCTAATTGCAGTTCTTTGTAGAAACTATTTCATTTACATTGCTACTTTTTTGTATTACCTGTCTCTGAAACCAATATATATATGATATTACTAAAACAGGACCCTATTTTGTCTCTTAAAAGAAAAAGAGAATAAAATTGAAAAGATTTGAATTATGTTCACTGTGAGAAAAAATTATGGAAAACAAACCTGTTTCTCTATCTTTTGTTTTCTCTGCATTTTTTTTTTTTTACTGTAATTTAACACAATCTTTCCATGTTGGCTTGTGTTGATGCATCTGAAAGTTTGGATATACCTATCAATATTAGGGGAATAGTATGGGTGGAGGAATGGGAAGATGGTTATAAGAAGGAATAGTAACCATAAAAATGGATGAAGGATAGGAGGAGGAAAGCTAGAAGACGAGAGAGAAAAGAAAGTTTCAGGTGAAACAATATCAGGTGTCTGCCCATATATGTAATGTTCTCTAGTTGTATAGTTGGTATTTTTT
Organism: Octopus bimaculoides; assembly: GCF_001194135.2. Lineage (NCBI taxonomy): Eukaryota > Metazoa > Mollusca > Cephalopoda > Octopoda > Octopodidae > Octopus > Octopus bimaculoides. The sequence continues at coordinate 39,893,883 of NC_068984.1, read as the reverse complement.
AAAGTATCTACATTTCTTGAATATTTTTGATCTGATGTTTATGAAGATTTTTGAGGATTTCCCTCTTTTCTGCTATGCACAGGTCACACCTTTGTTGCATACTTGAGCAGAAACCCTAAAACATGTCCAACTAACAAATTGAACATTTTAGAAACAGTTATTTATGAAGCAGAAGTTACTTCTCCAGACTTCAACCTAGTTGAAATGCATAAACATTTACATAAGCACAACAAGAAACATTTAAAAAACATTTACAAATCTTCCTTTAAACATAAATAAAAAGAACATTAGAGAAGGACTGACTATATTTGTAAACTAAAAGAAACAGTTTTGGACTATAGTAAATGAAAAAACCTGGAATGATCCAGAATTTGCCAAATTAGAAGTAAAAGATGTGACTTGTGCACAGCAGAGAAGTAGAGAATTTTCAAAGTCATTCATAAACAAGGCTTCAATTTAAACACCATATTTGAGAAATGCAGACACTTTTAAAAAAATACCCTATTATTTAACTGGAAAATACTGTCTTCACTAGACCAAAACCACATATATGCACAAATACCTGATATTGTTTCATCTGAAACTTTATTTCCTTGTTCTCTTCCAGTTTTTTTCCTATCTATCATTCACCTTTAATTTTATATTTACTTTTCCTTTTTATATTTAATTTCCCCTGCCCCATCCTTATTACTCTCTCCCAGTATTGACTAAGTTTAATTCATTTTAATCATTTAATTCTGTTTGGTTTCATATCATCTTCAAACAATTTACAATGTATTTTTTTTTCAGCAACTTTGCAATCATAATTATGGAGATATATAACTCATAACCCTTCAGGAAAAGTTATTTACCTTAAAAATAGAAGTTCAAGAAAATACATTTTTTTAAAGATATTTCTCATTTTCTCAAAACATATGGAGACAAAGCCGGAAGGTCCAAACCATAAAATCAATGGTAACCAGCATTGCTTTATAAATACATTACTCTACATATCTGCATCAAGTACTATATATTTTTAATTATTCATCATACATGATATATGATATACAAGCATTATACATATATATCCCTACTCACTCTGTTGATAACATTGTTTGGAACAAAAGGCTATCAGTGTTGTGCAGTAAAGACCCTTTTGTTTGTAGGGTACAAGGTAACCTCATTAGTGCTAGTACCATGATAAAATGCACCTAATACAGTCTGTGAAGTGGTTGTAGAATGTGCAAAGAAAACGTTGAGAGGGCTCTTTAGTGTTGTCAAAGGTATGACAATATTTTTAATGCTGGTGTGATGATAAAACACACCTGGTTCACTCTGTAAAATGGTTGGTTTTAGAAATACCATCCAACCCAAAAATGAAATGTACAAGTAAGTTATGGTCATCTGCCCTGTCTAAGTCAGGCAATAAATTTGAATAAAATTGACTGAAAAATTGAAAAAAAACATTAATTCCTATTCATCCTTCTTATTTGTCTAAAGAAAGCTGGAAAAAAGCTGACCCAAGACTAGAGACCATTCCCAAATGTTTGCAACAGAGTGGTTGATACTAAATGCATTCAGGAATCATGGGGGTGATAAAGTGGATGATAGAATAAGTTCACCACCCAAGAATAGAGACAGTCCCTCTGGTGTACTTTTTACACAATTTCTGTTTACAAAGTGTCACTTACAAAGATACTGATGTGGTAATATGTCTTTTTGAGCCAGCAGTTTTAGTAGAAGGGAGTAGTCAATTATATCAACCCCAGTGCTCAACTGGTACTTTATCAACCCTGAAAAGATGACAGACAAAGTCAACCTGAAGTCAGAATGTAAAGAACTGGAAGAACTGCTGCTAAGTATTTTATCTAAAACAGTAACAATTCTACCAGCTTGGTGCTTTTGTGGCGGTAATAACAGTAGCTTTAGTAGTATGATTAATTGAAAGCAACAGCTATACACTGCAATTATTGTTGTCTAAATCTGTGTTACATTCTTTGGAGTGTTTCTTTACATAGATTCAGTTGTCAGATACCAACAATCAAAACTTCAGCTCTTTATTTAATTATATAAGGGTCAGCTGAAAAGTTCATAGGCTGATCAAGATACTCTTGTGGAATGTGACCAAATGAGATTTATTTTTCAACATAGTCCCTTTTGCAGTTTGCACACTTCCTCCATTAGTGTTGCAGTGCCTGGATCCATTTGATGAAGAAGCTTTCACCCTGTTGGTCAAAAAAGTTATAAATGGAAGATATGATTTCTTCATCAGTGCAATAATGGTTCCCAGCGAAGTGTTTTTTCATGTTAGTCTAATGGGACTAAATCAAGAGAATAGGGAGGGTGATCAACCAGGTCAAAGCCACAGTCATGAACAGCAGCCATTGAAACCAAGGACTTGTGTGCTAGAGCCTTGTCCTGATGAAACAAGATGCCTTTTGTCAGTTTTCCTGAGCGTTTGGTTTTGATAGCCTTTTGTAACTGCCTCAACAAGTTGGCATAGTACTCTCCATTGATGGTATGGCCCTTTTGAAGATAGTCAATAAGCACAATGTCTTTTAGATCCCCCAAAACAAGCCATCATCTTCCCTGCAAGATAAAATGACATTGGCCTTCTTTGGAACAGGTGTATTGTCTTTCGCTCAAGGTGATGAACAAAACACTCCTCCTGGGTTTGGAAACATCCAAGGAAAGCAGCTGGATCTGCCTCAAACAATGTCAGATTTTCCCCGTGATGTGGTCAGCCTGGTGCATTTTGTAGGAAGACTTTGCAGAGACTTTCATCATATCAAATTTGTTGCACAGAATATTCTCAACTCTCTCACAAGATATGCTAATAGCATAGTCAATCGCTTGTCATCCATCACAATGTGGTGAACACAATCAATGATTTCCTTGGTGGTGGCAGTTGCACGACATCCAAACCTTGAGTCAACTTCAAGACTCTCCCTTCTCCTCCTAAATTCAGCTACATACTTTTGCACTGTTGATAAAGCTGGAGTGTCATTCCATAATGTAGCAAACATGTCAATATGAATGTCCTTATGAATGAAAGCAGGGGTGGGGGTCTAAATTATTTTTCTGCAGGTACTTGATAACACCATGATGCCAAATTTTGTCCATTTTCAAGAGAATCTCCTATTAGTTACTTTTGAAGCTTTCTTTGGAGGATCAGAATGTTGTTAAATTATTTGTTTTGTTCAGCATCTTCTTAATTTAAGCTCTTGTAAACTGAAAGTATAGCAAAGATAGTGAAATGGCTTGTGTTGACAAAACAATGCAAAGTAAGTGATGAGCAGTCATACAAAATGAATGTGTAAATATATTTCTTACTAGAGTGTTTAAGTTGAACAAAATAACCAATAAAACAAAGGCTTATGTCTATTGGTGTGGCTTATAGACAGTAGTTTGGACTGAAAATATGTCATAGTCTCAGTTTGTGCATAGCTCTGCAATATTTTCTACAATTAATAAAACATTGTCATTGGTGGTGGTTGTAGTAGTGTCAGTTGTAGTTCTTCTAAAGTCAGTTTTGCAAAACTGATGTGGAGTGGATGTTCTGTAGTGTGACTTACTGCTACTCCTTTCAAATCTGTGTCACTTTATCTGTAGGGCACAATATTACCATTATTTCTTCCTATAAGCGGAGCTCACTGACAATCAGTCATTTCAAATTGATACAAAAGTTTACTTTTGTATCACATTAAAGGAAAGGACCAAAATTACCACTTGAGCCTGAATGGGCAACAACTAAATAGGGGGTATGTCTGATCTGTGAAGAGAACACGAACCTGTGTTTCTGAAGAAAGTGATAGTATTTAAATGGCTCTTATGTTTGAGTTGATGGTCCAATTTGAACATAGTTGGTGCTTTTATACTTTCAAATGAAGACCTTTAATCTTATTTGCAGATAGTTTATTTCTATAAAGTACAGCACTTTTGATATTAGTACGTGTCTTTAACAGCAATTTATTTTAGAGCTAACTAGCAGAGATACCTGGCATTGCTCGTGTTACATGCGATTGAAGAATTAGACTTTTCTGTTATATTTTCTCTAATGAACTGGAATACCTATGATTCGAATTTCATCAAAATTGCAGATGAGGGTTCTTTCCCTCTTTACACATCCTAAAAAAATTATAATCATGACACATGTATCCCATACTATTGATCTTTATGTGCAGAATCCAAAATTCCAGTCTTATGGAACCTATTAAAAGGGTTTTGCTCCTGAAAAATGGATGTCATGGAGCTCTAAAATGTGGGAGTTAAGGCCCCTATTGAGGGTGGGTGTTTTAATGTCAACCAGAGAAGTTGAATTTTTGAGAATCTTTTTAACTTGGGTCTTATATGTATTGTTCGAATTTCTTTGAAGTAGAAAATATATGTATGTTCACTGAGTTTGTAAAAGAGAGCAAAGCTACAGGAAACCAAAAGATGAATGATCACAATAAGCAGTCAGCTACCCTACCCTAGTCGTTACTACTGTCCAATGTAGAATTCTTCACTATACAGGTGACAGGCACAGCCGTAAGATGCATTACGGATCTATATCAATTGGAAGGGCACATAAAGATCAATAGTATGGGATACATGTGTCATGATTATAATTTTTTTAGGGTGTGTAAAGAGGGAAAGAATCCTCATCTGAGCTCATATTACCTTATTTCTTCACAAAGCCATTCACATCTTAACTTGTCCAACCAGAATACTGAGCCACTCTTTCTGCATAAGTAAATAGTAAATTAATAAATAGTATATCTTATTGCAAGAACCAAATAAATTTGATAACATTTACAAATTGTAATATATAAACAAATATTTGACGGACGTCTAACTGAGGAAGCGCCAGCAAGTTGGAGTTTCTGTTTCGACGGGAATTTTTCAGATTTTTTTTTCACAGTGCTCTTGGAAATGCTCTGGACTATCTTTTTAACAAAAAAAAAAAAGTTTGTAAAAAATGATGTCCTCCCCCCACTGATTTTGTGGGCACTACGTACGATGATTTTTTTGTGGGTAGTGCCCTTAAAAGCTATAGAAGCCTTTTCGGTAAAAAAAAAAAGTAAATATTTTCAGACGAACAGGTGTGTGATTAAAGGAAGATTTGACTGTTGTTTCTAGCATATCCCATGACATCCTTCCTAGTTTCTTACTCTGACAAGTATTGATGCTTTTCAATATTTTCTCCCCATTCATATCATAATCTTATTCATGCTATGAAAACAGTTTTTTTGAAAATTCATGAGTTTTATCATCCCTAAACTGGGATATGCTAGAAACAACAGCCAAATCTCCTTTAAATCACACATCTTCGTCAGAAATAATTACTTTTTTTTTTTTTAACTGAAAAGGCTTCTCCTATAGTTTTTAAGTGTTTAGTGTCCCCAAAATCAGTTCGGAGAGGGAAAGGAGGTGACATCATTTTTTTTTTACTAAAAAGATAGTCCAGACCATTTCCAAGGGTACCATGAAAAAAAAATCTGAAAAATCCCCGTATAAACGGAGAAATGTCAACTTAGTGTTTCCAAAGTCGCTAAGTATTTATTTATTGATATGAACTTATCAAATGCCACCAAATGTTTTCAACAGTAAACATAGAACGTACAATAAATAAATAAATAAACAACACACACTCACCTGGAAATTGAAAAGTAGAAATATGTCCGACATTTCCATTTATATCACTCTATATCTTTAATACATTTAAGAGTACATAAAGTTAAATACTCTGTGTATCAGGAGAGTGTATGACTTACGAAAGACGTTGAATCTAACGTCTAAAAAAATTTTTTTTTTCCAGAGAAGTTTTTTGCATTTTTCAAACTAGCTCGAAGTTTGTATTAAGTACAGGAAATTTCGATGAGGGTAAACGAGGTTAATTTTCTAGATGTAAATAAATTCACTTTAAAATAGAGTTACTTTAATAACAGAGTAAATTTTATTTTTCTGTTGCCTAACTTCTTAATGTCAATTGCCAAGTTTAATTTTTAAAAAAAATTTGTAGTGAACTTTCACCTAACACATTCCTAATCAACAAATATTTACGCGATTATAACGGGATCCAAAACTTTGCAAAAAAAGGAAAAAAACAAAATATGAACTGTTAACGGAATTTTCAATATTTTCGTTACTGCCTTTTTAGTAAAGATAAACACAAAATAGAAACAGATCTTAAGATGGTTTGATAATGAAAATAACAATAATATTGTATTAAAACTAATTAAAATCGAATTTAAACAAAGTCTCTCAATGAATGAAGCTGAAACGAAGGGTAACGTTATATCAATTTAATGATGCAAGGGCGAGTTATGTTTCTTCAGTGTTAACAGCTTTTGCCGCAAGAGGCGCTTCCATAGCAGGAAGTCGTAAGCTTTCCATTTTGGACTTGAATTGCTTATTTTCATCAACCATTTCATTACATTTATTGGGTCTTCAACTGATAACAGAAGCATCCATGACATCTGGTGGCACTTTGCAGGTAAATGTGAAGTCAAATGAAACTATAAACATATGATATATAGCCTTTTACCATCTGTCTGTTGTAGAATATCTCTCTTTTTGCTGCCACAGGGCGTGTCGTTTCTCTTTGGTTTGTTATTTACTGTGTTAAGCTATTTAGCAAACCCTTTACATAAACTTTAGAATAAAATTCAATGTTATTACATTCTATATTTATTTCCTACTTTGATCGATTGCAAAATTTTAATTTCTTTCCTCAATAAACAATTAATTAATCCGTTTTCAAATCTCCTTTATTGTTGAAATGTTCGTTATTCCATCAACTTTGTGTAACAGAAAACTATTTGTTTTAGTTCTGTTATATTTGTATACGATTAATTATTTGTATTCACTGGGTCATTTAATATGACTATAAAATGTGAATAAGTATGTTAGTGTGGCATAAACTGAAGAAATATATTTTTTATTTCGGAGTACTCATTGGAGAATTATCAGTATCATATTTCAATTCTCTTTTTTTTTTCTCTCTCTTTTCCGAAATTGACTTTTGCCGACGCGAGATACCATCTTTTTTTTCTAATTGTAGTAAATACTTTTGATATTTTTCTAGCCAGTCTAGTTCTCAAGTGATCATCCCTAGTTACAGAAAGATTTTTTATTCATTTCTGTTTTCTTTCTGTACATTTCTTCGTCTCTCCATTTTGACATTTCTTTTTGTTTTCATACGTCATATTTTCTGTAACGTTATAAATATTTATTGATTATTATCACCGCCAGTGTTTTTTTTTTTAAACTTCGTAACGAAGATTAAAAATAAAACAAACAAAACATTATTTTATTCTGTCATATTATGTCAACTTAACAAACTATAAAATCTGTTTAGTTTAGATTTCTACGTAATTTGTAGTTCGGATCTACTGAGTTTCAACATTAATATTCAACAGATCTGTTTTGAAAAATCAGCAGGTGTTTTTATTTTATTTTGTACGACTTTTTTTTTTTGTCACTTGTCAAACTATTCATTTTGTATTTATTTACTGTTTTATTTTAAAGTATGTTTTCGCTCCTCCTATTCCCCGTACCAGCTCTTACTAACAGGATTAGTACGCTAAGTGAATATGTAAAGAAAGTGTCAGTAATATAGTGATATCGAATTGATATGTTAATTTTTGATGAGACTTAGAATTTATAACGGAAGCGGAAAAAACACTGTTGTACAAAATATTAATTCGAAACTCGAGTGTTATTTTATTAAATGGTATTAATAGAAAAGAGAGTTTAATGACAGGAAAATAAATTAATTTTTATTTTCTATAACCTTCATCCGAGAAGGATCAGGGTTCGTAAACCCTGGTCCTCTTAAATCTGGTACTAAGGATGATGGTTGCTTAGGTTGATATTGTTGATGTTTAGTTTGGCGGTTTATATTTGAAGGGAATATGTAGTCAGAAGAAACATGGATGTCAGTTATAGAAAAGGCTTTAGCGAAATTCTTAAAATGGTGTTTGTGTGTGAGATATAGTTGAAAGGATAAGACGTGCGGAGGCGAATCCAAAGAATAGTGAGCAATTAGATTTGATAAGTTGGGAGACACTGTTTTAATATGTGTAGAAGAGAAGCGGTCGCTTGATCTGCTAGAAATGAGAACGCATCCTCTTTTAAACCACAGTGCTGGTATATGAAAATGATGATCACGGCTGGATCGCCTTTGATCATAGGTCTACTCGGTCAGGGCTAAATTGATGAATAACAATACAATAACAGGCAGAAAATAAAAGGGGATTCCGTGCATCAGTGGGCCAGTGGTTGTAGAGCAGTATTAGTATAATGTCAGATGGATGGCATAATTTTTTATGCAGTTCAAATTATATATGTAATAGGTTCAAATCTCAGTTGTAAGAATAATTCTCTAATTGCAGCTCGTAGAATGTCAGAACAGCTCAGAGTTGAATTATTTTCAACCTTGAAGAATAAGCCTAGTCTTTGTAATGTTTTACTTTTGTCTGTGATGTATGCGTTTGTAGAAGAAAAAGAACAACAACAAAACAATCAGAGATTGAAAGGTCTAAAGAAGACAAGAAGTTCCTAGCTACATGTTATGGAGTAATTTGTAATACTGTGAGAATGTTTTTTTTTTTTGTACAGTGTCTATATTTTAATGATGAATAGAATTAGTTTGTTATTTCTGCCATTCTTAAACAATTTTAGAAAATTCACAACTAGTTTTTTAATGAAATAGATTTCAAACACAGCTGATTCTGTTTTTTTCTTTCTGTATTGAAATATACTGTTCTGTTCTATTCCCACTTACCTTATTCAGGATGATTTACATCACACAATGGAGATTTTAACAGTTTATGGAGATATGCATGTATAGATGTTGAGTTATATCAACATCATTTAAAGTCCATTTTCCATGGTGTCATGGGTTGGACGGCTTGCGAGGAACTGGCAAGGCCTGGGGCTGCACCAGGTTCCCTAGTCTGTTTTAGCTTGGTTTCTCTGGCTGGATGCCCTTTCTAAAGCCAACCACTTCACAGTCTGTTGGGTGATTTTTATGTGGCACCAGCACCCATACCAATGCTTTTTACATGACGCACACAGGAGATCAAGGATGAATGAAGAATAGTGTTATCTCATGAGGAATGTTTGAATTTAAAGATAACAACAAGCAGATTATTAATGTAGAGAAGTGAAAAAATGTAGAGTATTTAACCAAATTCTAAATACACTTGAATCAACCCACTGCAATGGATTATAGTATATCATCATCATCGTTTAACGTCCGCTTTCCATGCTAGCATGGGTTGGACGATTTGACTGAGGACTGGTGAAACCGGATGGCAACACCAGGCTCGAAAAATATAAACATATAAATAATTGTAGTATATAATAAAAAATGAAATAAGTATATAACAAAAGAGCTTTGTTTAGAATTTCTCATGCCAATCACAGCTGAAAGCTTTGCTGATATCAAGAGCAATAACTTTATTGAAGTTTTCAGGGGAAAGACACCATTGTTGTGTAAGAAAGCAAACCGTGGAAACTCTATTAGTGATAATTAAAGAGGAAAAGAGTTTCAAGGTAGAGACGGAGGTGATTTCTCATGATCATTCCCATCAACTTTGAAATATCTGAGCCACTGAGGGAGCCTATATATGGTCGCTCAACCAGCTAGACACAGCAGCATAATTCTCTAAAATTGTACCATTGATTTTAGAAAAGAAGAACAGATTATATAATATAGTCCTATATATAAAAAAAATTACAGATGGCCATGTCTAGAGTGCTGTTGACCATAAGTTTGTTCAATCAGAACTGACTGGGGTTAAACAGTAACAACAACATATATTGAGAGTATGCACTATAAATTGATAGAGGCTAAGGTGCAAAAAGTTATCTTCTGTGTGGAAGAAGCATTGTGTTACATGCTCCATTACAAGTTTGATGGTTTGGTCACTTTACATGTTAGTTTAGCCATGTATTATTACAGAGTGAAAACTGGAACATAACCAACTTACTGTATCCGGCAGAATTGTATTAGCAGTAGTGAGGGAAGTTTGCTTGAAGCAGTCCCCAGTTGGGGATATGTTGCTTGTGCATTTTTGTATGATAGCCAGATGAAGAAGGGCAATGATCATAATTTTTGCTGGTCCTCCCAGCTGGTGAGATTGATGTGATTGATGTTTATTTAGCTTGGATATCTAGGATGATCTGTATGAAAAATGTGACCTGGCTGGAAGTTCCAAGGAATTGTAATCTTGACAGGAAAGACTGGCTGAAATGTTTACTTGAGATTCAGCTCATGAGACAAAATAAAGGTGATCCTGGATGTTGAGGGTATGCAGTTAGCTAGTTCAAAGGAGTAGTTACCAATTGTAGTAAAAATGATAAATGTAAAGGCATAGTTGCAGATTTTTGGTAAGTGGACCATTGCCATCAGTTAAATGGCTTTGTTTTGGATGTAGTCTGGGATATTTTTGAGTGTGTGTGTGGAGCTGTAGCACTGTCACATGTTTGTGAGCAGTGCTTCAGGGTGGATTTTATTTGAGCTTTGTAGATGGTTGCTAACCATTGATAAAGCTCAAATAAAACCCACCTAATCAGTTCTGAAGTATTTCTTATCTCTGATGAAGGTTTGTTGATATCAAGTGCAATAACATTGATTTAGTCAAAGTTTGGGAGAGTGGGACTTGGAGTAAATATCTCCAGTAGATCTGGCTCTACAGAAGCCACACTGGTGTTTGTTAAATGGGAGAAAGAAAAAGAACGAAGGAGTGTCAGTGCAATAAAGAAGGTGATTGTTAACAATTAGCTGTTACCATTACTTTTGATATGTTACGAAGTTGGCAGTGTTAGTGATATTGCCCTTTTGGGGAATGGAACATGCTAACATACTTTCAATGATTTGAAGAGATTCTTGGACAGGGAGAGGTGTCTATGACAATAGCAGCTGTTGATATTTCCTTCAAGTATTCTATGTTTTGTACACCTGCAGCATGAATACTTGGCTGGATTATGTGGAGGATAATCTAAATCACTCTCTTGTATCTGATAGGTTGACTTGGTTTCAAGAGTAGCTGATATAGCTAGGATGGAAAACTCCCTAATTAGCTGAGATGAAAAATTGGAAAAGTTTTTAGGGCAAAGATGAGATTGTTGTTGAGTAACTCAGATAATCTCTGAATTTTTCTATGGCACTAAAAGTGTAATCCACAGACCCAATACTTCAAATATGCAATGTTTTAGCCTAGTTAAGGATTACACTGCAAACTTTGAGATGCAGTAGTTTATTGTATGAAGTGCAGTGGACATGTTGCATTTTCTGATCAATTTGATCTGTTCCTGTAGGTACTAGTGGCGTCGACAGTAGAGACCAGAAAAAGGGATTTGGTTTAAGTTTGACAATTGTTGGTCCTTTGTAGTGTGTTTCCAAACAGTGTTTGGTGGCTTATGAGGTCATTGAAGCTGCTGTTATTTTTGTTTACAAGTTTGTTGTCATTGTGAAAGGGATTGTGTTCTGAAGATGGTAGTATAGTAGTATTCTGGAATGCTATACACATGTTGAGGTTGTAAAAATAGAAAAAAGGAAAAAATAACTGAGTAAATCATTGTGTGTTGATGTTAAGTGATCTGCAATGATTGAATGGCTACATAGGTACAGGTTGAGGTGATTAAGCTGTGAAGACAAGGCAGGAAGTAGACAAGTTGTCTATTTTTGTTATTCTTCAGCAATTTTAGAAAATCCACAACTAGTTTTTAATGAAATAGATCTCAAGCATGACTGATTTTTTTTCCTTTTTATATTAAAATATACTGTTCTGTTGTGTTCTACTCACACCTATCTTATTCATCATTATCATAAATCCATTTTCCATGCTGGCTTTGGTTGGATGATTTGCCAGCATCTGGCAGTCTAAGTCAAGCTCCAGTGTCAGCTTTGGTATGGTTTCTACAGTTGGATTCCCTTCTTAATGCCAACCACTTTACAAAGTGTACTGAGTGCTTTTTTGTGCCACCAGCATTAGTGAGGTTGCCAAGTAATTTGCAAGACAAAAATGAAGAACAAGGAAAAAGCTTCTGCTACTAAATGATGATTGTTGGGGCAGGTAGCTTTATGTCAAGTGTTGAAAGGCTAAAGTATGATAGAGAGACAAGAATAGGTATCTTGCTATAGAGGGATACATAGCTACTACACATATAGGAGTGGGGTAGGAGTAGTTAGGAAGGAGATAAAGATGCTAGCGATGGTATGTCAGAACAAACTCTCAAGGTACAAGAAGGTGAGCATAAGAGAGGATACAGATAGTGGATCAGGGGAGGGAGAGTGAGTACTCTCAGTGTATAGTGAAATAGTAACAAGGCACAGGAGTGGCTGTGTGGTAAGTAGCTTGCTTAGCAACCACATGGTTCCGGGTTCAGTCCCACTGCGTGGCATCTTGGGCAAGTGTCTTCTACTATAGCCTCGGGCCGACCAAAGCCTTGTGAGTGGATTTGGTAGACAGAAACTGAAAGAAGCCCGTCGTATATATGTATATATATATATATATATATATATATATATATGTATGTTTGTGTGTCTGTGTTTGTTCCCCCACCATCGCTTGACAGCCGATGCTGGTGTGTTTACATCCCCATAACTTAACGGTTCGGCAAAAAGAAACCAATAGAATAAGTACTAGGCTTACAAAAGAATAAGTCCTGGGGTCGATTTGCTCGACTAAAGGCGGTGCTCTAGCATGGCCGCAGTGAAATGACTGAAACAAGTAAAAGAGATAGAGATGGGGGCAGAGGATGTAAGGTGAGAGAAAGAAGTGGCTCAGGAAGGATAGATCAGAAGATAGAGTGATGATGTGCAAGGTGCAGGAGTGATGAGGAGGGAAGTGTAAGGGTACATAAAGGTGATTTTAGTGAGGCTGGTGTCAAGATGCTAAGCCCCATGGAGGAGATGACAAAGGACCAAGATGATAGTGATTTGCTGTGCTTGAGAAGGCCTGTCCACCTCAGCAAAAATTATGTCCTAAAAGCATTCTGGTTATACTTGTAACTCATTCTGCCTCGTCAAGCATACCTCATTTCATTCCTCTAACAACCAACCCTTCATCACTCCTCTGTCTATGGGCAGTATTGGCACATATTACTCCTCTTCCTGTCTTTGTACTACCTGTTACTTCCTCCCCATTATCCTCCCTTCCCCATCCATATTTTCAGTGATTTCCTTTCTGTACCTTTAGTTATCTCTCTCCTCTGCCATGCTCCATTTAACACCTCCCATATCTACTTTCATTCTCAGCACCCTCTTATATATGCCATCCACCCACTGTCATATTGTAAACTGAAAATCTTTGAATTGAAAAAATATTTTTTCTTACCTGATTCAATAATTGTATCAGGTATATATAAGGGCTAGTTGTGTGTGTGATCATCATCATTGTTTAATGTCTACCTTCTATGCTGGCATGGGTTGTGTGTATATATATATATAT
>NC_068984.1:39872842-39880377 GCF_001194135.2 Octopus bimaculoides | reverse complement strand
ATATATGTATATATGTGTGTGTGTGTATATATATATATATGTGTGTGTGTGTATATATATATATATATATATGTGTGTGTGTGTGTATATATATATATATATATATATATGTTGTACTTGGGGATGGTCATATTGCCAGTTTAGCCAATATATATATATATATAAATTTAATGTTTTTATTTTATTGCTATTGTTGAACTATGACTACCTTTGAACCCATAAACATTTTGAATAGAAATACTGTTAAAATAAATAGTATATTCTACTTCACCAAATTTTTATTTTGTGATAGGCAGATCACCAAATTGTAAATAGATATTTATGTGTTTTACAAGTACAAACTCACTCACATATGCAATTTGCTTGAAAGAATTAGACAATGTATTTGCACTTGACTGATAATTCTCAAGGATTCATCAAGGTGATATATTATAATGCATGTAGGATATAATACAATAACAATATTTTCAATGCCTACTGTAACTCATAGCTGTTTTTGAGTTTAGTATTTCAAACTAAAAAAGAAAAAATCAGTTGTATATGCTCTCTATACATAAAAATGAAATTTAGCTGTTATTTGAGGAACTTATGTCCAAAAGTATGAAATTAATTATAACATTTACCTATAAGATGTGATAAAATAATTTACTGAAGATAAGCTGTTGGCAGTATCTATCTAGATTATACCAAAGCATTTCTCAATATAAAGTGATATTAACTCTTCCTCTTCAAAATATAAGAGCAAGCTGGAAGATGGATAAACAATTTTCTACAACAAAGGGTAAGCATCAGCAGCTTATATTCCAGCCTATCAAAAAGCTAGAATTGTTTTTCCTAAGTTTTTGTCTTAGAAATTAATCTTACTGAATAACATACTGGGTTTCAGCACCTTCATCATAATCATCGTCATCATCGTTTAACATCCGCTTTCCATGCTAGCATGGGTTGGACGATTTGACTGAGGACTGGTGAAACCAGATGGCTACACCAGGCTCCAATCTGATTTGGCAGAGTTTCTACAGCTGGATGCCCTTCCTAACTAACGCCAACCACTCCGAGAATGTAGTGAGTGCTTTTACGTGCCACCGGCACGAAGGCCAGTCAGGTGGTACTGGCAATGGCCACGCTCAAAATGGTGTATTTTATGTGCCACCTGCACATATATATATATATATATATATATATATATAAAAAAAACAAAACAAAGGAAAAGCAAAAGCTTAGTTTTAATTAGTTACTGTGGGTTTTATAATTCACCTCTACAGGTACTAAAAGCATGTGAAATTTAATATTTTGTTGGTTTTCAGTGTTGAGCTTGGTTTTCCATATAGAGTAAAAGTTTCTGCAATGTTCCAGAAGGTGATATTTGCTCTGTAGGTCCCTATGATTTAGAAAAAGGCTTAGTTGATAACATACAGATGTATGTGACTCAATGGTGGCTAAGGTTGTGTAAATTAACTTCAGGTCCAGAATTACTAAAACAAAGTTGTAAATCAACAAAGGAGACAATAAGAGATGTTAAATCATGAATATTTTCAATTATATATATATTCTAAATTCACCCAACTAACAAATCTATAGATGGAAATAGATGTCATCTTGTCTCAGGATTTCTTCAGTTCCAGAATTCATCTGTGTAATATTGTGTTTTGACTTAGGTGGAAGTTATCTATATGTGTACAGTAAATAATATTTTTACCGTTATGTATTGCTTAATCAGAATGTAAGTCAGCTGTGAAGGATACTTTAAAAGAAAAAAGTCATCTAATTTTCTTCTATGTTTAATTTATTAATTTTCAAGTTATGTTTTCAGATGGAATGAATAGAAAAAAAATTCAGAGAGCATTGTAGTGTATTGTTGATTCATAACCAAGAAAATAGTTGTATATATCTGCATTCTTGGTTCATATACCAACTATTGTACCTATTGTTTTTCTCCTTATTTAATAAAAATATCAATATTTAATTGTTTAGAAAGCCATAGAGCTTGTGACTAAAGCCACCGAGGAAGATAAAAATAAGAACTATGAAGAGGCACTGAGATTATATGAACATTCAGTAGAATATTTTCTTCATGCTATTAAATGTGAGTATTCTTAATATTTCTGTTTCAAAACATAAGTTCAGGTCACCATGTTTTTCTTTTTACTTTCATCAAGAATGCTTTGTTTTGTAAAGATCTGTTTTCAATCTTTACTAATTTACAAAAAATATATTGGAACCTAATTCCAATCAGATTGTAAAAGTGTGGTGCACTTACTGATTCTGAGAAGAAACAACCATAGAAATGTTCCTATAAACAGCTCCTTCAGTTGCTGAATGAAGAAAATGAATAGACAAAGAAAGACTGCCTTAAGTAGATCCAATAGTGGTACTAGCTATTAAGGTTGACTACGTAGTTGAAAGAACTATTAAGGAATTGAGGGCAGGGAAAATAGCAGGACCATAGAGGTTGTTGCTGAGATGTTGAAGGTATTTGACAATGTAGGACATACACTAGTTACCTGCATAATCAATTAGATAGTACAGGGAGATGTTATCTCTCATGACTGGCATAACATCAGCATTTCAAACTGATACAAAGACAAGATGATTCTTTAGAAAGGAGGAATTAAATTGATAGACCAAGTTATGAAAATATTAGATAGAATTAGCTTATCAGAGTGGGAATTAATTTAGTGCAATGTGGTTTAGGTTGTACTCTGACAGGAATCATGCGTGCTGGTGCATTTATCAAAATTTATCCAATTTACAAAAGAAAAAGGTCATGTACCGAATTCAGCAGAATGAATGAAAGGGTTTTACTTGATCAGTATTGCTTTGATAGAGTAATCTTGTGAAAGGCAAGGCGAGAGAAATGGTAAGAGCAAAGGAGAATGTGGTTATGAATCGTGTATCAAATTTTGTTGTTTGCCTCGACATTATTTTTGGGTGTTGTTTGTCAGTGCGTGGCTGTTCTGTCGTATTTATTAGAAATCAGCTAGAAGGATAAAGATATCAGTGGTGCTATAGTCGTGTGGAGTTATTTGAACTCTCTGTACGTTAGCAAAGTGGATGAGAATATATTTCACTTGACAGGGTAGCATCTGGTTAATGTCTCTTACCATCTTCCATTGTCCCATCATGAGAAGTAAGTTTCATTTCCCTGTTGTGGGAAGCAAATGAGAATGAAATGTGAGGGGACAATGTTTTTGAGATTACGGTTCGAATGTAAGGCAGGGCTGAAAGGGTTCCCAACAGCTATTAGTAGCGGGGGTAGTGTGTTGATGATGAAAAGTTATCTTGTAAAAGAGTAAGTAAATGTGTGTAAAGTGGCCCACAAGTGCAGTTAGATTCTGTCCAGTTGGACAGAAGTTGTTGATTGGGAAACAACCGTACACCATACAGGGTAAATGTGATAAAGTGTTAACTTGCATTGTTCAATGACAGAACAATGAAATTATTTACTTGGAGGAAATCTGTTTCAAATCACAAATGGAATGCATGTTAATTTAAGAACGACATGCTGTTATTGCAAATAGCTGTTATGTGGTAGCAAGGCATGGTAGAAATAGCAGCCAAATCTTTCATTTCTGTGGAAAGGAGCTGTTTACACGTCATTTCAATATCATGTTGATTTAAGTGTTAGTATGAGACTGTAAATGTGCAATGAAAATGAAACATTGTTATGAACTGGAAGAATAAAAGTGAAACATAGATGTTATTCTTTCACTTTTGACATGTAATAGCAAACCAGTGTAAAAAAATTACTTTGGGCTGCATTAGGCAAGAAGTTGAAAACTTTTTTGGCCCATGACACTCCATGGATCATATGTAATGTATGTGTAAAATTTGAATGAAATCAGTTGTGTAGTTCTTGAGTTTTAGGGATTCATGTAAACAGACAGACACATTCTCATCTTTATATACATATATAGATAAACAATAAATTTCTGTTATTATATTTTAAGTCTGTTAATGTGGTACAGATGGTATAAAAATTAGAACACAATTGAATGTTTATCTAGTTTGTCACACTCCTGTTCTCACCTCAAAACTTGCTGGGCTAGCAAGAAGAAATATTTTCAGCTCTAGTAATTTAAGGATTGTATTACTTTTTCACAGATGAAGCCCAAAGTGATAAGGCCAAAGAAAGTATTCGTGCCAAATGTGCACAATACTTAGACAGAGCTGAAAAACTAAAGGTATATCTAAAGAAGAAAAAAAAGCAGCCTGTGAAAGACGGAGAATCAAAAAATTCACATTTTGGTAAAGATGGTGAGTCCAGCAAAAAGTAAGTGAATTGTTGTTTAAAAAATACTTTAGTAATTTCTAAATAATGATAAATAGTGAAGACTTTAATTTGAATAAATTTTAATGAAATTCTTTATAAATTTCTTCTACATTCTAAATTAAATTAGCAATTATGTCTTTAACTTTTCTGTGTGCTTCATTGCCTATAATACTTATGCATACTGTGTACAAATGATAACTCATCAGTAGGTTTATTAACTTGTTCTGTTCTAAGCTTTTCTGTTCTTTTGGTTCATTGATATTCCTTATCTGGTTCTACAGTTGAATTTATAATAACTTTTACATGCATTCTTTGTGTATTATGGAGATCGTTTTGCAATGTCAGATATTTCAGAAAGTATTTGATAAGTAAATAATCTCTCTAGCCTTCAGCACAAAGAAATGGTGCCTGTTTTCCAGTTTATAGTATAAAATGTCTAAAGTAATGTTTGTTTATAGTAGTTTAATCTTATCCTTTTCATGCTTTTGTTATGTTTTGAATTATTTTTCTTATATAGTTTTTCTTTTAGATAAAATTCTGATATAATATTTTACTGGAAAAAATTCATTCTATGTTGATATTGTAGTATTTATGTTTTGTAGTTCAACTGTAGAATGTAAATAACATTGGTAATGCTACAGCATTTAAAAAAAAAAATTCAATATATCAATTCATACACAAAATAAAAAATGAATGCATAAGAGTGTCTCTTCATAGTTGTTTAATTTGCTAGAAATAGTTGCTTAATTCTTTAAATATCACCCTACTATCCTGAAAAAATGAATTCATTGGATAACATAATCCTGGATACACTATGTATGTATGATCACTGCCAAAACACTTAAAAGGCCAATAATATTACATTCCACAGCTTTGGGAACCCTTAAAACAATATTTTCATACAAGAAATTTTCTTTAATTTTAAAAGGAGTAAATGATATCATGTTACTGTTTTAGTTTATTTTGATACTTAGTTTTAACTTCGATATAAAGATTTTATTTGTAATTACAAACATGAATTAGCATTATGAAGGCACGAATTGATTACTACCAAGAGATATGCTTTTTAAAAAATTTTTTCAGCAGAGCAGGTAAAGATGACAAAGAGTCCTCAAGTGACTCTGACTCTGAGAAAGATCCTGATAAGAAGAAATTTGAAAATGCACTCTCGGGTAGGTAGCCCTTAAGCTTTTAATGATTTGAATTCTGTTTAGATAACTTTGAAAAAAAAAAAAAAACCACTCCTTTCATTGCGGCTTTAGTAATAGTTTTATTTTTAAAAATTTTAATGTGAAGTCATTCTCTCTTACTTTGCAGAAAATAAAGTTTTGTTAAGTACCCTATATCAGTTCTGCTTGAGCAGACTCATGGGAGCTTTTACTTTGCTACTTGACCTGGATGCACTGGCACAGTAAACACTAAGAGCATGCTGGAAGTAGATTCTCTTAAATACACAACAGTCAAATACTCAAAAATCTGCTAAACATAATTATAAGATTATGGTATAATACATCGTGTGTTACAAATGTAGTTTTGAAATCATTAGTCTTTGAAGATTAAAATCATACAATGTAACTTTCATTGAGAGAAAAGTTAAATAGTGTGTAAATAAAAAGTAAAACACAACTGTGTAACATTTTGTGTTATATAATTTGTATTGATTCCCTTCTCCTCTTTGTGACAATATTAGAAATTTATGCACTTAGATATTGAGAAAACAAAATATGTATTAGAAATAATGAATTTCTAAATCTCTCAGAGAGACTTAAGCAGTAGTGATGCGATAAAGTAGTTGTATAGTGCCAACTTAACGTGACAGTCCCAATAAGGGAATATACTACTGCTGTTTAGCCCTAGGAAGCCAGACCACTTCCTATTAGGCCTTGACACATTTCCTGTGCCCTTATCCTAGCCAGTCATGCTACTTCAGGCTGATGACGATCAAAGACTCAGAAACATGTCCCTGAATGCAGGCTAGGCTGGGTGGAGGAGTTTGTCTCCCCCTCGTAAGGATAAGGGCACAGGAAATGTGTCAAGGCCTAATAGGAAGTGGTCTGGCTTCCTAGGGCTAAACAGCAGTAGTATATTCCCTTATTGGGACTGTCATGTTAAGTTGGCAGTATACAACTAAAATATGTATTATATTTTAGTAATTTTTCAGTGAATAGTTATACATTTTATTTTTTTTATAAAATATTATATGATCTTGTTTGAAACCCCCAAAAATCAGTGGATAATAGTTTTGATTCTTGAAAGTTTATGAATATGATTAAAATATTATTAATTTTTGTTTATAATTATTCAAAACTTAAGTTAGAAATCATAAAAAAAAAAAAATTAAACAAGACTGATATTTATTTTTGTTGATCATTTTCTTTCATATCAATTAACTGATTGTTACATCTAAAACTTTCTAAGGTGCCATTATTATGGAGAAACCACAGGTTAATTGGGAGGATGTAGCTGGATTAGACACTGCCAAAGAAGCCTTGAAAGAAGCTGTGATTCTTCCAGTCAAATTCCCACATTTATTCACAGGTAAATGATTTATTAAAGACCAAAAGAATTTACTGATTTGCCATAAATAATTGAAAAACTTTCTTTTTACATCTTTTTAGCTAAATATATCATGTAGAAGTTAAGATTGTGATTCTGTACTATTTTACAGTTTTCATTTCTTTTATTTTAATGACTGTAATTCTGTAGAATATTGCCCATTTCACATTCTCTTACCAGTTTTATGCAATCCTTTTATCTTGTTGATAACAAAACTTTTTGAAACACAAAAATTAAAATACAATGCATTTACAAATTTAAGAAATTTAAAAAATTTGTCTTAAACATTTCATCATCATCATCATTTTATGTCCATACTGGTATGGGTTGGACGGTTTGACTGGGCTGGTATGCTGGAAGGCTGCATCAGACTCCAGTTTGATTTGGCATGGTTTTCTGTGGCTGGATGCCCTTCCTAACGCCAACTACTCTGAGAGTATAATGGGTGCGTTTATGTGCCACCAGCATGGATACCAATTTGCGTGACACCAGTATCTGCCATGACTGTGATTTTGCTTGGCTTGATGGGTTTTCTTCTCAAGCATGCCATAATGCCAAAGGTCTTGGTTATTACCTCTGTGAGGCCCAACACTCAGAAGGAACTCAGCCACATTGCCTCTGTGAGGCCCAACACTCGAAAGGAACTCAGCCACATTGCCTCTGTGAGGCCCAACACTTGAAAGGAACTCAGCCACTTTGCCTCTGC
>NC_068984.1:39872238-39872766 GCF_001194135.2 Octopus bimaculoides | reverse complement strand
GAAGGAACTCAGCCACATTGCCTCTGTGAGGCCCAACACTCGAAAGGAACTCAGCCACATTGCCTCTGTGAGGCCCAACACTTGAAAGGAACTCAGCCACTTTGCCTCTGCCAGGCCCAATGCTCGAGAGGAACTCAGCCACTTTGTCTCTGTCAGGCCCAACATTCAAATGATGTTCTTTACGTGTCACCGGCACGGGTGCACTTGGCTTGATGGGTTTTCTCAAGCACAGCACATCGCCAAATGTCTCGGTCACCAGTCATTGCCTCTGTGAGGCTCAAAGTTCAAAGATCATGCTTCACCACCTCATTAAAACAAAAGGAAAAGATTCATATTTTTAAGCACTTCTCCCTCATTTAAAATAGATTGCATTTTTTCTGCTTTATAAGTTTATAATAATAAGTTTTATCATTCTTATTTTTTTAATATTTTATAAATCTAGCTCATATCTTAGATACTATTCCTTCCAAGTGACTTTAAGTTTATTTTTACACTATGGTAATGTATTATCATATTCTAACAGGTGTT
>NC_068984.1:39868146-39872228 GCF_001194135.2 Octopus bimaculoides | reverse complement strand
TGGCTGTATAGTTGGGGAATTTGTTTCTTAACCATGTGGTTACAGGTTCAGTTGTACTTTGCAGTACCTTGGGATAGTGTCTTCTACTATAATCCCTGGCTGACCAAAGACCAAAGCCTCAGAGTGGTTTGATAGACAGAAAGTGAAAGGAGTCCATTAGACCATTGTGTGTGTGTGTGTGTGTGTGTGTGTATGTATGTATAAATATATATATAAGTAATGAGAAAATGGAGAAAACCATAGATTAACCAACACATCGATTGGACCACATTTATAGCTTATTTATTAATACAAAGCATGACAAGACAAATCTTACAGTTGTTTCTAATCAGATTACCAGAATGCAGTCTATACATAAATGCAAGAATAAAATTCTTCATCTACATAGGGCATTTGAATTAAGGCAACAGATCTTCATCAGAGTGAAAAACAAGAGCATACAATATAAACAAAAGGAAGAATGACAAGGAAAGAAAACATGGCTTAGACAAATAGTCTAGAAGCCCAATATCTTAAGTGCAGATAAATTTGCCATCAGGGCTACAAGAGCGTAGATGAAAGAGTGGGCTATAAAAAGTCTAGGGAATACTACAAATTATAAATGGGTGGGTACAATTAGAAGGTGGGGGTCAGGGTTTAAAAAAAAAAAAAGTTATCAAGAAACTCTATGTAAAGAAAATATT
This sequence comes from Octopus bimaculoides, assembly GCF_001194135.2. Lineage (NCBI taxonomy): Eukaryota > Metazoa > Mollusca > Cephalopoda > Octopoda > Octopodidae > Octopus > Octopus bimaculoides. Next base: position 39,871,545 of record NC_068984.1, on the reverse strand, counting down.
AACATAATTATCAAAGGTCACACCTATGTTAATGGGGAAAACTTAAGTAAAAGTAAACAATTATCGTAGGGTGCTACAGAAAAAATTTATTCACAGGGATTAATACCAAGAAACCCTGCCTATGATCCACAGTGGGGTATGTCTAAGTCCGGTAGTTTCTACATTGGTCAGTTACAATTTGAAACGGAGGTTACAAGTTAAAACTGTTACAAAGGATTTGTTTATAAATAAAGAAAAGAAAGGAAGGGAAAAAGGCATGGGAGATAAGTTAATGAATAGATATTAAGGGCCGTTTATGTCTTACAGCATCTTAAAGTTAAAACATGCAAGAGGGAAGGAATTGTGAGACTAACAAGTTTGTGGTTAAGGGGAGGCAACAGGTCCTGGTAAGTCAGCGGTTCTATGAGAACTAGTGAGGGCGGGGTGGGGGGGAGAAAGGGGGCTAAACCTTGTATATAGTGAATTGTAGTAATAATGAGGTATATAAGGAAAATATATCCCATAGGTGCTCTACAATGCACAAATAAAATGGCACTGACAGTTAGACGGATAATATTTAAGGCCAAGTCAAATGCTGAAATAAACCAGTATAAAAGAATATAATGGCACTAATGGGTACAAATTAATGCAGAGACCACATGTCGGTTGATCCTATAAGAAAAGTAACCTTGAAATAAGCAATTTATTAAATAAGCCTAAGAAGCAAAAACAAATGCTCAAAGAGAGAAAAAATACTAATTAAATCTAATCGTTAAAATTATAAACAAAAGTGTATTAACTCCAAATGTATTCTTTGTACCCATTTCTAGTGTTATTTATATTTATCGAAAGTAGACCTACCTTTATGCAGGCAAGCTATACTTCACTCAACTCTCAGGTTCACTAACGGAATTTGTACTGTTAGAATATAAAAGATCTCATTTATGCAAGGGTGACACTTTCTATTTTTTTCATTATACGAAGATGCGGTAGCAAGGATCTCCCAATTTAATGTGAAGCTAATGTTACTGTCTTTGAGCTCCCAAATGTACCTACTTCAGCCAGTCGAATTAAGTTTCTGTTTCTAAAAGAATGCTGGTGCACAGCCAGTCTTCGTTTTATTTCATTTTGGGTTGCACCAATATAACTCCATTTGCTAGACTTTGTTGTGACTGTGCATTGATACTTAGTGTCCTTAATTCTACAGGTGTTACCAAATGCACAATTATTCCTGTTCCCACAGTCACATAGGTTATCTTGCAGGGGGGAATAGCTTCCTAGTGGGGTAGGATTAGGTTTTTTGAGGTTAAAGTGGTTATTTTGGTTCTGAGAGTATTCTGTACTGAGGTTGGAGGTCGTGATTATTATTATTATTATTATTTCTAATACCGCCATCTGTACCATATTTGTTTCTATTTGAGTTGAAATTATATAATTTATTATTATTCAGGGAGGATATTATGCTCCCTAAATTATGTGTAAGGTTGTAACTGCTATTTATAAGATTGGAATACCTATTTTCATGTCAAGGCGTCTATTTACGACATTCATTAATTGCTATGCTAAGTTCATCCTTATTTGCATTACAAAAGGGATTGTACACCAGATCTTATCTCCCGATTTGCTGGTAGTTACTTTGTGGGTGGTGTGCTTATAGATGTTACTTTTCCTGCGTGCATTGACCCTCGTGGACCTACCTTGTGAGTTACTATAATTTTTGTAGTTATTCATGCAGTTACTAAATTTAGTCATGTTAGTGTCATTTGTTACTGCTACCTGTGTCTTTTTACATGGTTATGCGCAATAATGTTGCAATTATCATATTCGTTATTCCTTTCCCGCTCATGTGGGATATATTTAATTCTACTCTATAGCTGGCATCCTTAAGAGCCTTATTGTACCTATCCTTATGACTATCAAATATGTCCTTGTTAGATGAGAGATAGGAAATCCTTTTACTAATGCTTCTAATTAAAGCCCTTTTTACTGATTGTGGATAGTTACTTTGATAGTTTATATACTTAAGATTGGAGTTAGGTTTCATATAAGGTTGGTGTAAATCTGTATTTAAATCACAGTTAGCGTCTAAGTAATTGATGAAGTAGTTTTCATTCTCTATAGTAATGGAGAGGCCGAATCTATTGAAGAATTTATACAGGTGTTTTTAGATTAATTCTAGGCATCTATTGGAGATGCTTTTAATAAGGAAGAGTACATCATCTCTATATAGGCCTCCTGTGAGTTCAGGGAATTCTCTATAGATGTTATCTAAGAGGTAAATACCCACGAGGTCACTTACCTCAGCTGAGTCCGAGGCTCCCACAGTTACATCAAAGAAGTCAGGGTGTCCTTTCTGGTCCACAGTTTTCATCTTAACGGTTGGTATATACTTATCTGAGATTGCTTTGCTAACCTTACCTAAGTCTGACTTATTGGGGCATATTAATCCGACCTTGGTGTTATGTGGATAATTATCTTTATGGTCCTTAATAGTTATACCAGGTCAAATCGGTGTAAATGGTTCAGTTCGGTCATCAGTATTATACTCTAACATAATCTTTTTGACCTCTAAGTTGATTGTTTTGAGGATACTCTTAGGGACTACTTTATATTTTTGAAGGATTTCACAGTGAATAAGTTCACTCTGATGAAGATCTGTTGCCTTAATTCAAATGCCCTATGTAGATGAAGAATTTTATTCTTGCATTTATGTATAGACTGCATTCTGATAATCTGATTAGAAACAGCTGTAAGATTTGTCTTGTCATGCATTGTAATAATAAATAAGCTATAAATGTGGTCCAGTCGATGTGTTGGTTAATCTATGGTTTTCTCCATTTTCTAATTACTTGCATTGGTTCCTGATAAACTCTTGTTTATCCTGTTGTTACCTGCACTCAACGTGTATGGTGTGCCTGCACACCATCGCCTGGGGATAATACAGGTTACGGATACTGATAGTATATACGGATATTTTATCGCTTAGTCGGTTACTATAGCCGCTAACTCTCTCTATAAATATATGTATATATTGCCAGTACCGCCTGACTGGCTTTCGTAGGATTTTCGAGTGAGATCGTTGCCAGTGCCCCTGGACTGGCTCTTGTGCGGGTGGCACATAAAATGCACCATTTTGAGCGTGGCCGTTGCCAGTACCGCCTGACTGGCCTTCGTAGGATTTTCGAGCGAGATCGCTGCCAGTGCCCCTGGACTAGCTCTTGTGTGAGTGGCACATAAAATACACCATTTTGAGCGTGGCCGTTGCCAGTACCGCCTGACTGGCCTTCGTGCGGGTGACACGTAAAAGCACCCACTACACTCTCTGAGTGGTTGGCATTAGGAAGGGCATCCAGCTGTAGAAACTCTGCCAAATCAGATTGGAGGCTGGTGTTGCCATCCAGTTTCACCAGTCCTCAGCCA
>NC_068984.1:39848774-39868136 GCF_001194135.2 Octopus bimaculoides | reverse complement strand
TGTGCGGGTGGCACATAAAATGCACCATTTTGAGCGTGGCCGTTGCCAGTACCGCCTGACTGGCCTTCGTAGGATTTTCGAGCGAGATCGCTGCCAGTGCCCCTGGACTAGCTCTTGTGTGAGTGGCACATAAAATACACCATTTTGAGCGTGGCCGTTGCCAGTACCGCCTGACTGGCCTTCGTGCGGGTGACACGTAAAAGCACCCACTACACTCTCTGAGTGGTTGGCATTAGGAAGGGCATCCAGCTGTAGAAACTCTGCCAAATCAGATTGGAGGCTGGTGTTGCCATCCAGTTTCACCAGTCCTCAGCCAAATCGTCTAACCCATGCTAGCATGGAAAGCAGACGTTAAACGATGATGATGATGATGATGATGATGATTGCATGAGCATGCTCATGTGTGCCTGCGTTTGTTTACATTTGCATTTCTCTGAAAAACCACTGCGCAACAAGTGATGACATCATTTCCTTTGTTAACAAACCATCCACTGGCTTTGTGCCACCAAAGATCTACAAAATAAGAAATCCCTTACATGAAAAACAGTTATGGGTTAGCAACAAGGAAGGCATCCTGTTGTAAGACAATGTCCCAGTAATATATTTGATTAACCCATTCTAGCATAGTAAAGTAGATGTAAAAATGAACAAATATATATATAAATGTGTTTTGGCATTAGGAAGGGCATCCAGCTGTAGAAAGCAAGCCAAAACAGACTGGAGCCTGATGCAGCTCTCCAGCTTATGAGCCCCAGTTAAACCATCTTACCCATGCATGCTAGCATGGAAGATGGATGCTAAATGATAGCGATGACAGTGATGTGTGTTTTGTTATAAATTGTTATGAAGGAAAAGTGAATGTTAATAGTTTACAGTTATTGAAAGTTGTAGCTACATGAGTTGGTTATTATGTCAACAGTTTGTATCCTGTTACTAGCACCGCTGATATTTACTGTTAGGTGATTAAAAGAGAAAAAGACAACATTAATTGATCCTTTATAATATTGGTTACATTTCTCATTTGTTTTGTAATGCAGGTAAAAGAAAACCTTGGAGAGGAATACTATTATTTGGGGTATTGATTTCATTTTTTTCTTATTCAATGTTTTTCTTTGTTGTGTTTGTATTTTCTATTATACCGTTTTAGTAATGTGTAATATGATGCATATTAAACTATATAAGGATTTAGAGATAAACTGTTTCAGTCATTTGCTATGTTTTATGCTAGACCACAAGGTCTTAAATTTTGGATCCTTTTCATAAATTATGGATACTTTTTTGTTTTTTGAAAATACTGAAGGTAGAGTAGTGTTGAATTTCTAATATAAGTGACTGTTGAAATAATTAAATAAAATGAAGAATATAAAGATTAAGAGAATACTAGTTTTATCATTCTTATTTTCTGACCCACCTGAGACTGTTCCATTTATTATCCAAATTAAACACTTCCATCAGAATTTTATGTTAATTTAGATTCCAAACAGTGCATTTTTTTAAAGTTAATACTACACATGACTTAAGATGTTTGATTTAAGTACAATGTTAACTGTTTATTCAAACTTATATATTTGTACCTTTTGTAAATATAGCTGTTTTTACTTCTTTGTAGAAATAGTTAATTTAATGATATATATTTAAATGTATAGTTGTTCTTTAAATTCTCAAATAAGTCATTTTCTCAACTGATTCCAACCTTTATATTAGCAATTTTAGAAATTCTTTTCATAGTAAATGAACTAAACACTTAGATTGGTTGATTTACATAACAAACCTCTGCTAATTAGTTCCCCTCTTTGTTAAATTACTGTTTATTTAATGTAATATTTTAGTTGGAATTCTGTAGATTATTCCAACTCGATTATTTTCTATTTTATTCATTTTCCTACAGCCTCCAGGTACTGGTAAATCCTATCTCGCGAAAGCCGTTGCTACAGAAGCAAACAATTCAACATTTTTCTCAGTCCGCTCATCTGATCTTGTGTCCAAGTGGCTTGGAGAAAGTGAAAAGTATGTTAAATTTCTGTTACTTCATTGATGTCTTTATCTTAAATATATTACATAATGTTGTTTGTGTGTGTGCGTGTGTATTGATGTAGGAATACTAGATGATAAAGTTAAATGAGAGAGATGTTAAACTGAATACAAATTGTGTGCTTTGTCCAAGAAATGGAATAGAAGAAAATATAAATGTAATCAGCTAAGGAAAGGTATTATTATTTAATTATTTAATTATTATCAATGACATGTCACTGAAGATTGTCTTTGGATTCATTTCTTCCCATTCTAATATTAAAGGAATATTGTTTTCATTTTACAGTACAAATGAGTGGTACCATCTATGTCCCTAATCATATTGAAAGGGACCAGAGATACAATAAAGCTGCTTATGTTTTGTTATAATAGAAATGTAGATGCATGGCAATGTCCTTACTAGTGTTTGTTCACTTAGAGTGCTTGCAAAGGTCATGGATGCATCCTTTCTTCCAGACCATTCCATTCAAAAAGAAATGAGATGAGATCTTTTTTCAATTAAACCAACTAAATGCTCAGCTTTAAAAGTTAGTTGGGATCTTGTTCAAAACGGGGGCACCAGTATTTTCTTAACGAAACACTTTGAAACTTGGGACACTGGTAGAATGTGTCATATAAAACATCTTTTTCTCTTAGTCTTCTTAACAAAAAAACGTACATCGCAAGTTATTTCATGTTAAAGTTGTCGTATTTCTGTAATTTCAACCAATCACTGACGTCTATTCAGCTGAATAGAGTTACTGCTGGCCGGTCATAAAAATGTTATTCCCTGTGACATATTTCATCCGGTTTAATCGTAATTTATACGCATATATTGTTTATATAATAAATTACGCTGTGCGTATCTATGTGTGTAACAATTTTAGAGTTCGGATTCTAGAGTTAGGGTTAGGGTTAACAGTCTAGTTAATCGGAAATGTCAGAACTAACGGGGATTAATACGATATACACCGTTACAGCGCTAACTGTTTTCAACTGAATAGACGTCAGTGATTAGTAGAAATTATCGAAATAAGACAATTTTTTACATGAAATAAATTCGAATACAAAAATTTTTTTCTGTTCTATAACACAAAATAAATAAGTATACGAAATTAGAAAGTCTTTCGGTACCAAAAACACTACATAAAACATAAATGAAAACTGGTGCCCCCGTTTTGAACAAAATCCGTTAGTTGCAGTGCATGAGGCTAACAGAAAATTTGGTAAAACAGCATAATTTTGGATAGTATTGATTATTCATGTAAATAACAGGATTATACTGGTAAATATTATTGCTGTTGATTGACACAAAATGTAGTCATGGACAGTACTGGTGACGTGTAAAAGGCACTTGTAACAGTGACTTGTAAAAGGCACCTGTGATGGTGACACATAAAAGGCATCCATGATGATGACATGTCAAAAGCTTCCCATACACTCTTGGAATAGTTGGTGTTAGGAAGGGTATCCAGCTATAGAAACCAAGCCAAATCAGACTGGAACCTGGTACAGCCCTCCAGCTTACCAGTCCCAGTCAAACCTTCTAACCCATGTCAACATGGAAAATGGGTGCTAAATAATGATGTTAAGCCAATCTATGTTTGATGACCCTTACATTGCATTTATGATGCTTTGAGGGTTTATTTTTTTCTTACTGTCTTATTTTTATTTGTTACCGAGTAATCCTGCATTTTCTTTTACCTCTTTTTAATAATTCAAGCTTTCTTCCTTTGTTTAATGGAAATTTGTATTTTGTTTCAGATTAGTGCGAACACTTTTTGATTTAGCGCGAGACCAGAAGCCAAGTATTATTTTTATTGATGAAGTGGATGCATTGTGTGGATCAAGAACAGATACTGAATCAGAATCAGCCCGTAGAATCAAGACAGAATTTCTTACACAGATGCAGGGTGTTGGTACAAATAATGATGGAGTTTTAGTGTTGGCTGCTACCAATATCCCCTGGACTTTGGATTCCGCCATCAGAAGGAGGTAAAATTACATTTTCTCCAAAGTGAAAATTTTCGTATTAAATAAATTACCATTTTAAGTTTTTAGTAGTCAGTTCAGTTTTTCTTTTGTTAGCTTCCTTATTAGTTGTTTGATCAACAATAATGTGTTTGCTTTTCATTTTTTTAATTATTAGATGGTGAGTTGCTATTTGTTTTAGATACAAGTCTTTCTAAGTCAATTGGAAAAAATAGACAGGCAGCGCTGAGTAATGAGTTAGTGTACTTGTAAAGAGTTGTTTATACTATGGCATCAGTACAGCATTACTTTCTTGGCATTGACTCAGTCCATCTAGCTGTATTTAAGTACTATTATATACATAATCTATATAACTAATAAATGTTCATAAAATCACATAACTTTATTTTACCTTGAGGAAGAAGACAGGTCTAACATTTTGAGCGGAACTCTTTCTTCATCATCATCATTTGATGTCCATTTTTCATGCTGGCATGGGTTTCACAGTTTGACCAGAGCTAGTAAGCTGGAGAGCAGTATCAGGTTCCTGCCTGATTTGACCTAGTTTCTACAGCTGGATGTCCTTCCTAATGTCAACTACTTTACAGAGTGTGCTGGGTGCTTTTTATGCAGTACCAGCATGGGTACTTTACATGTGGACCAGCTTGAGTTCTTTTCTCCTTGGAGAAGGAGAAATTGAATGTCTTTAATAGTTTCAAATAAATTGATTGGAGATTGTTAATAAATGTTTCATCTCTCTCTGCAATAGTGGGTTCAGCTGGAAATGTTAGGCTGCTTCTATTCTCCTCATAGTAAAATAATGTAGATTGGTTGTCCTTTGTGAATTTTTTGTTTTGTACTTAGTATTTGTTGATGCAGGCCATTTCTAGTTTCCATGGATTTTACTGTCTCAGTTGTATATAAGTAGAGTTCACCTAGCTTTATGTAGATATTGTATTGTAAACACTGGTTGTTATGCATATAATTGGAGATATTATTTTGTTTCACTGTAATTCTGGACCCAAATCCTAAGTGAAGGAATAACAGTCAGTTATTGAATACCTTATAAATGGAATCTGTTTGTATGTATGTTTGTATTTGATTTTTTAAAATCAAAACATTTCTATTTTCAGGTTTGAAAAACGAATTTATATACCACTACCTGATGCTGCTGGACGAGGAGAAGTCTTTCGTCTTCATCTTGAAAACACACCGAATGATTTAACTGAAAGTGACCTCCGAGAACTTGGTCGTGTTGCTGAAGGGTAATTGATATATTTAGGATTGTTTTGATTTAGAAAAATGTGTGGCACTAGTTTTTATAGAAATATTTAATATTTTCAGTAGTTAGAGTTACAACTTTCTAACTAGCCCTATTTTTTCAACTTGAAGTTCAATCTTTCTTTGAAGTCTATGGATTCTTTTTGTAAAAGAAGACATCCTAATGGACTTTAGAATTTTATTGAATTACTATGAAAGGAACTGAAAATGTAGAGATGTTGGCAGCTATTGACTTATCGATTATTTTGGAAACATGTTTAGTAATGCTGAGAACAGATAACAGTAGAATGTGTAATCTGGAAAAACTATTAAGGAACTGTGTTGGCAATAGTGGTAATTGTAAATCCATGAGAGTTTATTGGGTGCAAATTAATTTGGTTGCAAGTTTGACATGGAGTATAATCATTTGGTAGAGTGTGCTTAAGTAATAGCTGATTGCAAGTGAAAAAGGAAATGGTTGGGATAGGAAGTTGATGACGAGATAGTTACAGTGAACAAGAGATATGGGTTTAGGGTGTGGTGAATGGGTGGATGAGGACTTGGAGCAGAGGTGATTGGTGAGAGGACAGCCAAGCAGATTGCTTGCCCTCACAATACCTCATTCTTGATCTCTTTTTCTCATACTTTTTACTTTACTCACCTCTCCACCAACATCTCTCAGTCACTTTGATTACCTTCTTATCAACTTCCTGTCTCTACCAAATAATCTATTAATTTCTTTGTCACTTCCACTAGTCATTATTTGAGCACACTATCAAAGAGTCATAAGAAATATCAACTTGTTCCACATCCCAGGACAACCAACTTGTCGACAGTGATATCTCCAAAGGATAGAATAGCTTGTGGTATTTTGGGACACCAAGATTTCAAATTGCTGTCATCACCATTTGCTGGTTCCATGTAAAAGGCACCTGTACCAGTGCCACGTGAAAATCACCCATACTGTGTTGGTGTCACATAAAAAAGCACCCACTACACTCTGTAAAAGGGTTGGCATTAGAAAGGGCATTCAGCCATAGAAACCATACCAGAACAGACAACTGGAGCCTCTCCTGTCAAACCATCCAGCTCATGGTAAACAGATGTTAAATGATGATGATCATCATTATGATCATCAGTGCCACCATCACTGTCGTTATCTTTTTATGAGCCATTGAGGAAACCTATATGTGGTCACTAGGGGTAGGGGTCCACCAAAGATCAGTCCTCAGCCCCCTCTTATTCATCATAGTTCTCCAGGCAATAACAGAGGAATTCAAGACAGGATGCCCCTCGGAGCTCCTCTATGCTGATGACCTTGCTCTAATTGCTGAGTCACTATCAGAACTAGAGGAAAAGTTTCAGGTATGGAAGCAAGGTCTAGAATCGAAGGGCCTTAGAGTCAATCTAGCAAAAGCCAAAGTCTTAGTATGTAGGAAGGCACACAAATCACAAATCCCTTCAGGTAGATAGCCCTACTCGATCTGTAGAAAAGGCACAGGTAGAAACTCCATAAGATGTACCCAGTGTAAGCTATGGACACATAAGTAGTACAGCAATATCAAAGGGAGGCTAATTGGGAAGATAGTTTTTGTATGTGGCAAATGCTCAGGTGCTATAAACACTGAAAATATGCAGAGAACAGCTTCTGTCACATTCCAGGGAGAAGAACTAGAAGTAGTTGATAGCTTCTGTTACCTAGATGACCAAGTCAGTAGCTGGGGTGGATGCTTTGAAAGTGTAGCTGCTAGAATAAGAATAGCCTGGGCAGAGTTCAGAGAGCTCCTACCTCTGCTGGTGACAAAAGGCCTCTTGCTCAGAGTAAAAGGTAGCCTGTATGATGCATGTGTATGAACAGCCTTGCTACATGGCAGTGAAACATGGGCTGTGACTGCTGAGGACATGTGTAAGCTTGCGAAGAATCAAGCCAGTATGCTTCGCTGGATGTGTAATGTCAGTGTGCATACACGACAGATTGTAAGTGCTCTGAGAGAAAAGTTGGATTTAAGAAGCATCAGATGTGGTGTGCAAGATAGACTACTGTGCTGGTATGGTCATGTGTTGCGAATGTATGAGGACAGCTGTGTGAAAAAGTGTCACATCCTAGCAGTTGAGGAAACCTGTGGAAGAGGTAGACTCAGGAAAACCTAGGATGAGTGGTGAAGCACAACCTTCGAACATTAGGCCTTAATGCGGCAATGACTAGTGACTGAGACCTTTGGAGATATATTGTGCTTGAGAAGACCCGACAAGCCAAGTGAGACCATAGCCCATGGCCTATGCCAATGGGTGTAACCAGCCCACTTATGACTACCCCTCATTGGACAATAAACTTTGCTTGTGAAGACCTATTGAGGCAAGTGAAATCAAAATCAAAATCGCTGATGTGGCCTATGACAGTACCGCCTGACTGGCACTTGTGCCACTGGAACGTTAAAAGCACATCTGAGCGTGATTGTTGCCAGGGCCATGGATTGGCTCCTGTGCTGGTGGCATGTGAAAAGCACCATTTGACTGTGATCGTTGCCAGCACCACCTTACCAGCACGTGCCAATGGCATGTGAAAAACAGCATTCAAGCGTGGTTGTTGCCAGTGCCGCTGGACTGGCTACAGTGCAGGTAGCACATAAAAAACGCCTTTTGAGCGTGGTTGTTGCCAGAACCGCCTGACTGGCTCTCATGCCGGTAGCTCGTAAAATTACACACTACACTCTCGGAATGGTTGGCATAAGGAAGGGCATCCAGCTGTAGAAACTTTGCCAGATCAGATTGAGCCTGGTGCAGCCTCTGGCTCACCAGTCCTCAGTCAAACCGTCCAACCCATGCCAGCATGGAAAGTGGACGTTAAATGATGATGATGAGGTCAGTAGTTGTTTAATATTTATCCTCAAATCAGGCCTCTATGCTACAATATTTTATTCCCTGATTATGTTAGAAAATTTGTGAAATTACAATTTACTTTTATTTTTGTAATTATAATTAATGGCAATTAAAACTTTTTATTACTTTTTTTTTTCAGATATTCCGGTGCTGATATTAGTGTTGTGGTCAGAGATGCTCTGATGCAACCTGTCAGGAAGGTACAAACAGCTACACATTTTAGACAGGTAAGATGTTTAACTGTTTTTAAAGCTGAAGTTACATAATGTCTAAAGAGTGAGAAATTTTAAATGACATCATTTTTGTTTTTCCCAGGTGAAAGCCCCAAGCAGAAGTGACTCTTCTGTTATGATAAATGATTATCTGTCTCCATGTTCCCCCGGAGCACCAGGAGCTATTGAAATGAACTGGATGCAAGTACCAAGTGACAAGCTTTATGAACCTCTTGTCAATATGGTAAAGTTAAACACTTTTCTCTAAGTTTAACAATTTTAGCTGATTTGGTGAAAATGCCAATTGTAATTCATCAGTTAAATTACATTTTTAATATTGCAAGTAAAGTGTAAAAAAATGAAAGTCTTGCAACAGAAATTGAGAAATGACCTCAGTAGGATATATTAAATGTAGATTAAGAATTTAAGGTGTAGACTTCATAGAAAGTGGGATGATGACCAGGCCATCATTGGATTAGATGTATAAATACAGTGGATAATGTGATCTGCAACTCAGTCTCCCAGGCTCAAGATATTTTTTTAATGTTTTGTGAGTTACTTGATAACCTCATTGGTGCCAGCACCACAAAAAAAAGAACGTGGTACATTCTGTAAAGTGGTTGGCATTAGGAAGGACATCCAGCTGTAGAATCATGGGAAAACAGATGTTGGAGCTTGATATAGTCCTTGAGTTGTTGGATTCTCTTGAACCGTCCAGTCCATGCCAGCATGGAAGACACATGTTAAATAATGATAATGATCTGTAAATGGAATGCATTATGAACTAACATTCAGGTGAAGAAGTAGCCAGCAGTGCATCTGTAGTAAAGTAGACTAATGATAATCTTATTTAGAAATTCTTATGTTTCTTGTGAAAATTTAGAATTGGGACAGTGATTAGGATTGCTGTTTTTTAGCTCCAGGTCAGGCCTGATTGAGCAAACCCATGGTCAAAGGTATTTTCTTCTCACCATGAATATTGTTTCCTTTTATCTGTATCATCATCATCATTTAATTCCCATGTTCCATACTGGCATGGATTGGGCAGTTTAACTGGATCTGATGGGCTCAAGGACTACATGATGTTCCATTGTCTATTTTGGCATTGTTTCTATGGCTGGATGACCTTCCTAATGCTGAACATTTTACAAAGTGTACTAAGTGCTTTTTGTGAGCCTCTAGTGAGATCGGCATGCATTTTACTACACAACAAATCCAGAGAAGGTGGCTTTATGGTAGGAGATGCAAACGAGTGTTAAGTGGATAATAAGTAGGGAAGAGTAGGTGACAACTGTAGAGATTGAATAGGGTTGAGGAGTGGATGTAGTGAATGCTTGTTTGATTTCTCTACAGTTTTCTCAAGTCCTCTACATTCAAGGCCCATGTCTCTCTACTGTGCAGCATTGCAATTCTAACACAAGTTTCATACAATTTACCATCATACAATAAGAGTAAAGGCCTTTGTTATTATGAGTGGTAGAAGCTCCTTGAACTTTTTCCAACCTGTCCTCACTCTGACTACTATATCTTTGGAGCAACTGTTTTGGGTCATGCGTTAATGCTGCAGAAGTGACATAAGTGGTTTTTTTTTTAGGCCTACATGTTCATATAAGATGTTGGCAGGGAGCTGTCGCCACTATGGCTGCAAGCTGTGATGTACTCAATGACATCAGTTCATAGCATTTGATATTACACATAGTAGGGTGGGGTGTTGTGAGTTAGTAGCTCAGTGGCAGTATCTTTACATGGGAGCAACCAGATTTGATGGTATTAGATAAAATTGATGATCATAATGCATGAGGCTGTAGTCAATATGGGTGGTAGGATTAAGTACCTTACCCTTACATGTGGTGCAGCCAGCCTAAGGTGGTATATATGGATTGTCAGCTACCATTGGCTTGAAGTTTATTAACAGGATGAACCTCTAGTGACAACATTTTTCCTGTTGATGGATATGCAGGTTGGTGGAAAACATGCAGTCTCTTGCAGAGACAGAGTTGGCAATTGTGAGTTCCAGGGGAGTAAGGTAGAGACCTGCCAATGATTGGGAAAGTCATTCTGATGGTTGCGGAGTTGTCAGATGAAATGGGACAGGGAGGTGGAATTTTCCCTATATCTGCACCTGAAGGAATGTATATGCTGTGTATACTGTCCCTTAAAGTCATTGGCTGTCATAACTGTGTAGTGTCCTTGTGATGCCATCAGGTTGTGTGAGAGTGGTTCTGTAGACTACAGCCTTTTTGAAGCAGTGAGTGGTTGGTGGGGTTTTGGTAGTTACAGGTTGGGGTGTGTAGATATGTGTTTGCATCTATTGTAGCGTGTGATGTTTGAAGCGATGTTGTCTAAACTTCAGTGTTTATGTTGTATGTAGAAATGTTGGATTTCTTGTATGCTTTGGTAATCGTTTGCAAGAAGTCTTGTGTGTGTGCGGAAGTGTTTGTTTCATGTATGTTTTTTGCTTCATCAACAAGAATGTGTACATTGTAATTGTTTAACCTGTGCCATGTAATTATTCAAAGAGTTTAGGAAGGGGTTAGAATGATGCTGGCAGCATTAATACCATGTGGCTAAGACTGAGTTCTTTTTCTTTTACTGTAAAACAATTTAAATCAACCTTAATTACTTTAAAAATTTTTTACTGTTATCTAATTAATTTTTTTTCCAGAGTGATATGTTGATGTCGCTTTCAACCATTAAACCAAACGTGAATGAAAAAGACTTGGAGAAATTAGAAAAATTCACATTAGATTTTGGTCAAGAAGGATAAGCTTCAATGAGCTTTACATATCCCAATGAATTTTGCTGCAAATTACATAACTCTCTGATGACTAGTGAAACTGTGCTTGTATCATCTACTAGGAAGGTTGCTAACTCTGCAGCGTATAATTGTCAAATGTATCTACTGCTGTGGATAACTCTTCTGCAGATGTTCAAATTTATCTGTTGCTGTGGATGTTGGCAAAGAAAAAAAAAAATGAAAAAAAAGAAAATGGATTATAATATTTTTCTCATCATACTTGCATTAAAAAGGCCCTTTCCCAAAACTAAAAAATAAAACCATTATTATCAACTTAACTTCCTGTTTTTATTTATACAGAGAAACCTTTCAGCAACAACTAACCACGGATCTTACAACAAAATTTTAAATTATGCTCTCATATTGTTGACTTTATCTCCAAACTATCAACATATAAATGCTTGATCCTTAAAATTTTCACCACAATCTTGTACTAATTATCGTACCATTAGTACAGAGATTGTGTAGAGACAAAAATAGAAGTGGTTTTGTTATTTTAAAAGAGAGAAGCAGTTAACCTGGAATGCTTTGCAACTTCCTTGTCTGGTCTTTCATGAAAGTTTTTTTCTTTTGACTCATTCTTTTTCTCCTTGACATTTCAATCTTCTGATACCTCAGTGGAAAATGTAACAAATTACACTTCTTTAGGGAATATTTCTGATTAATCTACAAAACAACTAAATTCTATTTACTATTTACTTTTTATTCTACAGTTTCATATGTCCATGTAAACTGCAGGGTCATCCTGGCTAGATCACCTTTAAGTTATTTCTCTGGACCCCACTCTCTTCTCTGTAAGGAAAATTAAAATGGAACGTCTTTAAATGTGAACTTAATTCCACATCATCCTTAGGACACCATTTTGCTTGTGATGCTTTATTAAATTTAAAGCTATATAAGCAAAGATAAATGTAATGTAAATTTAAATATAAGCAAACAAGTTTTTCAAAATAAATTTATGGAGTAATAAAATTGTACTCATCAGTTACTTGTGTATGCATTTATATATCAGAAAATTTTTAATTTAATCTTTAATCAGTGTTATAAAAAACATTGTTTTAATTTTTTAAAACATTACTGTATTGTATAAAAATTATTGTGGTTTTTACTTAATATTTTGTCTTTGACAGTTTGTTTTGTTAATTAATTAGATTAGCTTGCACTAAAGTAGTGACTTTATTTTAGTATAAATTAGACTTCTAAATTTGATCAAATTATTGCATAAAATTATTTACATAGTTCTTTAAATTTTTATAGTTACACTTCTATTGACATGTTTTTTCTTTTTTTGATGATCACTTGCTTTATGTCCATTTTCCCATGCTAATATGCCTTGGATTTTTGTTCTAGCAAATTTTGTCATTTCCATATGTGAGAGCAATTGTATGGGTATACGAAAAGGGCATGGCTGTATAGTTAAGATGCTTGTTTCCTAACCAAGTAGTCTTGCTTTCAATCCCACTGTATGACACCTTGGACATGTGTCTTTTACTATATCCATAGGCTGACCAAATCTTTGTGAGTGGATTTGGTAGATGAAAGCTGGAAGAAACCTGTTACACGTGTGTGTGTGTGTCCAACCTTGTCTTGGCATGATGTGATGGTTGTAAATGAGCATAGCTGATGTTTGTTTCTAGTCTTCCATGAAAAACATGTCTGGCTGTTGGGAAATATTACCTTGCCTGGAAGCATGACAGTTGGTGACAGGAAGAGCATCCAGCTGTAGAAAATCTACCTCAACAAATTCTACCTGAACCATGCAAGCATAGAAAGTTAAATGATGATGATGATACTGTCTCTCCTGTTATCTACTGAAACATAAAGTGGATTTGAAGCCTGTAACAACCCAAACGAACTGAGGAAGCAGAATAGTGTGTTACTCAAGAGCACAAGAGTATCACTATGATAGTAAGGTTTGAACTGATGACCACCTGGTCAGTATTGTAGTACCTTAACTTGCTGGATTATTGCTTCATAATGAAGGAATGTTCAGTATAGCATCAAAATGTATATATTATTTTTTGTCACAATTTATTAGCTTTGTTACAGAAAAAAAATGTATTTAGATTCAAGTATTTAGATTCCTGATATACAACTTCTCTTCTGAATTTTGATAAGCTCACAGTTCAGTTAAATCTTACCTATTCAACATTTTTGTGACCAAATTTCTAATGCTGTATTGTATGTATTATAGATTTAAATACTTCACATTGTCTTTGTGATCAGAAACAGAAGGATCAGCTGGAATACTTCCAAATCCCGTGTTGGGATTTCATCAGGGTCTGAGTAACATTTTTAACTGTCCATGGAGATACTGCTTGTAAACCATTATTAAGGGATCAAGTAAATTGGATTGACACTGATAATTTAATATTTCTGATGAAATAATCTATCTGTTTCTTTAATTTTGAAAATAATTAAAAACTTGGATAATTATATTAAAATAACTTCGTATTATTAGGTTTATTGAAGGAAAAACCTAGGAGGAAATGTAATTAAAGTTGGGGTAGCAGTGAATAGATAATTAATATAGAGGGTGATGGAAAATAAATAAGCTTTGATCTATGTCAGAGATTTTTGTTGAGCCACTTGTAAAGTGGAAAATCCAACATCTTGGACAAAGTCTTTCTTCAGGGAAAGGCAGCAGTTTGGCAGAAAGCTTCTAAAGCAGAACAGGTGGAGCTCTGTGGAGGTACTGAAACTTGGATTGATGATTAATTAATAAGGGAAAAGGATTGAAAAAGGACAAAACATTCTGATATTTTTTATGAGAACATATATTATGCTGTTTAGAATATTAAAAAAATTTTGAAGAAATTTCTGAAACTTAAAGAAAGAAACAAGGGAAAAGTATACTCTGTAAATTGGTGTTATGAAGGGCATCCAGCTGTTGAAACCAAACCAAAAATAAACACGAGATGTAGTCTTCTGATACATTTTGGTGAAGAGTACCTCTGAATACAGACCGACTATAAATGGCAACCTGTCCACTTCAAGCCAGCAGGGAAAGCAGACAAAATGAGGATGATGGTATATTATTTTTGTATTTGTGTGTGCATGAAATGTGTTGGCTTTTCATGGCCCTACATGTATGTAAAATGGACAAAATATGTTATTTTTCATCAGTGGATAAATTCACTAGAGAAATATATGAGTAAGTGACTACAACAGAGCCAACAACAAAGGCCAGTCTTTTTGGAGACTCATCATTATTTCAACATTTACTTTTCCATGCTTGGGTGGGGGAGATGAGAGTATGTTGGGACAGAGTTTTCTTATGGCTGGATACTCTTCCACACCTGTCTCTAAGCAACAAACCGCCCACACATTTTTATACAGAGGACTATAAACAAGCTACACTATGAATGAGCCTTTTGTTCACAAAGATTGTGTATCAAGACAGAAAGTACGGACATACTTTTGCAGCAGACTGCAAGCAAATAACATCATCAATGAGGTTATTGTTCACAATCAGTGAATACATGTGAAGAGGAGAGAAGTATGAGCTCATACATACATGACGGGCTTCCTCTTTATGCCAACCAAATCCACGTAGCTTGGGGCTATAGTAGATGACACTGAACATGGAAAGCACATGGTTGGGATTCAAACTTTTTCACCACAGCCATAACTACTTCTATTAGCATTAATATATATCTATTTAAAACTTGAATTCTAGTAGTCTTTTCTGATTTCTATTTTGTGTTGCAGAACTTCATGAGTCTAAAATACTGTTTATATGTTATTGTTCTTCCTGTCTTGAGTTTTTACAGAGGAGGATATTTTGGTATATTGCTAGTTAATAGCTATGTATAAAAGACTGTTTGTGATGATGAAGGGAGAGAATGCGGATCTATATTGGTTATGGAGATAACAAGAGAGAAGGTGTTTGCTTGGTAAATAAGCATTGTACATGCTGAACTGATTTGTGGGACTGAACCTTCTTATAGTCTTTAGGTTTTACAACGATTAAAAGATCAACAGAGTTATTGGGCAACCAGTTAAGGAATTGTTGATATCCTGTTATGTGTGATGCGGTATGCCTGTAGGTGATAGGGTAACCCTATCCCGTACAAATCAATTCTCTTCAATAAAAACGAACATGCTGGATAAATTGAATAACAGCATAACAAATATTTATTATGAGGGGCTCAGCCTACATCTCTGGTAACGGAATTGCCAGGTCGCCCTTTATGGTTGGTGTGAAGACGGTGTCGATGCTGGTTGATTAAGTCATTCTTCAGCCTCCAAAGTAGTTCGCGTAGACTCAAAGGTAGAGTTGCCGAGCAGCTCTTAGTGGTCCTGTTGTCTCCTTGAATGTGCAGTGCTAAGAGGTCGAGAAAAGGCGGGAACGCTTTGATATAGGATGACCACACATGCGCATGAGGGACTTCTTGCATGCCTTCCGGAAGACATGTTCCTGTGCATGCGTGGACGAACTTCCCAAAATGGTGACTGGTATTAGTGTCACTACATGCCCATGGCTAAGATTCCAATCAAGGTCCTTACTGAATGTATTGCAAAATGGCACTATTCACTGGTATAAGCAGTAGCACTGAAAATAGAGTGTCTCCTTAGAAAAGTTACTTTTGATGATAGACTGGTGTACTATCCTGGAGGAGATGTGTATATTCACTTAATGCTACAGGGTCTGCAGATCTAGTAAAACACTAAGGTCTATAAAAGAATTAACATTAATAAAACTAGAAGTCAACCATAAATATCTGAGCTATGATTAAATAAATTAATGAGCTAGACAAATTTGAATGACTTACTCTGTATTGGCTATAGTTGACTTATAAAGTGAAAAATTCTTATCCTTGGATAGGAAGAGTTAGGGGCTTAGTCTTTGTTTATGCAACTTAGTAGCTGGGATGGTGAGGCTTAACACCACCAGCAGTTTTGTAGGAGGAACGCTTGTAGATCTGTATAGAATCCTTATCATAAAAATAGTTTCTGAACAACAAAAAATGTATAACTTGGAAAAAAGATCTGGATTAAAAAAGAACCATTAAACTTTCTTTTGTATAAATTTCTCATGAACACTTTAGCCAGATAGAAAACTGGATTTAAAAAATTGTCTTCTACATGAGAAGATTACTATTAATAATTGTTTTAATGAAATTATATATATATCCATGATAGATCGCTGACCTCTACATTTATATATTTTTTCTCTTTGTTTCTCTCCTTATTTCTTTCTGTGTTCCTTTCTGTTGAAGAGCGTAGCTCGAAACATCAAAGACTTTCTCTATTCCCGAGCATTAAACTAATACATCCATTTGTTGTTTACACCACCTGTCTTCGTCTGTTGTTTTTTTCGTAAATTCTCTCATATATATATTTATTTATTTATAGGTTTCAGCCAAGTGGCTGTGGTCATGCTGGAGCACCACCATGACTTTCCGTCTTTATGCTGTGCTCTCTTCACGTTCCTTGCATGGCTCTTCTCCACCTGATATAGTCCAATCAAGAGTTTTGATGGCACATCTGGTGTATAAGAGAATTTGACATCGCTGCCCTAAACTGTGTCTCATTTCGAGCCATTGGTTCGTCTGGTATCGTGGAGAGGAAAGCGTCGAGTTTTGTCTTGTCTTGTCTTTATATATATATATATATAAACACCAGAACTCTTGTTGGTTCAGTGATCTTGCTTTGCTATGCAATAGTATTGATGTATCCAATAGATAAAATGGTGTGATATAAAACCTTCAGTGATTTCTGCTTGACTGAAAATCTCTTAACTTCTGATGACCATTTCAGATATAAGGCTTTGGCATTTTCTAAGTGTTAGATTTTAGAGAAGCTATTCTTGGTGTTATAGCAAATCTTTATTATAACTTTACTTTGCAGGAATTATTCCAAGTATATTGAAATCTTGGCTATTTCAAAGTAATTATTTATTTTAACAGGGTATAACCACAACTTTGTAATGGGAAGTTGACTTTACTGGTACCTATTTTCTTAATCCTGATGGGAGAGAAAGCAAATTTAAACCCATCAGTATGTCATTAAATTAAATACTATAAACGTGTTTAGGCAAAGTCTTTGGTCTGTCTGTATTCTACTCCTTTTATTCATGGTGATTACTGTATTAAGCAATTAAATATATCTTCTAAATTTAGCAAAAATAACAAATCTAAGCCAGTCTGTGAGTTGCCTTTTCCATTTTTCAACTTTGCAATCAGAAATCTTCAATTTTTATTTCATGTCATGTGAACTAAAAAAGAACAAAAACAAAAGCCTTTAGTAAATTAATGAAAATCTTGATTGAAACCTTCTTTTGAATTGTATAGGTAAATTATATTTATGTTGCAATGATATTAGTTTCAAATTTTGGTACAAGGCCAGCAGGTATGGGAGAGGGCTTAAGTTGATTAAATTGTGCTAGTGTTCAACTGGTATTTATTTTAGTGACCCTGAAAGGATGAGGAGCAAAGTTGACCCTCAGCAGAATTTGAATTCAGAATGTAAAGATGGATGAAATGCCACTAAGCAATTTGCTCAGCATACTAACGATTCTGCCAGCTTACTGCTTTATATGTTGCAATAATACTGATATGTCTACTATTTACTCATAATGAAAAAATGTTAAGTGGCCAGTTATTCTAGTTTTTCACTATTGTATAAGAGCTATTAAAAAAAAAATGTTTCAGTTTAGTTTCTTCAGATTCAGTTTCTAGTATATCTACCCTTATTCATCATGGTGATTTGGTTAAAAAAAGCAAAAACAACCTGTAATAAATAAATTATCTCCATGCACTTTGTAAATGTAGCAAATGGTAGATTTGTTACCAAATTTGTGGTCCACAGCAGCAAAGCTTCTACTCTTGTGTATTTTCTTGATCATCTCTGCCTTTTCTTACACTTGTCTGTCATTTGTGAGAATCGAGTGCTTTTGTATTTTTTCTGTTCACAGGTCCCATGTTTATGGATAGGAATATGTAAATCCATAAACTTTATCAGTGGTGGTTAATGTTATAATATTCTCTTATCCATTGGATAGGAGTATTACAATCCTTCTTTTAGAAATAAAGGCTCCTAGTTCAAGTTCAATCTTGTATTTTATTTGCTTGTTTCAGTTTGTTGGTCTGTAGCCATGTTGGAGAACCACCTTGTAGTTAAATAAATTGACCCTGGTACCATTTTGAAGTCTGGTACTTATTCTGTTGGTTTCTTTTGCCAAACCACTAAGTTACAGGGATGGTGACAAGCAGTGGCATGGACAAAAACAAATATAGACACATAGACTTATATATATATATGTGTGTGTGTGTATATACATGTGTGTGTGTATATATATATATATATATATATATATAAAATCATCATTGTTTAACATCCGTTTTCCATACTGGTGTGGATTGGACGGTTTAACTGAGGTCTGGAAAGCAAGTGGCTGCACCAAGCTCCAATCTGGTCTGGCAATGTTTCTACAACTGGATGTCCTTCCTAACGCCAACCACTCCAAGAGTGTAGTGGGTGCTTATATATATACATACACAACTATATAAAATTCATCATCATTTAATGTCTGTTGTCCATGCTGGCATGGGTTGGATGGTTTGACCTGGGCTGGGAAGCTGGAAGGCTGCACCAGACTCCAGTCTGATTTAGCATAGTTTCTACAGCTGGATGCATTTCCTAATGCCAACCACTCCGAGAGTGTAATGGGTGCTTTTCACGTGCCAGTGGCACAGGTGCCATTTGTGTGATACCAGTATTTTCCACAACTGCGATTTTACTTGACTTGTTGGGTCTTCTTCTCAAGCACGGCATAATGCCAAAGGTCTCAGTCATTTGTCATCACTTCTGTGAGGCCAAACACTCAAAAAGTGCTTTTCATGTGCCACCGGCTTCGGCTACGTTGCCTCCATGACGCCCACCACACGAAAGATGCTTTTTAAGTGCCACCAGCATAGTTCTGATACCAGCATTAGCCACGACTACAATTTCACTTCGTTTGACAGGTCTTCACAAGCTCAGTATATTGCCGAATTCAAACGTACGTGCGTCCGTTCGGCCTCCCTCTACACGCATGACAGTTCGTGCGAAATTCGAACGTTCGTTCGTCCGTTCGGCCTCCCTCTGTTCGTACGTCCGTTCGAGCCTAATTCGAACGTACGTGCGTCCGTTCGGTCTCCCTCTGCACGTACCTAAGTACGAGCGGAATTCTAACGTACGTGCGTCCGTTCAGCCTCTTTCTGCACGTACGTCCGTTCGAGCGGAATT
>NC_068984.1:39846510-39847487 GCF_001194135.2 Octopus bimaculoides | reverse complement strand
TCTGCACGTACCTAAGTACGAGCGGAATTCTAACGTACGTGCGTCCGTTCAGCCTCTTTCTGCACATTCGTCCGTTCGAGCGGAATTCGAACGTACGTGCGTCCGTTCGGCCTCACTCTGCACGTACGTCCATTCGAGCGGAATTCGAACGTACGTGCGTCCGTTCGGCCTCCCTCTGCACGTACGTCCGTTCGAACGGAATTCGAACGTGCGTGCGTTCGCTCGGCCTCCCTCTGCACGTACGTTCGTTCGAGCCGAATTGGAATGTACGCGTGTCCATTCGGCCACCCTCTGCACGTACGTCCGTGTGAGCGGAATTCCAAAGTACGTGCGTCCGTTCAGTCGCCCTCTGCACGTACGTACGTTCGGCCTCCCTCTGCACGTACGTCCGTTCGGCCTCCTTCTGCACGTACGTCCGTTCGGCCTCCCTCTGCACGTACGTCCGTTCGAGCGGAATTCGAATAAACGTGCTTCCGTCCCGGCCTCCATCTTCACGTACGTCTGTTCGAGCGGAATTCGAACATACATGCGTCCGTTCGGCCGCCCTCTACACGTACGTCCATTCGAGCGGAATTCGAACGTATGCGCGTCCGTTAGACATCCCTCTGCACGTACGTCCGTTCGAGCGGAATTCGAACGTACGTGCGTCCGTTCGGTCTCCCTCTGCACGTACCTCTGTACGAGCGGAATTCGAACGTACGTGCGTCCGTTCGGCCTCCATCTGCACGTACGTCCATTCGACCTCCTTCTGCACGTACGTACATTCAGCGTCCTTCTGCACGTACGTCCATTAGATCGGAATTCGGACGTACGTGCGTCCGTTCGCCCTCCCTCTACACGCACGACAGTTCGTGCGGAATTCGAACGTTCGTTCGTCCGTTCGGCCTCCCTCTGTTCGTACGTCAGTTCGAGCCTAATTCGAACGTACGTGCGTCCGTTCGGCCTTCTTTTGCACGTACGTAAGTTCGAGCGGAATT
>NC_068984.1:39842491-39843251 GCF_001194135.2 Octopus bimaculoides | reverse complement strand
AATTCGAACGTACGTGCGTCCGTTTGGTCTCCCTTTGTACGTACGTCCGTTCGAGCGGAAGTCGACCGTATGTGCGTCCGTTCGGCCTCATTCTGTAGGTACGTCCGTTCGAGCGGAATTCGAACGTAAGTGCGTCCGTTCGGCTTCCCTCTGCACGTACGTCCGTTCGAGCGGAATTTCGAACGTACGTGCGTCTGTTTGGCCTCTCTCTGCACGTACGTCCGTTCGAGCGTAATTCGAACATACGTGCGTCTGTTCGGCCTCTTTCTGCACGTACGTCCGTTCCAGCGGAATTCAAACGTACCTGTATCCGTTCGGCCTCCCTCTGCACGTACGTCCGTTCGGGTGGAATTCGAACGTACGTTGCTTGCGTTCGACCTGCAACTGCACGTACGTCGGTTCGAGCGGTATTCGAACTTACGTGCGTCCGTTCGGCCTCCCGCTGCACGTACGTCCGTTTTAGCTGAATTCGAACGTACGTGCGTCCGTTAGGCCTCCCTCTGCACGTATGTCCATTCGAGCCGAATTCGAACGTACGTGCTTCCGTTCGGACTCCCTCTACACGTACGTCCGTTCGAGCGTAATTCGAACGTACGTGCGTCCGTTCGGCCTCCCTCTGCACTTACGTCCGTTCGAGCCGAATTCGGACGCACGTTCGTCCGTTCGAGCGGAATTCGAACGTACGTGCGTCCGTTCGGCCTCACTCTGCACGTACGTCCATTCGAGCGGAATTCAAACGTACGTTCGACCGTTCGGCCTC
>NC_068984.1:39841822-39842481 GCF_001194135.2 Octopus bimaculoides | reverse complement strand
CGTTCGAGCGGAATTCGAACGTACGTGCGTCCGTTCGGCCTCACTCTGCACGTACGTCCATTCGAGCGGAATTCAAACGTACGTTCGACCGTTCGGCCTCCCTCTGCACGTACGTCCGTTCGGCCTCCTTCTACACGTACGTTCGTTATAGAGAAATTCGGACGTACATTCGTTTGTTCGCACTCCTTCTGCACGCACGACAGTTCTTGCGGAATTCGAACGTACGTTCGTCCGTTAGGCCTTCCTCTGCTCGTACTTCCGTTCGTGTGGAATTCGAACTTACGTGCGTCCGTTCGTCCTCCCTCTCCATGTACGTCCGTTCGAGCGTAATTCGAACGTACGCGCATCCGTTCGGCCTCCCTCTGCACGTACGTCCTTTCGATCCGAATTCGAACGAACGTCCGTCCGTTCGGCCTCCCTCTGCACGTACGTCCGTTCGATCCGAATTCGAACGTATGTGCGTCCGTTCGGCCTCCTTCTGCACGCATATCCGTTCGAGCGGAATTCCAACGTACGTGCGTCCGTTCGGCCTCCCTCTGTACGTCCGTTCGTTCGAGCGGAATTCGAACGTACGTGCGGCCGTTCGGCCTCCCTCTGCACGTACGTCCGTTCGAGCGGAATTCGAACGTACGTGCGTCCGTTCGGCCTCCCTTTGCACG
>NC_068984.1:39837126-39841406 GCF_001194135.2 Octopus bimaculoides | reverse complement strand
AACGAACGTCCGTCCGTTCGGCCTCCCTCTGCACGTACGTCCGTTCGATCCGAATTCGAACGTATGTGCGTCCGTTCGGCCTCCTTCTGCACGCATATCCGTTCGAGCGGAATTCCAACGTACGTGCGTCCGTTCGGCCTCCCTCTGTACGTCCGTTCGTTCGAGCGGAATTCGAACGTACGTGCGGCCGTTCGGCCTCCCTCTGCACGTACGTCCGTTCGAGCGGAATTCGAACGTACGTGCGTCCGTTCGGCCTCCCTTTGCACGTACGTTACTAGTTATTGCCTCTGTGAGGCCCAAAGTTCAAAGATCATACTGCACCACCTCGTCCCATGTCTTCCTGGGTCTACCTCCACAAGTTCCCTCCCCAGTTAGAGATTGGCACTTCTTTACATAGCTGTCCTTGTCCATATGCATCACATGACCATACCAGTGCAGTCATCGGTCTTTCTCATCACATCTTATGCCTCTTATGTCCAACTTTTGTCTCAACATGTTTACACTCCGTTGAACACACACTGACATTACACATCCAGCAAAGTGTACTGGCTTCATTTCTTTCAAGTCAATGCATGTCCTCGGTTGTTACAGCCCATGTTTCACCGTTGTGTAACATCGCTGTTCACACACAAGCATCATACAATCTACTTTTTACTCAGAGGGAGAGGCGCTTTGTTACCAATAGAGGTAGTTCTCTGAACTTTGCCCAGCTTATTCTTATTCTCACAATCACACTCTCAGAGCATCGACCTCTGCCACTAACTTGGTTACCTAGATAATGGAAGTTATCTGCTACCTCTAGCTTACCTCACTGGCAGTTGATGAAATCTATACAACTATATAGTGGTGCTCCTGCATGACCACAGCCACTTGGCTGAAACCCATAAGTAAATAAATAAATAAATATAAATATATCTATATCACAGTTGTGACAGATACTGGTGTCATACAAATTGACATGTAAACACACTCCAGTGTCACCTGTGCCGGTGGTATGTAAATGCAGCCATTACACTCTTGGAGTGATTGGCATTAGGAAGGGCATCCAGCTGTAGAAAACCAAGCCAAATCAAATTAGAGCCTGGCACAGCCTTCCAGACCAGTCAAACCACCCAACCTATGCCAGCATGGACAACGGACGTTAAATGATAATGATACATATATATACATACTATGGGCTTCTACACAGTGTCCATTTACGAAATTTACTTGAGACATTGATTGGTTCAGTGTTATCGTCCAAAGTGCTGCACAGTGGAACTGAAATCCAAACCATGTGGTTGCAAAATGAACTTCCTATCCACACAGCTATGCCTTTACCTGTAAATGTCCAAGAGTAAAACATCTGATGATGATCAAATACCAAACTGACTGAAACATAGTGTAGGTGTAAATAATAAACTATTTTATCTCTAAAGATGAGGTTGAGATTTAAAAAAATATCTTCCACTATCCCACCAAAAACAAACAGACTATATAACTCATCTCAAAATTTAATTTCCTAATAATTATAAAAATTTTGACTTGGGTAATTTAATCTACAGTTCTTTTTCTAAGATATCCAGATTACAGAAAGTTTTTACTCTTAATTTTAAATTGTGTATTATTTATTTAGGTTATTAAAATATACTTAAAAAAATGATTTCCCTTAGCTGCTAAATGATGTTACTTTAACTTGAGATGGAAATTTAGTCATGGACTTAACTGATGTGTTCTTCAGCTGCAGGCCTCTTTTGATCCAATTAGATAGCTATAAACAAAAGTATCCCAGCTGTGATAATATTTTTGTTTTTTCTTTCATAGTGCATGTAGAACTATATAATTCAATATGTCTTTTCTAACATGGTAAGGAATAGTTTGAGGAAGTTTACATAGTTATTCTAGCAGGTTAAGTAACTGCAAAAAACACATTTTCTCTGCATTGACATTTTATATTTACATATATGTATGATCTGATCCATGCAAGCATGGAAATGTTGATGTTAAGATGACGACAATGATGATGATATACAATAGATCTACTATATTAGATTATGCAATAGAAAAACATGTGAACCTTCAGTATATTTTCTTCAGCTTCTTTTCAGCATTTGCTTTGAGGCAATTAAGAAATTGGTGGTGTGCATCTGTAATATGAGTATCAGTAGGTGAAAACTAGTTCGAATGTATATATATATATAACTGGTGCCTTCACCAAATTTCCCTTGAAAGAGATCCCTCCCACCCAGCATCTCTTTAATTGCAGTATTCTGCTGCTGTAATTAAGTGTGAGCAGAACTGCATACTTCACCAACTTTTCCCAGATACCGCTTATCTTCCTCATAATTCAGAACCTTTTCACTTGTCCTCTGCACCCATCTTTTATATTGATCATCCTCCTGAACCACCAAATTGTCACCATAGCATCATTTACTACACTTGCCTCTGCACTCTAGCAGAGCCTGCCCAACCACCTGTCATCTCTTTCTCACATCCACCTCCTGTCTACTGTCAATATTACTATCCTGTTGCTCTTCACCACCAGTTATCTATTACTCACCCCATTGCTTATCCAATTTCCACAGTTTTCACCTACTCTCTTATACATATCATCCTTCAACATTTTTCTTCATTATATTCACTCCTCATCTCTCACTCATGCAACCTCTACCCACCTACATTCCCTGTTCACTTGGCTCAACTCACCTTGTACCCGAAGGCCCACCCTGACACTTGTCACCACTATTTGTATCTCTTTCGAATTTCACCCTGGTCACTCTCACATTCTCTTCTATAATGTGAGTAGCCTTGTAGACCCTCTACAGCAAGAAACCTGTTCTCTTCTGGCCCTTTCTTTCATACTTTAATCCCCTCATCTCCCAGCATAAAGTCATCTTCTGAATTGAAGGGGATCTTAATCTTGCAAGTTGATTGGCAACCTCACTAATGGTGCAAAAGCAGACATTGGATTGTGATGCAGTCCTTGAACCTGTCAAACAATCCAACCCATGCTAGCATAGAACATGGATGTTAAATGATGATGATAATAATATCTCTAAGGATGGAAAACTGGCAATCTTTGAGATCCTTAAGTGCAGCTCCGTGAAGTAAGTCTGGATTTTTCATTAAAAAATACATTTTGTTGATTACATATTACTGTATTCATCAAGTCATTAAAAAGATCAGTTTAATTTACATTTTCATCTTATTTTTCTATATTGTTAATCAAATTTTCTTTAATGTGTTTTCTTTCTTTTATTCATTTACCTGTTTCAGTTAGTAAACTGAGGCCATACTGGAGCGCTAAATATTAAGGTTTAGTCAAACAAATCAACCCCAGTAATTAATTTGTCTGGTATTTATTCTGGTCAGTTTTCCTTGAATTGTCAAGTTACAGGGATGTAAAGAAATAAACACCAGTTGTCAAGTGGTGGTGGAAGCAAATACAGAGATGCACACACACACACACATTTTCATTATAAGAATTTAAAATCTTCAAGAGAATCAGAGTAAATTATATCTTTTTAAAGTGAAACTCAAAGTAGATGAAGTTATAAATACTATCATAAAGAATATTGGGTTTAAAAAAAACTCTTGAATGGATATAAGGTCAAAGCCTACATGTGGGACACAAACCTATATCTTCTGTAATCATGACAGACATGCTAGCCATTATATCAAAGCAACACTTTGAATTTGAAGATGTGATGTTAAATGATGATGATGGGTTGAAGTTCAGTGAGCAGCCTCTAAGTTTTGTTCCATCCAAAGGATTTTTTAATTTAATATTCTACATTCTATCAATTAAAGCTTTGTCTGCTTTGAGATCCAGTGTAAAAATGCATATCTTTTATCTTTTACTTGTTTCAGTCATTAGACTGGGGCACTGCTTTGAAGAATTTTTAGCTGAATGAAATGATCCCAGTGCTTATATTTTTTAAAAACTTGGTAGTATTCTATCACTCACTTTTGCTGAACTACTAAGTTACAGGGAAGTAAACAAACGAACAACGGTTGTCATGTGGTGGCGAGTGACAAATACAAACACAAAACACACAGACATATATTAAAACGAAAAGTTAAATTCTGATCATAGAGTTACCAAAGGATTTGTATATATATATAACGGGTTTCTTTCAGTTGTCATCTACCAATTTCACTCATAAAGCTAGTCTAATCTGTCTTCACGCTACTAAATACTCATTCTCTAAGTATAATTAAATATATAATACATCACACCTCCTAAGCAAAACTAAATTTGCATAAAATAACTTTCCTTCTAGGTATTATTAATTATAAGT
>NC_068984.1:39819138-39836705 GCF_001194135.2 Octopus bimaculoides | reverse complement strand
TAACACAACGACTCACTACATAACCTCAACCTCCACAATGACTCATTACATAACCTCCACGTAATAAAACAGCGGCTAACTAGTCCAAGAGTATTGCTTTTTCTTGTATTTGTTGCTCCATTCTCCACATATACATATATATATATACATATATTTATGTATGTATGTATATGATCACACATATACACACATAACAAGCTTCCACATAGATTTTTTTCTACCAAATTCACACACAATGCACTGGTCAGCCTGGGACTATAATAGAAGACACTCGCCCATGGCGCTGAGCAGTGGGCCTGAACCTGAAACCATATAGTTTGAAAGCAAACTTCTTAATCACACAACCATGCCTGTCCCTTATATCTAATTAAATGAGATCTTATTAGATTACACTTAATTTAATGTGATAAATATAAAAGATCCCCGACCTCTTATTCATACAATAAAAATAATTGTATTTTCTAGAGTAAAGTCTGTTTATCTTCAGCAACTTGAAAACATCTAAATATTTTGTTTTGTTATTGAGGTTCTCATAAGGCTACTTAATTAACAAGAGCAATCATATACATATAAACACACACATACAAATATAAATATATACACATAAAAATATACCTATATGTATGTATGTATATATATATATATATATATATATATATATAGACATCTACACACACACACACAAAGCAGAAACAGAACTCAATACATCAGAGTATTTATCTTTTTTTATTTGGTTACGTAAGCGACTAAAAGGCGAAGTATTTTTAACATTTCACTTCTAAAATTAGGTGCAATGCGTAAAACCATCAGCCACTGAGCCATTTATGTAACTTTACAGTTAAACCACATGCACACACACGTGCACATGCATGCACACAAGCACACACATGCATGTACACATAAATGTTATTTAATAAATTAAAGCCTAATGTTTTGTAATACAAACAAATATTAAATATTGTAACCTTGTAAAGAGTGAGTTAGAAAAATGGACAACAAACCTATGAATGAGACCTGAGCCACATTTTGTATAAATTTAAATGATTACAGTGGAAAAAAAAACAGCAAATCAGTTTTGAGATTATTTTACAGATTTTAATGACAACATTTCAACACAATGAATGTGTGTAAGGCTTTTGGGAGGAGGGTTCTTCTGCCTTCTAAACCTAAATAGAGAGACTCATGGGTAATTAGGGAGGATTGTGAGTGCTAAGGATGGGGATTGGAAAACAACATCTGCAGAAAGTCAGTAAAAAGTCTCTCTCTTAACAACTGTGATTTGAAATTAGGGAATGGGATAGAGTAGTCATTTTATATATGACTAGTTTGTTGACCAGCAGAGCAGAGCATTACTAGTGGTTATGTTGGTTAGTTCCCAGCAGTTAGTTTGAGTTTTACCAACTAGTTGTACATCTTTTTTTTTTTTTGCACATACAATACACATATTCACACACAAACACACACACTCAATGAGATTCAAACTTAATAGTGGGTGGGTAGTGGGTGGTTAAACAATGTGTGTATCATTGTGTGCAGTTGATAGAGTGTGTACATAGGCATACTTATGAATGTATAAATAGTACACCACATATTGGAAAGAGATAAACAGAAAGATCAGGTGAGTGAATTTCAGTGTTTCAACATATTAGACTCTAAATTTTAACAACTAGGAACAAAAGGTATATTTCTATCTCATTTCATCCCCCATATCCCTATATCTTGCAATGTTTCTTTGCTTCTCAAATCACTGAAACCAATTTAACAATCTATATGCCTTGTACTGCCAGCAGAAAATGACTCAAGAATTGATAGATGATTGGGTCGGAATAGGGGAGGTAGATGGGAGGCCATTAGAAAAGACGATCTAAAATAAAGGAGAATGAAATACATAAAACAACAACAACAACAAAAACAATAACAAATAAATGGATGGATTAAAGAGATGCTTCTAACAATATTTTCTTATCAATGAAAAGTTTATAATAGTAGTGGGAAAGAGAGAGAGATATAGAGAAAGAATGGGAGAGAGAGAGAGAGAGAAAGAGACTTACAATAAGACCAGAGAAGAGAACTGAATGAGAAATATAGTAAGAAGTTATAGAGAATTAGCAGTATCCAACAGTAGCTGGCAGTGCCGAGTGCAGCTATCTTAGCCATTGACACTGACACTGGAAGCAGTATCCTTTCTACGAGGTTCAGGAAATTGATATGTACAGAAAGTATGTACACAGACAATATCACAACTGAGAAATAAGGTGTCAACAATCAATTTACTGGAATTGGTGAAAATACATTTTTTTCCTCTCTCTTATCTTCTGTCTGCATTTTAAATAAACTAAAATGTTGAAAACAAGATTTTAATAAAATAGTGTAGAGGGATAAAGGGTAGAAATGATTTTCTAGACAGAGTGTAATTGATTTGGTCTTGAGTGAATGATTTCAGTAAGTCTGTGCATGAACTATGGAAAAAAAAAAAAACATTCAAAATTTTCTCTCTCCTTAAATAAAATATTAAGATATCCTATAAAAATAAACGTGGTATTCTTTCTTATCGTTCAGATTTTTGACCAATAGAGTCTCTGGACACTGTTGACCTTAATTTATATCTTCCACTTGGGATGCTCTGAAGTACATGAGTTGCACACAGTGCACTAGGGAATATTGCCAGGATAGTTTTACAATCAGAAACTTGCAGGTTGCTTGTGTCGGTGTTAGAAAGCTGACTGCTATCATGTGGGACATAATGTAGGGTGACCCCCTGACAGGTCAAATCTTTTAATAGTTTTTCAACTTCTCCTTGACGAAGCTTTGGACAGAGATCATATACTTCCAAAACATTACTTCCTGCAACATTCCCTGTAGAAGAAACAGTAAGAGAAATGATACATTCATTAGGAATTAAAAAAAAAAAAAAAGAAAAAGGAATATTTGATTTCTAACAAACTTTTTAAATATGTACTGTATATATAGTAATGAACTAGGATTACAGGATTACAATAAAAGAATTAAAAATATTTTTCTAAGTAAGGATTAGCTGATACCTTTATGGTGTTTGCATTGAAAAGATTACACTATATTATATGTGAAATGTAGGAGGATGGTTGTTTATTCACTTCAATATTTTACTAAAAAACTATGAAGAATGTTATGATTTTTAATGTGTATGATATTAAAAAAGCTCATTTAGAAAATTCAAGTGGATTACACAAATAAAACTGATCCTAGTGGAATAAAATCAGAGTCAAATCAAGAAAAATAAATTCAGTCTATTTAAAAAAAATTTCGAAATTTATATAACTTCATAACTGTGCACCATAAATGATATGAATTTATCAAGTAGAGTAGCATGGCCTGTCTATGGATACAACATAATACCAGTGGCAACATTTGAAATTGTCACATTTGGGTCATTAAACCACCATCTTACAAACTAAACAACTGCTTTTGATTGCAAAAGTTGATTAACAGATTATTATACTTGCTTTTCATATCAAACGCTGTGAAGTGGCAGAAATAGTAGGTAGGAAGTCACAGTGAATGCCTCAATGTATTTAGTTCTGTCCACCTAAGTTCTAAGTGAAAATTCTGCCAGAGATGACTTTGTTTTTTGTTCTTCTAAGATCAATAAAGTATCAGTCACATATGTAAGTTAATCTGACAGACCAAACTCGTTCTTTTCCTCCAAAAGCCTTATGATTAAATGTAAGAAATTACATATTATCTCTCTATAATATAAATAATATATTCTAATTCAATTTATCTATGGAAATGAACGTAAATTTTCAAATAAATTAGATGCTGAAAGAAATGCGTTTCATACCTCTTGAGTCTGCGTCATTACCAGTAGATGATTGGTTCCCCGTGCAACAGTCTTTGCTAATACCACGTGGTGATTTTTTGTTTTTAACTTTATTTCCAATAGAGTTATTAGTGTTACCAACAACTCCAAAGCTGCTGTTATACTGGCAGTTTGGAGGACTGAAATGACAGAGCAAGAAAACAATGATAGCAGTGCCTGTAAATAGTAAAAAGACAAAATTGGAAGAAATACTAGAACATAAAAGAATATTAGGAAATGACATGATATTCTGGTTATCTCGTCCATACAGGAACTGAACAGGTAAATTTACATATCCTTTGTATCGTACTTTCTTTAGCTAAACTACATTTATCTTTCTTTAATGTTTGTTTTTTAAGAAGGATTAACCTAATCATAATTATCTTTATAGATTTCATGGTGGTTCTTAGTCAAACATCTTTTGAACAAGACCACATCAGGAATTTTGCACAACAAATACATAAATGTAAAAAAGATAACATGTTTTATCAGAATGTTTTACATAAATATTGCAAAATGAAAAAAAAAAGACCTTAATTATAAAACTAGATTGAAGAAATGAATAATTGAATTGTTATAGAAATCTAATTTGATTTTTAAATTAACAAGGAAGAAAGAAATAGCTTGATTGTTCAAACAAAGTGGAAGAAGGAAAACAATACCGAGTTCGTTGATGATTCAATGGTAAAGGTTGAACTTGTGGGCGGAATCCTGATGGACTAATGAACCGCAAAGAATCCGCTGTCAATTACAAGAGAACATAATTTATGAGTAAGTCTGCAGGGTGAAAAAAAGTGAATAGGTGTGTTTGTGTATGTGTGTGTTTTTTGGTGAGCTCTGGATCACAATAAAAGGTTAGAATTTGAGATTTACAATCAGAAATGAAAAAAATAAAAAATTTTATTTGAAAAATGTTTCAAGCTATAATTTTATAATTTTTTGTTATAATTTTTACTCAGATATTATTTTTATTTTTCTCTTGACATAAAATGTCTTTCTTAGTTTATTATCCTGTTAGTGGGCAGTTTATATATCCCTTATAGGCTAAACTGATTTGGTATCTTGTTTTTTTATCATCAACAGAATTTTTTTCTTTCCATATATACAGATTTAAAAAAAAAAAACTTTACCACAAAAATTTTAATACAAACAAATTTCAAGTTAACACTTGGACTGAATGCCTTACAATAATATTTAGTAGTATCTTTTGTGAACTTAGTTCAAATTCCTGGATCAACTGTGTCTTTCATCTTACTAAGATTGGTGATGGTAACATACACTAGTTTGGTTGGGTCAATCAACTATTCCCGCTTCTCTGTAAATGTTTACATTGAGGCTAATCAATATCTACTGAATTAAGTGGTGAGCACAGTGGTTGTAATCTATTTATAATTCCTGGTTATAATTATTTTCATGTTCATGTCTCAAAGAGTATGGGTTCACAAGATCTCTTTTTACAAGACCATTTGTAGTCAAAATTTTCAGTGTCTGAGATATACAAAGCAAAGTCTTGTCTAAACTTCACACATGAATGATTAATTAGTGTGGCCTGTAAGCTATGAAATTTTAGTAGAAACATATTGAATCTAGTTATGATTATATTTCATTCATCTGCTTAGAATAAGTTAGATATTAGATGCAGTGAAATACTGTATCAAAGAAATGGCCTGTTTTATTGTGTTCAAAATGTTGTTCACTAATGTCACTAACTGAAACAACTTTACCTTGATTTACAGATGAAATTATTCATAGAAAGTAAAAGGCAAATATGTAATTTATATATAACGTATTAAGCAAGGACATCTTTTTTTTATGTATATCATGTCATACACATATACATGCAACTTTTGCAACAAGTTATATTCTAAAGTAAAATCTAGACACCTTGTCACAAGCCACCATTCAATTATTACAGCTTTAACCCCTACTGCTAGATCATATCACCTTTTTTACATACCTGTGTCTATGTCATTATCACAGAGAGAATAATCTATCTTTTTAAAAATATTTTGGATGAAATTGCTTATTTATATATATATACATATATATATATGTGTGTGTGTGTGTGTGTGTGTGTATGAAAAACACAAACTCACCAGTATTTGATCTTAGCATGGTTCCAGTACCAGGTGCAGCAACATTAGCTGTATTATTAACAAATTCCTTATTACAAACATGAGTATGCTCAGACAGTGCAGAGTCCATATTTCCACAGGGTGGCCCACTGTTACTATTTGCTTCCCCTCCACAACTGGTGCTACCTGAGGCAACCTTTGACTGCAGTCGGCTGAGATCGGTGAAATTCTTGATGCAGATTGGAGTAGTATGCATTGGTTGAGCTGCTAGGGCTGTAGCAGAGCTCTGATTAGTGGGAGGTGGAGGTGCTGCTGCAGCTGTAGGTGGCAATGGCACATTTATTTGCATATTTGGCCGCATCACCGGGTATGATTGAGGAGCTGATGGATGAACTTGGGTTGTGGAAAACTGCATTATTTGAGTATTAGGTGCACGAGGTGGTTGGGCTGGAGCATAGTGAGGATAATTATATGGAACATATTGGCTTTGAAGTTGTGTAGCATTAGCTGTAGGACTATTTCCAGTCGGTTGTCCAATACTAATTGGTGGTCCAACATTCAAAGGTACATTTGAAGTGGATACAGGAGCTTGACTAGGAGGTGTGGTAGGTCGATATGTTCCAGTACTATTGAAGTTATAACCTATTTGTGGGCTAGATGCAGCCATTGTATAATATTGTGGAGTTTGAGGGGTGTAGTTATTTTGTCCATAGGATGGATAACTAGATGGGCAAGTGGTATAACCTGGTATTGCAGAATCAACTTGGCCGACAGTTGGCTGTGGGGCATAATTGGAGTTTGGATAAGCTTCAGTATTGGGTGGTGATGTGACTGACTGGTAAGGGTAGCTTGGCACCCCTGTAATAAAGGGTTGATGATACTGCCCTACATTAGTAGAGCCAGGTTGACCAGCTGCTGATTGGCTATCTATAGCAACAGCAGTAGGATTCTGACCTTGTTGTTGGCCAGATGATAGAAGAGGAACTGGAAGCATGTAGCGGAAAGCTTGTCCGCTGACACCATGAGTAGTTGGGTAGCCCTGTAAATAAATAAAACAGAATAATATTAGTTGTAAAGTTTTGAAACTGTGTTTAATTTTATAGGATACAAGTCTTCTTAAGATAGCAGACAAACCACTTCGAAGCAAATCCTGATGATATACAAGTATTATTTGGAATAAGACTACTAAGACATCAATATTAAAATGAGGCAAAGGACTTCATTTGAAGAGTACTGTTATATTTCATTGATGCTTGCATCTTTCACCAATATACATTATTAAAAGACACACACACATACAAATATGCATAACAAATTTCTATACAATTTCTGTCTATCATATTCTTTCCACAAAATATTGGTCAATTTAAAGCTAAACCCCAAAGCCCCATGAATGCATAGCAAACTTCATAACTATACAGCTATAATACATAAACAATTCTAGCAGAGCTATACCAATCTTGTTCTCAGATTTCTTCTTATTTTAAAAAAATTCTTGGTTAGACCATTGCTCCACAACATAAAGAACAGTGTATTCCAACTGTGTAAAATAGCAGTATTAACTGTGACCTTACCTGTTGATATGCAGCAGTAGGTTGAGTACAACTAGTTTGTACTTGGTTTGTAGCTGTGGAATTACCATATAAAATTTGCCTCGATGCACCAGGTAGTTCATTAAGACTATCAGTCTGTTGTTGCTGTTGCTGTTGTTGCTGCTGTTGCTGTTGCTGTTGTTGTTGTTGCTGACTCAAACTTACTGATCCTAACTGTTGTGATAATTCAGTCATTCCATTGGAATCCTGCTCAAATATTCAAACAATTATCAACAAATATGATATATTCTGTTTACACACACACACATACATACACATATATAGTATACATTTATTGCTGTAATGTGAATATTAAGATCATGCACATACAAATGATCCTGTTTTATTAGGATTTATAATTATGCATCATAAATTTTATTAGAATGTATTTATTTAGTGACCTATTTAGAATTTTCTGACTTCAGCTGGCTACAATGAGTTTCTTTCCAGCAGAAGGCATTACTATTTTTTCAGTGATACGTGATTTTGTGGTATATTATCTATCTATCTATATATATATATATATATATATATATAAAATTGAGAATGTATGTCTGTGTGTGTGTGTGTGTTTGTGTGAATCCCTAAAAGTCCAGAACTACACAACCAATTTCATTCAAATTTTACACATGCCTTACTTGTATTTTAGTCAAAAAAGATTTTAACTTCTTGCATACTTCCAGCCTACAGCAACATCATATCTCCTCCACTATGTAAGTATTACGTGACAAAAGTGAAACAAAAACACTCATGTCATTCGAACCGGAATCTCAAAAACATTGTCCCCTTACATCTCATTCTCATTTAAGTACCACGACAGGCAAATAAAAATTACTTGTAATTGGATAAAAACTTAATTTTTCTTATAAATTCATTCCATTATTCCAGTTTACACATTTTAAAAATAATTAGATGTGGAAAAGAATATTAATGACAATTGCAGAGTTTAAGTTATGTTTATTAAAACATTTTCTGCATGTGTGTGCGTGTGTGTGAGAGAGAGAATGTGTGTGTGTGTGTGTGTGTGTGAGATTCTAAAAAAACCTATTGGGAAGAACCTTACAGGATATTGGCGAGCATCCATGACAAATTGGTGTTGAGAAAAGATAGGAGGTCCAGCAGGACTGAAAGAAACAGATGCAGGAAGAGTTTGATTGGGATTGTGTCTGTAGATAGTCCCGTCTGCATTCAGATAAACCTGACCTGGAAAAAAAAAGTGGTTGACATAGAAAAAAATTATTACTTATTATTGAATGTAAACATTTTATTTAAAAAAGATTAGTTTATAAGCCAAAAAAAAAAAAACAAAAAAAAATCAACAAAAAATTATAACATATAACAAGCAAAGCAACAAGATATAAATATTAAATATTTATAACTCCAACAATGTTATTTAAAAAAAAACACAGCTGAAAAGAATTATTTCTGTTAACATATGTTAGGTGGATAAAATATTTTGCTTTCTTGGATCTACAATTCCTCTTATTCTAAATTTAATGATATACTGATGATGATGATAATGATGACTGACTTCACATAAACCCATTTGATGCATGTACTTCTTTTCCTCCTATCCCATATCTCATTGAACTATGCATAAAATACAATATATAAATCTTATATTGTTGTATTTCAGGATGGTCATTTTATTTATTATTATTTTTTTTGCCAAATAAACACATGCACTATATATATATATATTTTTCTTCGCTTGTTTATTACTGTTATTTTATTATTTTAATGCCTGTCCATTATCTGGAAATCTTTCATCACACATCTTTGACCTCTTCAGCGACACTCTTCATTTCTGTATGTGTTCTTGCCCTACTTACTCCATTCTCTACGAATATTACTACATTTAAATGGAGTAAGTGGAGCAAGAATACACACAGAAATGAAAAGTGTCACTGAAGAGGTCACAGATGTGTGATGGAAGATTTCTGGTCAATGGATAGACATTATAATAATGAAATAACAGTAATAAACGGATGAAGAAAAAAAAATAGTGTGTGTGTTTATTTGGCAAAAAAAAGACCATCTCAAAATACAACAATATCTGTTTCAACACATGATTTCACATCAGGAATCTTGCAAAATGAATTGATAAACATAATATATACATTCCTCTTCTCCCAAACTGCATTTCTCTGGCACTCATACCCAGTTTACTATCTTCAAGAATTTATACAGAACATCACCTACACCCATTTACCCCTGATTCCTCTGTCTAGATACAAACACTATGGCCAATGTATCATTACATTATAACTAGTAAAATTTATTTTGCCTCCACTGAAATTAATTCTGCCTCTATTATAGAACAACAGCAGTGAATATTATTTTTAACAAGTGAAACTGATATCATATAATGATAAATATACTGAAAGCTTTAAATGTAGTAATATTCATAGAATTTATATTTGAGCTACCTGTCTTAAATGTTTGGTGTCATTGATGACACCAAAATATATAAACAAAACTATTTTCCCTGTACACTCCATTGTCAGATGTAAAATAAATGAAGAGCTATCTGCAACATTTAGCTCTGCATGTCTGTATAGTAGCAAAGCTTTTAAAATAAGGATAAATCATCACCATCATTGCTTAACGTCTGCCTTCCTTGCTGGCATGGGTCAAAATCTTAAATCAGATTCACATACAAAATTCATCAAATATTTAATTTAAATGCATTATATACAAATTATATACAAATTGTATAAGTTTAGGCTGTATGAGCATGTTTCCTAACCAAGGGATCTATCTCTGACCTACAATAGAACTAGTAGAATATACACATTTATCTTCTTTTAAAAGCTTCCATTGCATGAGTCAAGATATAATAATCTGAGTGGGAGACACCATCTCTGGGAAATTTTCGTCCTTGTGAAGCATTTCTGCTATATTTTTGAAACAACCTTTTTGTCAGAAAGGATATCAAATTCTCAGATCATCAAATTTTGAATTAACTTGACCTTACAAAATTTAGCATTTAAATTAGACAATAAATTCAATACATTGATTATATAATTTGTTATCAATAAATGCAGTTAGTCTGTGTGCAGATTGTTACAGAAGAATTACTCTACAGCAAACCAGAGGAAGGCTGAAATAAATTCATTTTTTAACTTTACAGCTTTATAGGCTGATTAGCAAATCATATCAATGCTGACTTTTTATCATGTGCCTTTTCTGCATAGTAGATGGGCTTTTCCAAGTTCTCTTCATTAAGTTTATATTTGTACTGAGTGGCTGTCTTCATCTTGAATAGCTACCTTAGTAAATGGTTTCAGTTTCTATTGAGGCTGTTTGAAAAGATTTGCTGTCTTGGTAGCTAATTACATCACTTCTTAAACAACTTATATGAAATGCCTCTTGTTGACAATTAATCTTCCAGTAAATTTTCCTTTTGAGGTATGTTTTTCCTACTGTTATTTTATATGCCTATAATAGATCTCTTCCACCTGTGGAGCATTGAAGACTAACTAAGCACTATAAATCTAGCCTCATGAAGCAAGTCTCTAAAAGGTGCCTTCTATTTTGTGGATTTTCTTTGACTACTTTTACATCAATCTACTCCTTGATGAACTGTACTCTCTAAATAATATTATATTTGAACACAGTATCACCATAATTTCAAGAGTATTGACGATTCTTTTTGCATATCACTGTAAAAGATCTTTTTATTGCTCCAAGAATGCAGCTACCAAGA
Organism: Octopus bimaculoides; assembly: GCF_001194135.2. Classification (NCBI taxonomy): domain Eukaryota; kingdom Metazoa; phylum Mollusca; class Cephalopoda; order Octopoda; family Octopodidae; genus Octopus; species Octopus bimaculoides. The sequence continues at coordinate 39,825,491 of NC_068984.1, read as the reverse complement.
AGACCTTGAAGCAAAACCAATATATTTCTCTATCTTAACATCTTCAAAAATATGGTTTTTCATTTAATAAAAATAATTTAGATTGTCTAAGATTTAATATAAATTCATTTTTTCGAATTTGATCAAACTTTTTTCATTTTAGTGTTGTTATTGTCACAGTTGAAAAAAAAGCTTTGGTGATGAGTATTCACTTGTTCTATCAAATAAACTACCAACTCATTGAACCAGTGAGTAAATGGCTGTGTATTCTGAACAAGTGAAACCATATAATTCTCAGGTAGAGTTTGTGAGACAGGTCAGCCCTTTTGAATTACTGATACAGATTGTCCAATGGACTCTAAAACAGTTTTTGTCAACCCAATTTCACTTACAAGGTTTGGGTCACGATACTTTGTTCAAGATACCACATAGTGGAATAGAAATTGGGATCTCATGATTGTGAAGCAAATTTTTCAACCACTCAGCTATCTTTTCACATTGTCATACAACAGCCTTGAATATCTTATAGCTGGTATCAAAAATGTGGCTCATTCAAGAAAACAATAAATATAATGGGACTCACATACACAGCTTCTAAATTTTCATTATTACCAAATTTCTGAATTACTAATTAGTTAACTGAGTATGTATCAGGTGATTTTCAGCTTATTGATTTGTCATTTACAGAAAATTAGTTTTTGATTTTTTTCTTTTTTTCTTAAAAATTTCTTAAGTTTTGATATTTTTTCCATTGAAAATAATAAAACAGGTTTACTTTGATCACAATTAAGCTGGAAAGAATAATTTCTCGTTATATAATTTTACCATTTCCTACATCAATTTGTATTGATACATTAAGTGGGTTGTTAAAAACAAATTCCATTTATAAATCAGAATGAAATAAAGTTAATCAATAATTTAGATCAATGGTTAGAGGGCATTCATTTCTACCACTTCAACTTCCTAATTAACACAACAGGTCAGTTAAGTTCAGAGGAAAACAAGTCAGAAAGCAACAATTACAGCAGTTCATCTCAACATTACTTCGAGAACTAAACATGATATAATGAATGAAAAACAAATAAAGCAAGTATCTTAATAAACATAGCACTTAGAGCTTTTTGTGACAGAACTTCTTGTTTATTCTTAGAACGTATAAAATGCAGTATCTTTTTTTGTTTTGAAACACTATGGACAATTAATTTTTTTTTAAATATTTAAAGAATTTACTTTTTCTTTCTTGATGAGGTTCAAAAGTCAATTGTTATTGTGGTGCTGTGATGTGTGTATTTGTGAAGTGCCTGGTACAGTTAAGTGGTTGGTATTAGGAAGGGCATCCAGCTGTAGAAACCTTGTCAAAGCAGACATTGGAGCCCAAGACTGCCCTCTGGTTGATCAGATCCTGTCAAACTATCCAACCCACAACAGCATGGGATAGGGACATTAAATGAGGATGATGATATAAGAAAAATAACTAACCACTAAGAGAAGATTGAGGAAAGTATACTAAATAGCACACAAAATAAATTCTTGATTTACTGAAATTATCTTCACTTCAGGAGATGGTAAGCAAACACCTAGAGATAATTGCTACTGATTTTGAATTAGAAGGGGAGATGAATTCGAGAATTCTCATGAATTAACATGCCAGAGATAGCTATGAAGATGTATTTTTGCCTTACAGATGTCATCAGTATAGCACCGTTCTAACTTGACTCCTACCAGACAGAAAACTTATATGAAAAAACATATAAGAAAAAAAGAAGAAAACATCCATTGCCTTTGGTAATTTAGATAATTAAAATGAAAATGATAGACCTACAGTCAAACAAATTTCAGTTGTGACCATCTATTTGGATTTTTTTAGGACAGAGTATAATTAGAGCTTCATTATTCAATGTGTTTCTCTTTTTCCTTTTAATATGATTTGAGAGGTATTTGGCAGCTATTTCTAGTTTGAACAACCAACAACATTTAAATGTGGTAGCATTCAAGCTCTATCATTTGTTTAAATGTTAAGATATTTAAAATGTTGCTGTATGTAAATTTATGCTTTGCTGTAATCACAATAATGACTTCCATTATTGTCAGGACTTTGTTGGACATGATTAGATCAAAACCTGTAAAGGATGTACCCTCCTGACAGATGAGATGACACAAGAGATTAAGAATGCATAGAAAGATGTTCTTATGAAATCTACTAAACCCATGGCAGCAGCCATTAAGATGAAGTTTGACAAATCATTTCATTTTCAAAAACAATGAAAAACAAATTTATTTAATCTCTAAACATTATTCCTGCATCAAATGGTGATTATTTTTAAAGTTCTCTGATAAATTTAAAGAGAATTAAAGCAATTTATTATTTTCCCTATTTTTCAAGATGTTGGCTTCTCATCCAAGTTCAGTATTAGAGTTTATTCAATCTACAAACAATGCTAATTATTCAATCTACAAACAATGCTAATTATTACAATCATCAAAATATTGTATATGCTACATGAATTTCTACTCATTATATGGTGGATCTGAATCTTTACAGAAAATCCTATAATATGATCTTTAAAAAATGCATGCTTTTAGAAAATAGTTCATAATATTTATTTTCAGAAAATTCAAGAAAAAGACAAAAAAAAAAAACAATATAAAACAAAGAAAAAAAAAACAATCTCAATCTAATATATAATCTACTCTAAAATGCACCCCATAATGAAATTAAGAAAACAAAGTGATTATATAAAGTCATTAATGAATAAGCATTATGGAATATATGAAATAATATTAATCGATATTTAATGGTAAAATTAAGTGTAAGGGAAATGAGTTCCAAGATAATCTTAATAAAATTACTGAAACCTGTTGTATTTGTGTGAGAAACTATATTGCTAAAATGATAATTGAGAAGAAAAGGAATCATATTTTAAACACTCAATAAGCAAACTGAAAGGAGAAATCATCTGATTACAAATTTAAATGTTATTGCATCAAATCCTATCAAAATCACATTTTATGACATTTAACATTTTTATACACATATCCAAATATTAGCTTTACAAACATGTTCTAATGCAAACTGTTGAACCCATAACAGCAACACATGTTAAGAGAAAGTTTCCTAAATAATTTCATCTTTAAAAACAACACAAAGATATCTAATCTTTAAACACTATTCTTATGTCTGAACATTAATTATTTTCAAAGGTCTCTGATAAATTGAAAGGAAGGCAAAGTAATTTACTATTTCTTTGCATTTTTTTAAAAAGAATGTCATATATTCAATTGGTCTTATTTATTTCCTTCCTATCCAGTCTTTCCATGTTTCCACTGTTTATATTTCACAGCAATAGATACACAAAGACAATATTTATCAATAAATCTTAAATTCATTTGATTTTATGCATTAGCAACAAGAGCAGTTTCTTTTAATCATTAAAACAAACTATGATAACTGTTTTACAATAGGGTTCTTAAAATAACAGGGCATATCATTCATGAATAATTCTGTTAGTCTTTGGACTTGAATTTCATGCAATTCCTTACATTATAAAAAAATAAAAAAACATGTCAGTAAACCCTTCATATAACTATTAGTAACACTATGGCAGTCACAGCCATAAACCAAATTTCAATGAGAAATAATACAGGAGAACAGAATTTAACTGTCAGAGAATCAGGAATGAAGATAAAAGAGATGAGAGAGAGAAAAAGAAAACAAAAGGTTTCATGAAAGTCTATTAAAACTTCAAACTCCCTCAGTGATTTGTTATACAATTGATTTCAAAAGTTTAAGAAAAATAAAGCCAAAAACCATGCATTAAACTTGGTTTAGTAGTACATTAAGTGGTAAGAATCAGAGGAAACTAATTAAGAGCAGAATTATTTTAACAAATTGTAATATTGGAATGAAACTGTCATGCACACACACACAGCAATGTAAGGAAGTAACGGCAGGAATATTGTTTAAGCAGCTGCTGTGTACCTGTCCGAGGATTTATTATCATGCTTCCTGCTGGAATGGATTCATAACCAGACACCACCAAAAAGTACTGGGGCTTATTTTGTTGCACTGGTGATGACACACCTGATAACGGAATAAGATAACCAACTTCACTAATCAAAAGAGAGAAAAACTAAACCTAATTTTAGATAGAAAACATTTAATAACTGAGATAAAATAAAAGATGTTATAGCTATTTAAATAAAATCATAAAAGTGAAATATAAAACCAAACAAAATATTACAGTTTATTAAAGAAAAATTGAATGAAATAAAAGTGAAATTTTTATGACTATGATAATGTAAAGCAAAAGAAAATAATTGCTTTGGGAACAGAATATAAAATAAAATTATATATAACGAATTTGAAATGTAATTTTTAAGAAAAAGGAAAAAAAAATTATGTATATTGTGGGTAGGGTATTAAATTGCGTCTGGAGGTGAGACTCCAGTTTAGGAGTTCTGGAGTTGTGGGGAGCATGGAGTCACCCCTTAATTACAATTTCTCTCAGGCCCCTTCTGATCTGGAATGGTAGTGTCTGTCCAGGTCCCATCTCTGAGTTAAATAGATTTCCGAGGGTTAGAGGAGGCTCCCATTATTTTTGACAAAGCTACAGGGAAAGCAGTTCTTCTAGGAGAAAGATACTCTTACATAAAACTTGCAGTCAAAATAGTACCAGTCATTTTGCAATACTTGTCACTGGGACCTACTATGGTGACCGAGAGAGTGGTAAAAGTGTTGTACAAGCTTTTATCACTCAAATCCAATTGATGTACAGATGTCTCACTATCATATGAATGTGAGACAGCTATCATCTGACAAGATGAGGCAATCATCATCATCATCTGTACATTTGTGCTTGCTGCAGTTTTCTATTATATTTTATTAACATTTCTGGGGCAGAATACTTGTTGTATTCTACAATCTAGCAGATATCATAGTTGTGAGAAAACTGATTTGCAGCCCATTTTTGTGGTTGCGAAAATATCTCTCACTTGCTTCATCTCACAAAACCTGAGCTTAGCACAGGCCCTTTAGTAGAGAACCTTAGGGCTTCAGAAGGTACTTATATTTGCAAAATGTTTATATGATGGCTGCATGAAAATATTGAGATATTTTGTGAAAAAACACAGAAAACTTAAAAAAAAAAAAAAAAATGGGCCGCAATCCCCCTGCCAAAAAACAAACAGCGAATTTAGAAAAATAATAGTAATAAAAATCCTATCATGTGTACATGTGTCTATTGTTGGTATTAGGAAAGGCATCCTGCCATAGAAACCATGCCAAAGCAGTCATTGGAGTCATCTGACTTGTCAGATCCTATTAAACTGTTCAACCAGCATAGAAGATGGACATAGGAAGATGATGATATATCATATATATATATATATATATATATATATAATGGAGATGACAACCTAATTTTCACCAGGCATGTGAGCTATGCAAATATCTAAAAAAAAAAAAAACTTGTCCCATATTTATCTATGCATAAATGACAGCTAAATTACATTGAAGCTACAAATGCCAGAATCCACAATCTCTGATGTCTCATAGTGACTTCACATGCATAACATTGAAAAAGACCACCACAAAGACTAATCTTCTACTTCAGAGTCACAAAATACTTCAGCCCTAATCCAGTTACAACTCATTTTATAAATTAAGACCAACAGTAGAGAACTGCTCAAATGTCTGGCATAGTATTGATCTTCTACACACAAATATACCCAAATTAACCATCTCACTGACTAATAAAGACTTACCATTACACAACAACTAGCTTACAAAACCCTTACCTCCATCTGTTCCACTGATTTAGCAATCAGCACACCATCTTGACCATAGTCCAACTCTCCTTCCATAGTTATTCCAATTGTATCTTTCAGTCAACCAACCCCATGATAAAAACTCTTTTACTTGTTTCAGTCATTTGACTGTGGCCATTCTGGAGTACTACCTTTAGTTGAACAAATCAACCCCAGGACTTATTCTTTGTAAGCCTAGTACTTATTCTATTGGTCTCTTTTGCCAAACTGCTAAGTTATGGGGACATAAACACACCAACATCAGTTGTCAAGTGATGGTGGGGAGGACAAACACAAACACACAAACATATATATGACGGGCTTCTTTCAGTTTCCATCTACCAAATCCACTCATAAGGCTTTGGTTGGCCTGAGGCTATAGCAGAAGACACTTGCCCAAGAAGTCACACAGTGGGACTGAACCTGGAATCACGTGGTTGGGAAGCAAGCTTCTTACCACACAGCCACACCTGCGCAATCTTTTTTTTTTGCCAGAACATCTCTCTGAAATTCTTTTCTTGTCTAATGTTTTCCTAAATGCTTCAACTTAATCATTATTGATCTCACCA
>NC_068984.1:39815121-39818937 GCF_001194135.2 Octopus bimaculoides | reverse complement strand
CATGTTAGTGATTACATCACAGAGCACCTGCCAAATAATTGATGGTTTAAATTTTGTCAGTGGACTAATTTCTTTTTCTATCTCAAACAGGAGCTTATAATGATCAATATAATTTTATTTCATTCATAAAATTCTTTATTAAATATTATAAAATGGGTTATATATGTGTATAAAATAATTCCCAAATGAAATTACACAATTATATAATTTTACATTGAAAATCTTGGCAACCATTTCATTCACATTGATAATATTGCTTAGCATATATATATCATATTTATTCTCTAGATACTAGAATAAGGCTGCTGGGAAAGAAAATGTAAAAGAAGGTCTCTAATAGTAGAAAAAGAAAAGGATAAAATATGACAATGACATAGATGCCAACTTAAAAAATGCCATGGTGCTGAAATATGCAGATGACATCAATCTGTATCTTGAGATGAAAAAGACAGATCCTGAACACAGTAGATCCTTCTTGCAATCGGACCTGGACACAATGCAACAGTGGATCACGGACTGGCAACTCAAGCTGACTGTGGATAAGCGTACCACCATGCATTTTGGGAGGAAAAACCCAGCATCCACATACTCTCTCCACAACACTAATATCAAGAAGTCTTCTTGTGAACGTGACCTGGGCGTTACTGTCAGCAGCGATTTGCACTGGACAAAGCACATCTCTAAAACTGTCAAAGTCGAGGGTGTCTTGGCGTCACTCAGCAAGACCTTTGTCAGCCACTCTCCAGCTATCTATTTAAACTTGTATATGGCTATGGTGTGGCCACATTCGAAATATGCATCACCAGTCTGGAACCCCTATCTTGCTCAGGACATTGACCTTCTGAAAACTGTTCAGAGATGTGTAAACCAAGCGAATACCCTCGATCGGGCATCCACCATACACTGAATGTCTTGCTTCCCTGGGCATAGATACATTGAAGCTCCGACATCTGGCAACTGACTTAGTAAACACCTACAAAATTATTAACCATCACACCAACAACAAATACCTTGAACACCTTTTTGAGCTCCATAAGTCTAACACACGTGGGCATGTCTACAAAGTCAGAAAACAGCACAACTCCCATAACTTTCAGAAACATTTTTTCACACTCAGAGCTGCTGAGGCATAGAACAAACTATGCATCAGTTGTTGGTTGCCGAGACATCGCATCCTTTAAAACCTCCATGCTTCCTGAAATTCACCGACACTACACTTGATATCTCCACCCTCCATACGCATGCACACATGTATATCATGACTTATACACTGTTCACTTTCCTGACTTTTGTACATAATTCTATGTACTGTACGTGCATCTTTGATGAGTTGTAGTGCACCTGAGCACTATACACAATAATTTCATTATTATTATTATTATAAGTAGGGAAGGCGGCATATGATGGATAACTGAGACTAGCTTTTAGCTACATTAATAACATTTGTAGAGATGAATTCTGAAATAAATTGCATAACAATAAAAAACAGTGTTTATCTCATTTATTAGTGTTTTATCTTTTAATAGCATTTCTGTTAACTTGCTTTTCTCATCATGTCATTGTTGACAGGGATGTTTTGGGATCTCGTTACTCTAGGTCAGATTATAAATCATTATTCTTTTTAATTGAAGTAATTTACAGATAACATAATTCCAACAAGCCAGTTCCCTCTCTCACTCTCTCTATGTCACACACACACATGCATACAGACATACAACTTCATTATTAGAATGAGAGATGGTGAATTAATTGCCTGGAAATAAAAGTCATATTAATGATCACAACAGCTATAAATTTAGAAGGCATAAAAAGCTCATTTTGCTTCATTAGCAATTTTAATAAAAGAAAAAAAAAAGGATTCTATAAAGTTAATTCTGTACATAGGTACACACACACACACACACACACACACACACACACACACACACACATGTATAAGATCTAATCTGTGAGCCTGGAAAAAATAATAAATAAATGAGAGAAAAAATAAAAACTGTCTTGTACGTATATTGACATTTGCAATGGTATGAAATGGAAAGAAAGAAAAAAGAAACAAAGAAAAATTTACTCTGAAATTAATTATTATTAAAATAATATGGATTTACTGAAATGTTAAATTCATATTTTGTCCTTGTTTCTATACTACATTTTCATAAAAAATTTGTGTGGCTTATGTATTGCAAGTTGATTTATAGTTGTATAGATGAATAGTTAGATTTGTTACTAAGATGTGATTTGAACTATATTCACTGTCACATCTGCCACTTAGTACAGAGTAATATATATGACTATCAAATACTAATGAGGCTCAACAATGACTAGTCTAACTGTTTCAATGTATAATCATAATCCTTGTTGAAAGTGGTAAGGGAGCTGAGACAATGTAGGGTCTTTGTGGTTGCTACAACAAGTAATTTGTTAAGCTGATGTAAATGCCAAGATGGTCATCATTTTTTAACTTTAATTGTACAATACTGAGTATCTGCCTATTCTGTGTGCTCCAGCTGTTAGCAATTAACAATAGTTCTTAATTTTGAGATTTTGTATGAGTTGTGAGTTGTGACATAAGTAAAGATCATCAAGACAATGGTCACATTGATCACTGGCTCAAATATATAGTCAGCCAAGTGGGTTTTAAATAGATAAAAACTTAGTCAATGATAGATATTAGTGAGTAGCCACTGTTAAAAATGTAGCTTTGACTGAAAGATTAAGACAAGCCTTGCAAGCTTAACTTACTCTTTTGGTCAGGTGAATTAACAGCAATTTTTGTTTCTTACTATACAGTACTATAGAATATATCTATAGTTTTTTTTTAGCCAACACTGTATATATAGCCATTAGTTAAAACATTTTGTATACACAGTATCTTTATGGACAGAAAAAAGAGGGATCAAATAGATTAGTTTCAATTCTGTGTTAGGATTTCATCAGTGATTGAGTAACTATTTTTAACTGCTCATGAACACACTACTTATAAACTCACTATTACTAAAAGCTTAAGTCAATTGACAGCCAATTTGCTTATTTAATTGGTTAACTCCTCTCTTTTTTTATGTCAAAGAAATTATATATACAGATAAGATGTTTGCATCTGTCTATGCATACAATGTTGGGTAAAATCTATCGGTTATATTTTGTAGTGCATTATAAAATATCTGAAAGAAACAAAAGTTCAAATACAGTACAAAGATAAGCATACACATAGAAATAATAGAATTGTGGATGTTTAGGAAAAGAATCAAGTAGAAAGAAAGGCAAATAATTAAAACATCTACAATATCCTTTCACTAGCTCAATATGAATTTTAAAACTGATGTTTAAAAGATTTTCTAAACAAAATCCAAACTAAAAGACTTTAAACCTGCTATTACATGAGAAACTGCTATTAACTTGGGACTAAAAATAAACATACATGAATAAATACAGACAGGATTTGAGATCCTTATGCAGATCTATATCATAAATAAATGGAACCCTCAGAGGTCAAAAAGGTTTAATAAACTTATAGTTGGATTTATTCTTTAATGCACAACCCTTAACTAGTGAATTGTAATGGTGTCTCTCAAACTGATAAAATCAAAACAAGTAAAGTATCTAGTTAGTCAATGGTATTTTGAGTTTATACATTTATTGTAAATTGTTATTAGAATATGAATAAATAAGTTACTGGTTTGAAGGTAATTCACAATTAAGGAATTCTTAATCTGTTTTCAATCAAAAATACTAACTGAACATATTTCTGTTACCTATGGTCACAATATTATTATTATTATCTTATGTTTGACTTTTGTTTTGCATTTGTACAAGTTGGCT
>NC_068984.1:39798531-39815111 GCF_001194135.2 Octopus bimaculoides | reverse complement strand
TATTATTATTATTATCTTATGTTTGACTTTTGTTTTGCATTTGTACAAGTTGGCTCCAAGTTTCACCCAGAGACCTCAAGAGACAACAAGTTAGAAGTTCATGGTGGGGTTATGCCTACGGTGCCATATATTTGGTTTTGTACATAGTGTTGTTCTAGAGAATGTTTAAGAAACCTTAAGAAAATTATGTGTTTGTTTTAAAATTTGAGAATACATAAACAGTATTTTACATGAGATATGGGCAGTTCCAACAGATGGTCATCTGTTGGAATATTCCGGTTGTGGGGTACTTCCAGCTCCTGAGTGTTGGGAAGATTTGAACCAGTAGCTGATTTCTCGCATCAAATATGGTTACTCATTCGAGTATGTGGCCTTTTGTAATCCGGTTGATGACCATTCCAGTTCGTATTTATTTTGCTTTGTTAATAGTGAGGCATGACGAGCTTCGACGTTGACATTAGGGGATGGATCTGTCTGTTTAGGGTTAATTTTTTTAAGACAACACCGTTTCCGAGTTCTCTGTATGTAAACATTGCTCGTAACGTAGCTTTTTAAGGTTAACAGATCTATATCAAGTATGTGGCCCTTATTATTATTTGTTAGCATGCCAGGCAAATTCCTTTGCAGTATTTCATTTGTCTTTACATACTGAGAGAGAGAGAGAGAGAGAGAGAGAGAGAGGGAGGGAGAGAGAGAGAGAGAAAGAGAGAGAGGGAGGAATGGATTTAAAATTTTCTGGTTTCAATGATTCATTTAAAGGTGGGACAGATCATTTCTTTTAGACAATATCAAATGAAGTAATGAATGTGACAAATTTTAATTAACATCAATCTGCATGTGTACACCCTGCTCCCACGCAAGAGATTTATGACCTAAGCATTGTTAGTACACCAAAATTTATGTGTGTGCATGCATACATACACACACACCCATATTATAACTGCATTTGACTGAATAGTTTCTGAAAGTTAAAAATTTACATATGTCCTAAAAGCAGAGTTCAGGGATTATCTTCCTACTACACAGGAAGGGCTAAATATAGTAACATGCCTGTGAGGGAAACGATTGTGAGAACTTTCACTTATAAAACAATTAACATGATGCAATATGATATATAACAGTACAGCAGTATAAGAATAATAGATGAAAGCTTTTCAATACATAATGATTATGTTATTGAGGGTGAATGACATTGAGAGAGAGAGAGAGAGATTGAGCAAGTTAAGATTTTGACTGACAGTAAGAAAGAATGGAAGACTAAATAAGACTAATAAAAGGATGATGCATTTAAAATATCCAAAGAAACACAAACACACAAACATATAAGATTAGTTTGAGTTAACCCTGTGACAAGATGTGACTATATGAAGTTGTTTTAGCTTAGAAACACAATAGTCAAAATATTTTCAATGTAAGGCAAATGAAAATATTAGCAAATCTGGTTTTGTCTAGTCTGAGACCAAAGAGTCTATTTGAAGTCATCCAAAACTTGGAAAAGAGAATTCAGTTAGTTTAGAGAAGTTAATGTATAATTGAATTTGGTATTTATTATCATTTAAAAGGAAGTTATAAACAAACAATAAATTCGAAAAGCAATACATGGTTTTGTTTTCTTGAGATGTGAAATGTCTGTGTTTCATAGCAGTTGAAGGCACTATGCACTAGCTATGATATATAGTTGTAGAAATTTAAATGCTTTACATTGAGTAAAAGCATAATTATTTATATACAGCGTTTTAATTGGAAATGTGATTAAGTATTATTTCAAATGATTAAAACCTTTTTCAGAGGTTTCAAAACAAATATAATGCATTTATATTAGATTATATGTAAACAAGCAGTAAATAATTAGAGGTAATTGTTAAAACAGAATTTTCAAATATGTGTGCCATGTATCTGAAAACATGCAACTGAAGATGTTTTAATGCTAATGAATCCCTCAAATAAGCAGGTATACACACACACACACTGATCTGGAGAAGTATGATTAAAATCTAAAAATGAGTATACTGATCAGTGAATTATATGAGCTAAAGCAGGAAGCTCAATTAAATGCTGAAGTTCTGTTTTTAACCCTCACATGTCTCTTAAGCAGCCTGGAACTCAATAAACTGAGAAAAAATGCATGGTTTTTTAAATTATTGAATCAATAAGTAATCTTCAGAATTTGGAAGTAGTGGAAGGAAATATATATATATATATATATATATATATATATATATATATATATATAAACTTAAGTACTGTTAGTGAAGACTTTATGCTTAAGTAATTGATATTATTAAATGAAAATAAGGGCCATGCAAAGAATTGACATGTGAAGTTTGAGTATTAAATTAATAGTAGTGTTGTTTAGGTCATGTAACCACAGTAAATTAATCAGTGATGGTGCTATAATTAGTGATAGGTTTGTGACTAGAATTTGAAATGGAAGGCTGAAGTTTTGAAAACTCTCCCTACTCTAACAAGGATGAGGGCTAGCTGTAAGACATGGCTGTGAAATGAGGTTGATGAAAATTGAGCATCATTACAAACAAACTTATTAGGGAACAGTAGCTATTTTAAAAAGAATAGTTTATTTCAAGATAATTTTTTATTAATAGATTCTTGAATTTGGTTTGCTTTTATTCATTCAATTATTACCTAGTTTATTAGTTCTAGGTTCCTTTAGCTTTTTCTTTTTACTGAGGAGATCAGCTTTAGATTTAGCTAGTAAGTATTTAAAATGATATTAAAACGTCTTAATAATAATAATATTACAAAATCAAATTCCTAGATATTTTAATCTGCATTGATAAGCTAATCCTTAACTCAGTTTGGATTAAATTTTAAGCTCATCATAACAGCTTTCACATTAATCTATTTTACCATTACTATTGAAACTAGTGTTGATACAATAATTGAACTGGAACCTTTCAACATGCATTGCAAAATAGATTTTGTTCTAAAATATTTATAAGAGCTAATTATTGATAAACTATATGCATCTCTTCAACATTTTCCCATTTGATAAAATAGAATTGGTATGGATATTTTCTATCATATCTATGTTCTGATCAGAGCCCAAAGGGGTTCATTTTTCTCTTGTACATATGTATATAATATATATTATTCATTCTTTCATATAATGTCTGTTTTTTTTTTTTTTTGCTAGACAGCTTGGCTTAGTCAAGGGGTCAGGGATATATTTGAGGGAAGATTTTATGGCCAGATGCTCTTCTTATTACCAACCAGTGCCTGTTTTTCAAGAAAGTTATTTTTTTTTATTCCACAGGTCTTTGAAATCACAGAGCAACAGGTCATGTCAACAAGAGATGTAAACATTGCTCAATGTTTTGATCAAGCGAAGCTACAGAATGTCAACATTCACATGCGTTAATACATACGACAAACTGTTATGTATATTTACACACAGGCATACATCATTGGACTTATGAAAGTATGATGTGCATGTGTGCACATATGTATGCATGCAAGTCTACCTACTGTGTAACCTATATCATTGACCTCTTGATACCCACTCACCCCTCCAACACCCATAACGCTTACCCCTCTATCTCTTATCCCTCACATCACATATCTCTGTCACTCATCTATCTATTACCCATACTACTGTCATCCATGCTTTTATCTGTCTTAGTTGTGCTTCCTATGCCAATGCCCCTATTATTAATTTTTCTCTTATCAATTGCACTGGACGATGCTGTTAGTGTAACTAAGAATGGCCCTGGGTCTCTCTCTTCTCTTCTCCACAAACTACACTCTCCCTATCTCCCATGCCTTTGTTACCTGTCTTCTGCTTGCCACACATTACATTCTTTCACCTATTCTTATTGCTTGTTTCTCAATCACTCCTTCCTTTCTTTAATGTCCTATGTTTCCAGTACGACTGATGATAGAAGTGGATTGCTTTTGTTTGTTGTATGTTATTTCAAACCAGTGTAACTAATAATGCCACTGCTTCTGTTCTGACCACCTCCTCATCACTTCTTGATGCTGCCCACTGGTACAAGACCAACCTACTTTCCATTCAACATGTCACTATCTTTTTTACTTGACCCTATGGGCCATCTAGGTGCTACACAAGACCACTTGTGCCCAGTTCCCTCTGCCTTCAGCCTCCTCTTTTGTACTACCTATCATTATCTTGTGTTACCCCATCTGATATCTGACAACATACTCTATTCTTTTTTGCCCACAGATCCTGGGCCTCTGTCATTTCTCTATACCCCGTGTCATAGTTTTTTGTCATCACTCTGCCATCTCACTCATGTTGCACTGTACATATGTATCTATCTCAGATTACTTAGCATTCCTATCACTCTTCTGTTTATCAAATATCTCTCCCACCATTCTCAATTATGCCTCAAACATTTAAGCTTCTCACTCAGTAATGAGGCTAATGAACAAAGAGAGACATAGGATTGTGAGGTTCCTTCAGTCATGTTGAGAACATAGCTATCTTCCTAGTGCTGGTATCACAATACAAACACACAATACACTCTGTAAAGTATGAGGTTATGGAGATCCTCTAATCTTGTTGAGGACATGTCACTACTCCAGTACTGGTGGTATGAAAAGGGTAGACATGTATTTCCTCTTTAGCAAGACACCTGTGCCTCTCCCTCTATTATGCTTTAGCCTCTCAACATGTAGCATAAAATCACCTGCCTCTCCACTACATCACTTAGCTGAGAATGGGGAGTTTTTTCTTTATCTTGTAAATTACTTGGCAACCTCATTAGTGCTGGTGTTGTGAAAAAAGCAACCAATACACACTGTGAAGTGGTTGGTATTAGAAACGGTATCCAACTGCAGGAACTATGTCACTGTAGCTATTGGAGCTTGATACAGTTTGGATCCTGCCTAACTATCCAACTCATGCCAGCATGGCAGATGAATGGTGATGAAAAATGTCAACAACTGAAAGAAGAGCAACCACACATTAGAATTAGTTGTGCTTAATTGATTCCAAATGACAACCATTTAAGAATGAAAAGGTTCAATGACAGTATCCATGTATATGGGATTAATTTTTAATCATTTCTATTCTTAATATCTATTTCTTAAAACTGATACAAATTAGGTTGATCTTGTCAGATATATTTACTCACAAAATACTGTGGCATAAACCTAGTTGTATTTGTTCACCTTACCACTGTAGTACCGCTGTATATATAATATTTTTGTTTTACTGAAAAAAAAAAAAAAAAAAAAAAAGGAACTTTCCCTAATGTGGGGACTGCTGACATGCAAGAGATCACTTTATTTTTGGAGCAGTTATACTTTTAGATGACTTATGCAGAATAGCAATGTTTCCTTATTACAAATACAAGAGTATAAACATTTATTTTAGAGTATCAATTGCAGGTATCCAATAATTTTAACTTCAGTAACTAACTAGGCATAGCATCACAGAAAGAAATGGCAATCCAAGAGATAGACATGCACGTCCTTTAGGATTGCAAGCTCAAATAAGAAATCGAATTTTAAGTTAAATATAACCAAGATAGCAGTTGCTTACTTTTAAGACCATATCAATGATAGCAAGAAGAAGAGTATATATACAATGCAGAAGACATTTATTACAAAGCTAATATGCATAACAGAATACTAGCTATCATTGTGTCTATTCGTAAAGTACAATCAGAATTATATGATGCAGTAATGTTTGCAAAAACCATAGAGAAACATTAAAAAAAAAGCACAAAGGAAATATACTTATATCCATACTCTGAGATGAGCATAATGATTCTGGTGTAACGGCTTTGACTCTAATCCCCCTTTCCAGGTCTCAAACAATTCACTTCTATAGACTCAGCAATGATTGTAAATGCAATGTGTGTATGAGATGACTTTGGTGGGACACGAGAGTTCCTTGGCACATCATCCATGGCAGTACTAATAGAACAAGTACAAAGCAGAGATGTTGCAGCAGTGATAAAATTGCCACTCAAATTTTTAAGTAGATTTTCCTGACATTGACAGCATATAGGCTTCCCATTTTAATTAACCTGTAAATGATCTCTGAGAGGTCTGCTATAAAAATCAGCACATTATTGCTTTTCATCTAGTTTTTGTCTTACAAAATTAGAGATAATATGAAGCATATTGTCCATAATTTTGACATGAAATAATGATTTTAAAAAATCCCTTTTTATCTGCTTCATTTAATCTTTTATTGTGTGAAACTATTAAAAACATTACCTAGAATGGCATAAGACATATGAAAGAGGGAAATATAATAATGAAATAATAGATTTTATATTATATCATAGCACATTGGGCTATGAACAACTGCAAATATTTTCCAACATGTTAACCATAGTAGCATCTAAGCAAGCTATATATGAGAGGAAGCAGTATTGTAGCATACAGAGGTAGTTAACATGAGAATGGAAAATAACATGAAAAATCCTTGATGGGAGATATGACTAATGAGTTTTGTAAGGCAGAGTTCATCATATTAAAGAGAGCAAAGAAATATACAAATGATTGAAAAGCACAATAAATGATAAAAATGAATTTTGATATTTTGATCTGTACCCAAATGAATACATTTACACACACATCCATTCTGTTAGTTTATGCATAGGTGAAGACCAAATTAATGTCAAATATATAAGTTGCTAAATTCTTGTAGCATTTCAGTTTACTAATAACATCTATATTGTCAATTTTTTGGAATTCACTTTCAAATTATAATGCTAGATAGTCCAGTGTGGGTTTTATAGAAAAGCTACCTAAAATCAATTGCTCACTGCAAAATAAAAACAAAGAAAAAAAAAACTATTCACAAAGTAATATAAATCAATAACTCTTTGCATATCCTTTGTTGGGTGTTGATTTATAGAGCTTTAGTAATTGATTTAGTGTGTTTTTATTTCCACTTGAAGAAAAATTGAAAACATAGGCAGTGGAGCAAAAAGAGTAATAAAAATTGAGCTTGCTTCAATAAGTAGGTTATAATAATATCTCTTTTTGAAAGTTAAAATTTTGCCTTTCTACATTCCACTGTTTAAAAAGTAAAAAAACAAACCTGTTGATTAACAGTAATGTAGAACGGATAATTAATGCATTAAAAAGTAAATGAAATAATTTTTTTTATAAACAAACTATTTCAAAATTAAAGATATAAGAAAAATATGTACATATGTTGAAACAATTTTCAGTTGCATAAAAATCAACTGCATTATATAAATGTATTTCAATAATAAAAGCACCATAGTAGATGACTGCATTTTGTATTTATCAGAGATCTAATTAAAAGTGTTTTCCCATGTTTAAAATTGGACTGCTCCTATTTTTTTTTTCTTTTGAATATAAAGAATTTGAATCAAAATATTATTTACCTGCAGAGTTAGTTTGCAGAGGGGATTGAATAGGAGCTGATGCGGTACTGCTCCCTATAAAATGTGGACTGACACTACTTCGTGGAGGGGTACAAGGAATAGTTGGCATTGGACTTCCAAGACAGCTGGATGTTCCGCTGCTAATAGAATCTAAAAAGGAAAAAACAATCTTAATTCAACAAGAAGCTTATGTTGTGGTGTGTATTTTGTGTAGGGATATAATGTAAGATTTACAGTTGGCTCCAAAAACTACAGTGATGGAAACTGGATTCTGATGGTGAATTATTAAAAAGATAAAAAAAAGCAAAAAAGAATCCAAAAACACATAGAATGTTTATTAAATAAAAACAAAGATGATTTACATAATTTGTAATTACAATGATAAAGCTGAACTGAATAGTTCTAATTTATTTTGCAGTGAATATTATATTTCTTCATAAGTTAATCTGAAGAAGTGGGGTCAGAGTGGAGATTTACAAGTCTTTCTGGAGTGCAGAGACATCTAGGAAAAATTGGCAGAGTTTAGAAGTTAAAGAAAATGAAAAGGCAGTAGAGATTGAAATAATTCCAAGGAGAAAAGAATTGACCAAAGTATTTGTGTGGCTTCAGGTAAGAGTAATATACAAACAATAAGTTCATAAAAGTAGAGGCCATTATAGTTTCATTTGTAGGAACAGAGGAAAGAAAGCAGCTCAGTGTTTGGTCACTGGTTGTAAAATGTTGTTGACTGAAAGCCTGTTTATCAGACAAATTTTACATTGATGTAAACTTTAGGATGTATGTGTGTATGTAAAATTCTTCCTTCAGAGATAAGCAGTAGCATAAGGGCTGTTTGCACTGACTATTTGAAGGTTTAAGTAATTTCTTGCTCTGAAGAGAAAATCCTGTTTTTTATGAATCAGTCTCTGTACTACACGTGGTTTCCATGGAAACATACTGTAAGGAGTGTAAGGTTCTTTTTCAACTAGAAAAGTTAAGATACTGGAAGAAACTATTTAGCAACAAATGTAAATGAGTAGCAATACTGTATCATAACTTATTCATCACCATGTTTGAAGTGAAATACACATTCTTTGTATTTCAATTGATTTTGGAAATAATCAAGAATTTAGCAGCAAAATATCTGGGGTTTTTTTTTTCATTACTAAGCTGGTATTTGGAACATAACTTAAAAGGTTCTTACATGAAATTATGATGAAAGATTCTAATTAAAAAGCAAATCCTTTAAAATTAGAGGTTTTGATTCATAACCAGAGGTAGTTTCAAGCAGGTTTATATCAAAAAGATTAAAATGGAGATATTTTAATCAAAACTTGATTCATAATAAGCCAGTTTGTAAGATTATGTGCTTGAATAAAATAGAACAATAAAAATCAATCACGCCTAGATAAATTTTATGGATATAGAAAGGAGTTTATTCTTTTTGATGAATTCATTTTTAAGGGTAGTTAAGGCAATATATCATGTGTACACACTGAAGTTTTTTTTTATAGCTGATTTTTTATAAATTTGTTTCTATTTCTATGATTTTTAGAATATCTAAGTTTCTGATGCATTATGTGGAAAAGCCTAATATATGGCCAGAAATTAATACCACCATCGCTTGATCCTTGGGTGCCTTTAGCAGAGCCCACACTGTTTTCAAAACTTCAGAAAGTCAAATAATTATATTTACTGGAACAAGGATTTGAGAAAGAAGAGGGCTGAAATTAACTGCTCAATTTTGTTAATACAATAATTAAACTGAAAGTAGTTTAGTCCTTTTATTGTATGTATTTAAATTTTGATCAAAATGAATAAAAAAAAGCAACAGAAAAATTGTCCTGTATTTTCATTAAAAATATCCTCGGATTTTCGAGCGAGATCGTTGCCGGTGCCCCTGGACTGGCTCTTGTGCGGGTGACACATGAGGTTTTTCGAGCGAGATGAGCGTGGCCGTTGCCAGTACCGCCTGACTGGCCTTCGTGCGGGTGACACGTAAAAGCACCCACTACACTCTCTGAGTGGTTGGCGTTAGGAAGGGCATCCAGCTGTAGAAACTCTGCCAAATCAGATTGGAGCCTGGTGTAGCCATCTGGTTTCACCAGTCCTCAGTCAAATCGTCCAGCCCATGCTAGCATGGAAAGCGGACGTTAAACGACGACGACGACAAAACTAGATAATGTTTTTCTTCTTTTTTTATATGGATATGGCTCTAAAGATCTACCAAGTTTCCTTGTGTATAAACCACAAACATATAAGGTACTGATATTTTGTACATTGTCATTATAATTTAAGATTAAGTTTGAATGGATTTTAAAATGTATCAATATTTCTGCAATGAAATTTATTATATGTCTAGCTAGCATGATGGAAAGGAAAAATAATTACACCACAGACATAATATCTAAAAAAAAAAAAAGAAAAAAATATAAGATTAACAAACCTGTTTTTGATAAACTTGCACCCCTGTAGATGCCAGTCTTAACATTATGAGAACTAGAGAAGCCACCAAAGCTACCAGCTTTTGTAACTGGCATTCTGGATTTAACTGAGCTATCTGTACCATAACCACTAGAGGAGTCCGTACTGCTCCAAGGTCTTGAACCAAGATCTTCCTTACTGCCACCTAAGCTAGCAGGTCGAGACAGCTTTCTCCTGAAAATTAATGGTATAATATAAATATGTAGTTTGTATTTAAAGGTATTTTGATTAAGTAGGATGTAATTGGATCAAATGTAAATATTGTTTTATAGTTAAATGCTGTTAATTCTAAAAGCAATTATATCGAATTCCTCAAGTTGTTTGATGTTTTCGGCATTAAAATTGATATCACTCTAAATTGACATCTAAAGGATTATTTTCTTCCTTTTAAATTGAGCAAAATATGAAAAAAAAAAAAAAAAAAAAGTTCCAAGAACTCCTGGCATATATAAGAGTTTAGTCTGCATACCAATTAGTAGGAAAAGTTATGTTTATATCATTTGGAGAAAATATTTTCTTTCAATGCCAGTTATAAAAGAAGATGAAGCTATTAATTTCAGCATTCACTATTACATTCTTAATAGTTTCCCAAGCATTAGCTCATGTAAATTATACTGAATCTCTAAATTTCTTCCCTAATAGAAACTACATATATATTTTCACATTACATTAACCAGCATCCTGAACTTACCAACCTCTCTTGCTATGCTAATATTTAATCCATTTGTGTTTAATGCTTATTTTATTATTGAAGCAATCAATCATTTACTCTACAAGTTTAAAAATGATTTCCCTAGGATACAGTTCCTTTATATTTGTAAAAGATTGTTTATTACAGAAAGAAAAAGTAAGTATTATTTTTAGTTTTTTTTTTCAACAGCAATGCATATCGTAGTAAAAAAAAAATAGCATTTTCAGAAATGATAAAATACAAATCAAGAAGACAAAAAAAGACTTACATAATATTTAGCTGTGGATCTTCAATTGATGCTTGAGGAGACTGGAATAAACAAAATTGATGATTTTTGAAAAAATCAGGAAATACCAACATTTTAATAATGTACAGTGGTCACTAAACTGATTCCAAATGTAAAATAGCTGGTGAATGCGTGTATGAATACACACGCACACACACACATATATATATAGAAAGAGAGAAAGAAAATAGTCAGTGTGTGCCTAATTATGATTCAGTAGTTTGGATAACCTACCAAAAGAGATATTATAGAAAGAAATAAAAACCCATTATCATCAACATAATCTCATATGTAATTCCCACAGAAAACATTATAAACTGTAATACATACATACATACACACACATATGGGGCGGGGTGCATGCAGAAAAGGACTGTGAAAAAGATAGAAACATAAGAATATGAGACTAAACTTTGGACTGTACATAACTTTTTAAAACTAGATCCTGAGTTAAATTTCTGGTAGAGTTAATACCACTTTTCATGCCTGGGGAGGAGGTGGATAAAATTACTAGTGTAAACAGTAGTCATTTCAGTTGTAGGAGAGGAGAAGATTGAAAATAAAAATAAAGATTACTTTTGTAACACATAGCTATTGATGGAATTGATTCTAGTGTTTATTTAAACAGATTGTATTTCAGCCACCCTCCCACAATCCACCCATCTCTCCACTTCCTGTTACCTTTATAGCATCCCACCTCCTGACAAACCATTGTTTCCAGCAAGGACTTCCCAGAAACCAGCCTCCTGGAATCTGCTCATGAATTCTTTGCAGTTGTTTATCTGCAATAGTTTAAATGGAACATTAATGACAAGAAGGGCCTGTGAAGGTCATGAGCAGTGTCCCTTCTTCCAGACTCAGCTCCCCACCCAAAAAAAGATGCAAATTATTGCTCCAAAATATAGAAGAATATAATAGTACAGAAATGACTGTAAAAACAGTAAGAAATGCATGTTATCAGAAGCACATTATAATAATTTAGAACATGTCATTATACATATATTATACTTATGTATTTTGGAAGCAAAATTCTTTACTAAAAATCATACCCTCTGACAATCCATTCTTTATATGAATGAGTGATTGTATGGGATAGATTACTCACTGTTTTCTCTAGTTAAATGAGCAAAAAAGCTGATATGAGTATTTTTATTCTGTAAGGAAGGACCCAGGGACTATGACTATCTTTTGCTTATGTTTGACATCATAATATTACCCAATGAATAACAATCTAATTGACAATAAAATGGATTAGAAATATATAAGGACAAGAAAAGCTTAAAAAAAAAGCATGTGCAAATAAATTTTGTATGATTAGTAATATAAACATTTATAGCATATATACATGCATATATTCACAAGCACATGTATAAAATCATCATTATCATTGTCTGTTCTCTTCCCACGCTGGCATTGATAGAATGGTTCATCGCTCCAATGTTATATTTCTGGAATGATTCTATGGCTGGATACCTTTCCTCTTTCCTAACACCAGCTTCTATACAAGGTGTACTAGATGAATATTTTCATACACCATCACTATAGCAGTTACCTTACCATCAACAAGACTAAAGAACCAACTCAAGCCCTACATGACTGCTGCTTGAATCGATTACCAATTATTTAGTGTACTGGGTGCTTTTAGCAGCACCAGCACTGCTGGGGCTCATCTAGCAAAGTGAAAGAGAGAATCCAATCTTTTCAGGAATATTTATTGTGAGAAGCTGGTAATGGAGAGAATAATAGAGAGAGTAGTGTTGGGGTGGGGTATAAAGATGACTGAAGGGAGGGGAAGGGAAAGAGTACTGTCAGGGGTTAGTGTGAAGGAGAGGGGAAGGGGAAAAGTGGTAATAGTAATGGGATGGGTGGAATAGGTGGACCTAATGATGGGATAGGTCAATCTGTCAGCCATACCAACAGGAGTTGTACAATTCCTTAGGGTCCAAGACAGTTCTTATTGGAGTTAAACAAATTTGTTGAGAGTGGAGACCCTGCTAAGGAACACACACACACACACACACACACATGCTTAAGTCAAATGAGGATGGGTTTAAGGTAGTGGTTCTCAATAGGAGTTCATATAGCTTTTAGGGATTAGTAAAAGATTTTAAAATTTGTGTGAAATAAATTGGTTATACTTCTACAATACACAAAATATTTTAACATTTTTCTTCAATACAATTCCTAATAAAAAATGTAATAGCATTTTTTAAAACATCAAATGGTTATGAGAGTCCATCTGAATAAAATAGGAACCAAAGAGGTCCATAAGAAAAAAATAGTTGAGAGCCACTGCTTTAGAGGATACAAGGAAACCAATGTTTTTATTGAAGAAAAATGACAAGTTGGTTTTTAATTAGGAATTAAACATCATATATTTAGGAAAGATGAAGAACACTGAGAACAAGCATTTCTTTTATGTAGGCACAAATTAAATTGTTTCTGTGCAACCAATAATTTACAGAGATTGTTGAACTGATTCCAATATATCATTTATTTAGTAGTCTCTAGAGGTATAATAGACAAAGTTTACTGAATGAGAGAATTGAAACTGATCCAGCTATCTCCACCTGTCACTAGGAAAGATGACAACAAAGACGACGGCTGCCACCGTCACCAACAACAATTAATTTGATATTGATTCTTATTTTGCAAAACCTGAAAGTAATAAATAGCACCAAGCTGCTAATGTATAATCAGGAAAAATAAACTGATGCACACTGTAACTTCCTGAAATAAAACATTTTCTCCCACATATTCAATTACTTTTTCATTCATATGATGAGAGGAAAAAAATGTCACATAATTTTTACAGTCACCCTAAAGATAATTGGGTGAAGTTAAAGTGATTAATGGCTAGTTCAAATGATTTGGAGTTTGATGAGTGGATGGAAAGAAAAAAACCCAAACATTGAATGAATTTAAGAAGTGTGAAGTTCTAGTTAAAAATGATTAGGTAAAGTGTTTAAGTTCAAGAACTATGAAGTGAGACAGCTGCAGGATGATAGAGGGAAAAAAAGAAGTGAGTGGGTGGTTGTATTTATCAATAAGCTTAGGTGAAGATTACATAAAATCGAACAATATAGAGGATCGTATGCCATAATAGTAGTTATTGTAAATTTTATGATGCTAAATTTATAAATTAAACTGGTTCTATTATTTTATATTTAATTAAAGGCGGCAGGTTGGCAGAATTGTTTGCATGCTGAGTAAAATGCTTAGCAACATTTCATCCACTTTTATGTTCTGAGTTCAAATTCTGCCAAGGTTGACTTTGCCTTTTGTCCTTTTGGGGTCAATAAAATAAGTACCAGTTGAGTACTGGGATCAATGTAATTGACTTAAACCACCCCTGAAATTGTTAGCCTTGTGCCAAAATTTGAAGTCATTATTTTATATTCAATTAAGTGAAATTAATAATTTCAAAGTTGTTCCCCTTGCCCCATTTTACTAGAATTAGTAATTTTGATAATAATTGACAGATTTTCTATAGGTGGATGTCCTTCCTGTTACCAACCTTCGCTTGTAACTAAGCAAGGTAATATTTCTCATAACCAGACATGTTTTTTACAAAACTAGAAATGAACAACATTATTTCTATGATGGTGATGCTTGTTTTACAGCCATCACATTATGTCAAGACAACAACACACAAAATACACATAAACATATATATATATATGGACCTCTATAGTAGAAGACACTTGCTGAAGGTGCTGTGTAATGGGACTGAATCACATGGTTGGAAAGCAACCTTCTCAACCTTCTCAACCACATCTGCACCTGATGTTTTGCAAATTTCAGAATAAACTAATTTTCAGTGTTAAATATGTGAATTAGATTTTAACCTTTTACAGATATCTGACTGAAAGCAAATGGGTTAAAGCAGGTGAAACAAGCAGCATAAGTACATTGTTACCTAAGCGCGTTGTATAGTATGCCAACAAAAACACACACTATATGCTTTCTATATGCGGTGTGTGTGTGTGTGTGTGTGTGTGTGTGTGTGTGTGTGTATTCTATTCTTTTATTTGTTTCAGTCATTTGACTGCAGCCATGCTGGAGCGCTGCCTTTAGTCAAACAAATCGATCACAGGACTCATTTTTTGTAAGCCTAGTACTTATTATATCAGTCACTTTTGCTGTATCGCTAAGTTATGGGGACATAAACACACCAGCATTGGTTGTCAAGCGATAGTAGGTGTAAAACACAGATACACACACACACATATATATGCATATACGATGGGCTTCTTTCAGTTTCCGTCTACCAAATCCACTAACAAGACTTTGGTCGGCTATAGAAGACACTTGCCCAAGGTGCCACACAGTGGGACTGAACCCAGAACCATATGGTTGGTAAGCAAGCCACTCCTATATATATATATATTATATACACATTCATTTAATGTTGAGAAAAAAAAAAGCTAAAAATTCAAATAACTTCCTTAAAAATGGGACCTCTTATTAAAAATAGGGATTCATGGAAATTTTTGGAAAAGAGGAGGTGCTTATTTGATGAAGTATTTTCTAACAGCCTTTGATAGTAGTTTTTGTAGACTTTCAAAGGACCATTGATAATATACATTGGTCTACACCATAGAAGGTACTACATTACTATGATTTATTGGAAAAATATGTCAATCCCATAAGTGCAATACATCAAGGAAGTAAGTAACTGCTGAGTATGTGCATTTGATCAATTCTCAAATGAATTTGAAGTTAGTTGCGGAATGCTACAAGGGGGTGTTTTATCAACTTTCATGTATGTTGTTCTAATAAACTACACCACAAAGGAAGAGAAGGAAAGAGAAGGAAATGAATGGATTTATGGAAAGTTATTTGGCTGATTTGAATTACAACATTGATTTGATTACAAAACAGAATACAAAAATATAAATAATGGTGTATAAGCCTGATGAAATACATGAAAGCTTAAAAATATACACCGTTATAAGTAAAATTATAAGGACTGTGTTGTGATGGTTCTTTAGAAATTGAATTTAATGAAGGATTTAAGAAAGAAAATTAAGCCAAGGAAATGCTTTCAAATAAGTGGAAATCACATAGACTGATACTCCATATGAAAATTAAACTACAAGAAGTGTTCTAATATATGGAAGAAAATCATGGCATACCAATCAAATCATAGCTACTTGTTTTAGAATCTTTGAAAACAAACCATCACAAAGAATCTTGGAAATCAAAATGGTGAGAAATGAAATGGTTTGAAATAAAATAAAATGAAATGAAGGCAGACATTAAACAATGATGATGATGATACAAACCATAAAATGTCACGAGGTATGAGAGGTGACTATATTTATTTAACCACTTGTCATCCTTAGGATTATGGTTGTTTCACAGCTTTCTTCACGTAACAATAATTTCAGTGTATAATAAATTGTTTACATGTTTGCACTAATTATCCAATACAATTGTATATTCACGAATCAATACTAATAAAGAACGCTAACAGTTGTGTCTCTTGCACACCACATCTGATGCTTCTTAAATTCAACTTTTCTCTCAGGGCACCTACACTCTGTTGTGTATGCACACTGACATTACACATCCAGCGTAGCATACTGGTTTCATTCCTTGCAAGCTTACGCATGTTCTCAGCAGTCACGGCCCATGTTTCACTGCCATGTAGCATGGCTGTTTGTACACATACGTCATACAGTCTACCTTTTACTCTAAGTGAGAGGCCCTTTGTCACCAGCAGAGGTAGGAGCTCTCTGAACTTTGCCCAGGTTATTCTTATTATATATATATATATATATAT
>NC_068984.1:39794426-39798112 GCF_001194135.2 Octopus bimaculoides | reverse complement strand
ATATATATATATATATATATATATATATATATATATATATATATATATACATATATATATATATGTATATATATATACAAGTAGGAGAGATCTAAACTCAGACCACATTGCACCAGAATAAGTACTGTAAGGTATCTCTGATGTGCTAACATTTGTGCTAGTCTGTCACTATGCAGTACATTATTTATCAACTCTGGAGAGATGAAAGGCAAAGTTGACCATGGCAGGATTTGAACTCATAATGTAAGGTGTCAGAATAAATACTGCAAGGCATTTCATCCAATGCTCTTACAATTCTGATAATTCACTGCCTAATCTGGAGAAGAGTGTAAAAAGTATTTAATACAGTATATAAAAAAGTGAAAGTAACAATTTAAGATTTTAGAATCTGAGTTCAGTCTAGAAATACAATTCTGATTTGCAAAACAGTCATAGAATATAGAAAGTTGCCGAGTGTTTGGAGATGGAAAATAAATGTTCAAGTAAAGCCAGTTTACTAAATCTGCAAGATGATCAGCTGAATAAAACAAAAAACATCTATTTTTATTTTGGTCTACAAAATTTGAAATATCATGTAAAACATTAATTTAAATATATTCCCTATAGCAATGGTATTCTAAAAGTTGGCAAGTTTACATTTTGGATTTTGAAAAAGGTAGAAAAAGCCGTGATACACAAAAACAGCCTATAGGAAAATGTGAGTGAGTGAAATAGAGAGACATACACATGCTTCTCTTAAATACTAACTTGCAATTGACTATGTAATCAAAAACTCAAACTCCAATCTCTTTTCGTAACTCTAATTTCACGAATTTAACAATTTATCACTGTTCATTCACATGGACATTCTATACAGAAATATATTTCTGGCAGATGTTATGCTTTTTTTTTGTTTTGGTTTGGAGTCATGTATCTGCTAGGAAAGAAATGTCACAAAGCTCACTTAAACCTATATGAGAAGGAAATTTAAGAAATAAAGTGCTATATAAAGATCATTTAAAATTTTGTAAAAATGCAAAAATAAAAAAGAAATTTAATGCAGCCTATTTATAACTTAATATGTTAGTTTTTAAGTTACAATATTTTTCTTCTTTAAATAAGCTTTACTTTATTTGTCAGGTAAAATTTATAAATTTTAGATATCTTAATAAGTAGTCTAATTAAAAGAAAAAGTTTCTTCAACAGTATTAAGATCTTTAAAATAAATTGGATATGTTGTTTGGTAAAAAAGAATATCTGGTTACAAAGATTATAGGCATGAGTTTGTAATTCTAACTGAATATATATATTTCCATTACAAGAGTCTTGTAAGCATTCATAAAGATAAAGGAATTTTTGTTTTTGCTTAAAAATTTAAAAATCATCATGAAAATAATAAATTAATAATAATAATAATAATAATAATAATAATAATAATAAGCCCTGATGCACTACCAGGCAGTTGAACATGTCCCTAAGTGGCTAACAATATGTGCATCTCTGATCATGAGCAGGAGTAGTTGGGGAGCATCATAGCCATGTGTTGAGAGGAATTCTTTGGGGTTTGAATAACTCACCTATGTGGAAACGTGTGTTTGGTTCAACATTCTTAAACAACCCTTATTCAAGGACCATTTGAGTGGGATGGGCTACTCAACCTGAAGAAAATTCTAACTGGGCTCCACCTGCAAGGTCATGTGCTGTTTATCTTGATATGAGATCACCATATCATGCACATATGATGCATGTGCTTGGTGTACCCCGATCAGACAGGTAGTCATGATGGGTGTATTGGACTTTGTACATTTGTACCTCAGTGTTACTTTGATAGCATGCATGGCTCTCTCATTCAATAATAATAATAATCATCATTTAACGTCCGTTGTCCATGTTGGCATGAGTTGGATGGTTTGACCAGGGCTGGCATGCTGCACCAGAATCCAGTCTGATATGGCTGGATGCTCTTCCTAATGCCAACTACTCCAAGAGTGTAATGGGTGCTTTTACATGCTATTTGAATGACACAGGTATCGCAGTTGTGGCAGATACCAGTGTGACACAAATGGCATGTAAAAGCACCCATTACACTCTTGGAGTGGTTAGTGTTAGGAAGGTCATCCTGCCACAGAAAACATGCCAAATCAGATTGGAGTCTGGTGCAGCCTTCCAGCATGCCAATAATAATAATAATAATAATAATAATAATAATAATAATAATAATAATAGGGAGCAGGGGTAATCACATGGATAGTAGATGAACTAAACAGTTTAGACAGAAAGATAAGAAAGTTGTTGACTAGATATGGGACACTCCACCCAAAAAGTGACACAGACAGACTGTATGTACAAGGAAAAAGATGGAGAAGAGGACTGATTGGATGCAAACACAGCATTAGAGCAGAAGAAAACAACATAGCATGGTATGTGAAAAATGCCACAGAACTACTATAATTGGAAGAAGGTTAGGCTTGTGTAGGATGGAAGATTGCAAAGATAAAGCACTGTATAAACACTTGAGAATGAATGAAACTGAAAATAGGTGGATAAAGGAAAGAATGCATGGACAATTTCATAGGGATGTTGAAGATAAGTCAGACAAAGAAAAAAGATGGTTATGGATGATAAAAAGTGATTTAAAACTGGAACGGGGACTCTAATCTGTGCTGCCCAAAAGCAAGCATTAAGAACCAATTACATCAAAGACAGAATAGACAACACATCAGAAAGTGATAAGTGCAGAATCTGTGGACAAAATGGTGAAACCATATGGCATATTACCAGTCAATGTAATTGAATCTTCTACTTGTTTAATAGTAAACACTGGCTGAGTAAATTTAAGGTATAACTACAGAAATGTGGCATGCTGAATTTGTTTCCTCATAAGTTTCTGATTGAAGTATGTACTTGAAATATTCAATGATAAAACAATCATCAAAACCACATTTTGATGAAAATATATTAAAACTGGAATTTCTAAAAATTTTCAAAAAGTCTAGCCTGTATTAACCGCTTTCTTTTAGTAAAAGTTACATAATTCCAACTAATTAATAAGCTTTCTCTATTACAGTATAGATATATCATAACTATATTTAACTACCTCACTATTCAGCTGTCATAATTCAGTAAATTACATGCTGACTTAAAAGTATGTTTGATCACAAACATTCTCATAGATAATATCTGAGTGTCAGAAAACCAACAGTAAAATTATCATCATTATCATTGTTTTAATGTCTACTTTTCTGTGATTGCATGGGTCAGATGAAACTTGTTGAAGCAGAGTTTCTGAGGACAGATGCTCATCCTGTTGCCAACCCTCACCTATTTCCAAGCAAGAAAACATTTTCCCAAGTTCTTCAAACAATGAACAGCTCAAAAGACAGACATGTTTCCTTAGACTGTAAACATGATGCCTTTTGCATGAACAGCACACAAACATCAGTACAAGAGGAAGGCAAACACATGTGCAGCCAGAGAATAAATTGCTTAGATTTAAAGATGTGGAAAGTAGTTTGGTAAGGAGTGAAGAAAGGCTGGTGTGTAAAAACTGAACTTGGTTTCTAGTCATTAAAATTTTTAATGGATGTTAAAATGATTAAGTTGTTTGCTTTTATTTAAATGCCAAACCCTTAGTATCATCATCATCATCATCATCATCATCATCATCATCGTTTAACGTCCGCTTTCCATGCTAGCATGGGTTGGAC
>NC_068984.1:39770817-39791433 GCF_001194135.2 Octopus bimaculoides | reverse complement strand
GACAGTAGCTAGCCTATGATGAAGCACTAGTCTAATCTTAAGTACTCTGTCACATACTCTAACTACCTCGATTACCTTATCAACCCATTTCTCTGCTAGAAGTATTCCTACGCCCCCGACCCCGTCAGTGTTTCCTGCCCAGAAAATCTTGTACCTGTGTTCTTTGCCTGTGAGGAACCTCGCAGAACCTCCTCTCCATCTTACTTCTTGGATGCAGCACAGATCTACGTGTCGCCGTTCAAGCATCTCAACAATCTCACCAGACCTACCTTTCAGCGTGCCGACGTTGAGAGTGCCAATCCTGACAGTGTGGGAGGAGTGGGCCCGTGTAACCCTGGGATGGGGGTAAGCAGTGTCGTGAACCTGAATGAAATATATATTTATATCAGCCAACTTCTACATCCAATACACTGACCAAATCTAATGACTTTCTCTCAGAGAATCTTTCATATCTCCTTTAAACTAACTTAAGCAAATTTAAGTAACAAAAATCTTGGCAGAAGAAATAAAAGAGGTGCACCATTTTACTTTTTGTAATGACGCTAGCTAAATAATATATGCCATATTCCAGGAAAAATGTAATGAAAGGCAATCTATTAACCAGTCAATCTACTATTTCTCTGTCCCTGTCATGCATACACATACATTTATGGAAGAATTGACTATGTTTGCTCAAACCATTATGTTGTGCTTCAAAGAATAACATTACTTATGCATCATTTAATTTGTTGATACAACACATTAATGTTAAATGTAAGGAATGTTCCAACAGTATATAAATAATCAAAATATAAACAAACCTACTTATACAAAGAAGAATATATATAAAATTAAAACACAAAAATTGATACAAATTATTCAGAAAAAAAAAACAACAGAACAAACAAACAAGAAACAAAAAAACCCTTAACAACTGACTGGGATCAAAGCAGTTAAAAGTCATTTATCATTAAGTTATTCAAAAAGGAAATGGTAAAAAGAAAAAAAGTTAGTAATCCTAGATATTCAGATTTGATGGGTTTAGTTGTAACTAGGTTAAATGATGAAAGGAATATTATAATTTAAATAAACAATGGGCAAACTTGAAATTCTGTCAAAATAAAAATGCAAAAACAGAAAAAAAACAAGAATTATTAGGCTATACCCCACCTCCTCAACACTCAAGATATAATATTGCTGAAACCTAAAGTGCATTAGTAATATAAGTTTTTTGTGATGATATAAAATGGGTTATGTCAGAGATAGGGAGCTTGCAGTCTTTTCAGGGACTAAGTGTAACTTTCTGAAGGGCTAAATATATCATTTCTGAATGGTCAATGCAACTTATGACAGTATGAGTGCAGCCTTTTTAAAAAATGCCCGAGAGAAAAACCATTAAACTGGATATATTTCTGTTGATTTAGTTTTATTTAAGGTCTATCTTTTCAACTAACTGCTATTTTTAGATGCATTTATTTATATTTCTCTATATACATTTGTAATTAAAACATAGAAATCTGAAGACTTCCCGCCATAAAAATAAACAAAAAGTTACAAGAGTAGTGGTGTTTAATTTGAAACTGCTTTTAAAAAATTTTAAGAGTTTCTTTTGAGTGATATTTTATGAAATATATTTAGTGATATAAAATTACTTTTGAAAAAGTGGCCTTATCAGATGGCAGTTAACATCAATAGAACCGCCTAAAATAATTGTAAATTTTTTTTAATGATGCCATTTGCTTATGTTTTCAATCTAATAAATGAATAGTAACAAGATTTATAGAATGGTACAATTGCTTGAAGTTAGAAAAGCTGGATGTAGTTTGGAGATGTAATAGATTAAACTTAACTCTCTAGCATTTAAACTGGCCATATCTGACCCAAATAGTATACTTGTTTTATGTTCAAACTAGCCATCTCCAGCATCTCACATCTACCCTGCAATGTCATTCTAAAAATAAACAATCACATCTTCAAAATCTCTAAGCTACAATGTAATAAATGATTAATTTAAAAAAAAAATGTGAATAAATAAGCATTACATTTGACAGAGTAATCTGAATGCTAAATGGTTAAATAACTTTCAAGAATCAGTGGCTAACAAATGAAAGCAGTTATATATTATTAATGCAATTTTGTATAGTATTGTCTTGTTAATAGTAAAAAGTGAGCTTTTGCAGAGAAATCTATCAAGTTGCATAATTGAATATATTGATTAGAAAACAGATGACAACTTTTTGACGCTTTATCAACTGATACCAACATAAAAATACAGATACGAAACTTGGTAACAATAAAGTGAGTTTCAGTGAAGACTCAGATGTTTTATTGCATTAATAATAATTTATTTTTACCAAAAATAATGAAAATACCATGGAAATTCAAAGAAACTTAGAAAAACTTATCAGAGAATATGATTTCTGAGTTTTAATTCATTGGGTTTACTGAGATAGAAATTCATTTATCTTTTGATCCCAATGAAATGCTACAAGCCTAAAAGATGAAAAAGAAAGAATAGCAACCAAGATGATCATTTCTATAACTGGTAAATCGAAAGCCAAGCAAACTTTATACACTCCAAATAGTGATAGATGTTAAATAGCACATGCCACAACTTTGATGCATACCATAAAACAGGTCCAGAGAATAAGTGAAAAAAATATTTCTTATAACTTGCTGAGATCCTTCTTTCAAGAAAGAATGAAATTATTACAAAACAAAATTATAGATACCAATATACTTATTGAGAATATCATGCACAAGCAGAACTATAAAAAGCAGTGATCAATCAATAAAATAATTCCGAACTGTGAGTAAAGAAATTCAAAACAAATCTTGATTAAGCAGCTATTGACATGAGCTGAAACAAGGAACTGATTATGATAAAAGGCATATATAGAGGGTCTATAATTTAATATACGACGTGTGTAACAAAAGAAGTTACAAGATATGTGATTATGCATAAATATATATATATACATATATATATATATTATTGTTTTGATATCTGACTCATACAAGTATGGGTCAGACAGGATTTGCTGAAGTAAGTTTTATTACAATTGGATGCACTTCCTGCCACCAAGCAAAGTTAGATGTCTACATAGGAGTTTGTAGACAAACAATACTTTTTTTGTATGAAACACATCTATACACACATATGATGAGCTTCTTTTCAGTATTTACCAACCAAACTCATTCATATATGTGTGTCTGTGCAAGTGGATATTATATATGTAAACGGAGTATGGGGAAAAACCATAATACAACATCTGAAGACATTAAAAATACAAATAAAACAAAAAAGAGCAATCTACCAACACAAAGAGGAGCCACCACCTAGATGAGGTCAAGTACCTTGCAACCATGACCATCTTCTGTTCCAATCACTTCCATAAGCAGAGCTTTCCACAATTGCTCCTGAGCACTTTTCATTTTAGCAAAATTTTATAAGATAATGTGGCATCCTGGTAGTACCTTGTGGTTGGCTCTCTGCTGATGAAGGAGACCTGTTAGCTTCTTAGAGCTCTACTTTCGCATTGGACCCTTTAACACTGAGGACAAAGCAAATTATTCTGCCCTGCATATCCTCAGAAGTTTATAGTGCCTGCCTGCTATTGTTATTGCTGCCTCTGATGTTACTTGCTGATAACTTTCCTCTCCTCCTTCTCAAGCAGAAAGCCTTTATGTGGGCTTTACACCCACAAGTGCAACAACTAGGCTTTCTCACAACACAACCACTGTGATTGCCTTTCTTATTTGCTCCCACAATGCAGTACAACTTTAGGATATCTTTGTAGCCTTTGGTGGTCACTTGACTACAGTTTGTGGTATATCATTCCCACACTCATCACCTGTCTGTAATGTACTGAAAAAATGATGTCAAATCAAGGGTTCAATGCCTATATTAACATCTTTAGATCATGACCCTTGTGCTTCATTTTCCCATACACTGTAGTATCGGCTAGTGGGCAGGTTTATGATACACCATTTCTATATTTTCTCACCTCATCCACAGTCTTAAGGCCATTCACATATTTGTATGCTCTGCCTATAAAAATGCTGAGAAACAGAGAATATTTGCCTCCCTTGTTCCTTCTTTGATGAAATTGCTTGGTAAGGAGGCAAAGTCTTTAGTTACATACCTCTCCTACATGTCTTAGTTATATGACATACTTACTCTATATGTCTTTTGGGAGGAATTGATCTATGTCTACTTTTTCCCTCTGAAAACATATCATTAGCAAAAGATGTATTGCTATTATTATTGTTTTTGCTTTTAAAATTTTGGTAATCACCATTTCTTTTCCTCATGTATTTGTCAAACTGTAAATGTCCATGTTTACAACTGGCTATTCAATTTCAGTTGTCATAATTTTTTTCCCTGATGATCTATTAATTTTTTTTCTATTTTTGTTGGTGTATTCTTTGCTACCACATTTGTGGCTCATGCTTATCTCTCTGCAACATCCAGTTTTTCTCTGGAGCTCTATTACAGACAACCACTCATGGCAAACAATAACAACAACACAACTAGTAGAAGCAACAAAAACAAATTCAATGCCAAAATTTAAAAAAAGTAACCCAAAGAAAGTAATACAATAAAGATTCCAGTAAGTACACATGACACTTATTTTATGTATTACATGTGATTATTACACACAAAATAATCATCAGTGTTTTACATCTAATTTTCCATACTAGCATGGGTTGGATGAGTTTTTTTTTCTGAAGCAGTGTTGGATGCCCTTCTTGCCACCAACCTTTTGACTCAGAAGTGTATGGAACTTTTGAATATAAATATAACAAACTGATCTCACTAATTACAACTGAATCTTATGTGTATTATATGTGATTGTTACACATAAATATACTATTTAAATAGCATGTATGAAAGAATAAGGAACAAATAATCTCTTCAAGCAACAAGGCAAAATGAAATGAACTTTTGAATACAGACACAATAAAATGAAACGACTGAACTTACAATAAAACCAAATGCCATTTTAAAAACAAATCCTCTATACACATAAATCAATCAATGAGCAACAAAAGTATGACTGGCCAAGTCAGGATATATAATGAATTTAGTAGTGTGAGCACATTGCAATCATGATGTGAAAATAAAGTAACATATGGTGTCCTCTCATAGGTCAACACTGAATAGAAATGCTTGTCTCTTGAGGAAAAATATGTAATATGACTGTGAACATTTGTGAATGTACAATAAGCAATAACAAGATGCTAAAAATTGAAACAGAACTAACTCACAGAAAGATCATCATCATCATCATCATCGTTTAACGTCCGCTTTCCATGCTAGCATGGGTTGGACGATTTGACTGAGGACTGGTGAAACCGGATGGCAACACCAGGCTCCAGTCTGATTTGGCAGAGTTTCTACAGCTGGATGCCCTTCCTAACGCCAACCACTCAGAGAGTGTAGTGGGTGCTTTTACGTGTCACCCGCACGAAAACGGCCACGCTCGAAATGGTGTCTTTTATGTGCCACCCGCACAAGCCAGTCCAGGGGCACTGGCAACGATCTAGCTCGAAAATCCTACGGGAGCCAGTCAGGCGGTACTGGCAACGGCCACGCTCAAAATGGTGCATCTCATGTGCCACCCGCACAAGAACCAGTCCAGGGGCACTGGCAACGATCTTACTTGGCTTGCCGGGTCTTCTCACGCACAGCACATTTCCAAAGATACATAATGAAAATAAAACAACTGACAATAAATAAAAAGATGATCTACCACAAACCAATGAAAGCATTACAACAGAACCTGCATATGCAAAACATAAGATTCCACAAATAAAATCTAAAACAGTAAAGAAACCTTCAAAGAGCTCAAGGAAAAAATTATGATGAACACCCGAAAAGACCCCATGGAAACATTCAATCAAATATATGACTCAAGTATACCCTCAATCTTACATCATAATTGAAAATAATCAAAACTAATTTGCATTCCAGTTGCACATAACCTAAAATGATAGAATATGGTTTGAGAGAAATCTGGTGGTTATTTCAAGTATATCAAGTAATCCTATAGATGCTCTTGTTGACTCATGTTTGCTGATAGGTGAAGTACCCAGTCATAAAACATGTACACTATGGCAACACATGTATAAAATTTAGAGTAAAAGCATGTTTAAGTGGTGCCTCTACAACCTAATGAATTAAGGGTGTACATCATATCATATGCATAAGCATTATCAGCATTTTCATGTTTTTCATGCTAACAAGGGTTGAACAAATCTTCTCCAGCATATTTTCTTGTGACTTGATTCAGTCACTTGCCATCTCTTCACCAGATTTACTTTGTGGTGTCCCATGGCTATGTTTCTGAGTTTGAAAATCCTCTAAATATTCTACAGATTCAGCTATGAGAACTAAGTTATTGGCATACTGGAGTTCCCATGAAACAAATCTTAAACTCCTCTGTTATGACCTGAAGAACTATAATAGCATGAAAGGGATGAGAACCAAGCCTTGACAAAACTTACAGCATACTAAATTCCTTTTGAACTCATTGCAAATTCATAACTTACTGACAGTATCTTTGTATATAGTTTGCTTTACTTTCACACACTGCTCATCTATATCTAACTTTCTTAAAGATCACCTGATTATATATTGTAATACCTTCTGGAAGACCTTCCCCAAATTAATCAATGCCAGGTAGAGTGACTTGCTCAAAACAAGAACTTCTCTCATTGTTGTCTTGCTAGGAAGCAGATATCAGTAGTACACTGTCCTGGTACAAACCCCAACTGCATCATATCTAAGCTAATTCCCTTCCTAATCAACTTCTCTCCTTATTAAATATACCTGACATCTATCTTCTCTTCCAGTTATCTGATAGTGTTCCCCTCTTTCTTTCAATCCTTCCTGGCCTGACTCTAAGCTTTTATAATTCTGTCTACTGTACCATTCGACTATCATGTAACTTTCAATCTGGTTGGTACCAGATCTGATCAGTGGCTCTTCTGACATATATACATCAGTGGCAAACTGTTCTGACATATATACATCATTAAGAACTTTTCTGAATTTATGTCTAGCAGAGAGAGCTTTCAGCTTCAATATAACTCCGAAGCTGCTTATCGTTAGTCTATACTGAGTGGTTCATTTTTCGTCAATGGAAAGACTTAATTTTCACAATCATCTGTCTATCCCATTTCCTGGTGTATGTGAAGTCTATCTGTCTTGCATGCTCACCTGGTTGTCAGTAATTAGGTGGTTAGCCGGTTTTCTGAAATCAGTGTTGTAAATGGTTAGGCTATTCGCATCATAAATTTGAACAGCCTTGACCACAGCTAATATCAACAGGTTCTATATAAACTGCATTCTAGATTAGCAGAAATAACTGTAGCTGTTATGTTGGCTAAGATTAATTATTGTGTCACCTTCTGGATACCTCAATTACTTTAGTTATATATTTCCATTCCAAGAATGTATCTATTTGCCAGTATACTTACAGAATACATAGTAATAAAATACAAAGAATATATCAATGCAATAGCTATTATAGAAGATTTTAAAAGTATTTTAAAAATACAATAGAGAAATAGAAAGAATTGAAAAGGTTTTAGATATAATTTTAAAAACCTGCAATAATATTAGTTTCTCCTAAATAAATTTAACTGACCATGTTTGACTGAAACATGAGAAACAAAAAATTCCACAAACATTGAAATTTGTCATTTCATTTTCTAAGATCTCAGGTTACATATTTTTAAATCAAAGAAAACAATTATTATTATAATAGATCAGATAGAATAATGGTAACTTAAGTAAAGAGAATTTTTGGCTTGGATTTAATTTTCAGTTGAATAGTTCAATTTTCTGAACTAATAATTTCATTGATCCTATGAAAGATATAACAACATTTTATTCTCCTTTTGATATCACTAATGATCTGACTTCTAATCTAAAAAATAATTGTTGATAATTATTTGTAGAATGGTTCTGCTCAGCAAAATTATCTAGTATAAGGCAAGAGACATTTTATTTTACTTACAACAGACATATCCTTTGTTTCTGTTTGTAGCTCTAAAAAATTATTTCAATTACCAAGAAAATGAAGATATAGGCGAAATAATTTAGAAATTTAGACTACTAGAGTTACATTAAAAAATTCCATGACACAGTGTTCTACATTCAAATCTCAAGAAGTTGAATTTTTGTTTACATGCCTCAAGGCTTGAAGCAAATATCAATATTACAGTGACTAAGTTAATTGATTATTCTTCACTTTTAGTGGGTCTTTAAAACCATTTTCTGAGTTTCAAGAATGTGATCTTCTTATCTACAGACATCCAATTGCAGCGGTTCAAGTGCTTATCATCAACCACATAAATCTGAATAGTCTTGGAGAACCTGCAAAGGTTATGGATACAATCCCTACCTAACACCACAAAAAAAAAAAAGAAAAAGAAAAGAAAAAGAACCCTCTATCTTAAGCTAAAACCTCTTAATATTGTGATACAAATAAAGTATATAAGTGGGAAAATTAAAGATGCTGGGAAAAATACAAAGGATACCAGTAATAACATGACAGAAAAAAAACTCTCAACAACAGATGGATAACTGCTGAACTGAGCACAGCTCATATAACACCTATGAAATAAACTAATGTTGCTCCTTTGGATAGTGACAGACACCAGAAAATTAAGTAATTTAAAAAAGGAAAACACCTCACTATCATCACCAACAAATTAATATTTTACTATTTAGCTGTTAAGATGTTACCTAATGTTGATAATCTCTTTATAATGGGTAAGATATTTTCAAATATTTATGGAATGGATTTAATTTAAAATTTAATTTTAAAATGTTATGTGTGTATGTTTGTAAAATAACCTTATTTTAGCATTTATATATACACTATGTGTGTGTGTACTTGAAGATTGTTACCCAAAGTAATGCAAAAGAGGGCATAACTTTTATAGTAATTGACATAGGTTATTCAAATTGCATATGTGAGTAGAGTATATCTTCCTCTATAGCATATTTTCTTCCTGTTCTTCATTGCAGTAAATAATGGGTTCCAAGCAGAAGCAACATGCTGTCATTGAGTTCTTGACAAAAGAGGAGTCCAGGCTGTCTCACATCCATAGAAGGCCAGAGGTTGTTTACAGAGATGACACCACTGCCAAGAGCAAAGGAGAGGAAAGCAGTATTGAAGACAAACCACACAGTGGGAGACTATCAACTGCAACGATTGGCATGAATCACCAGTGAAAACAGGAATTGATTTGCAGAGAGACGAGTCACATTCTGTGAGCTTGCTGCACAACTGGATGTGGTCACAATGCATTGCAGAAAATGGTATAAGACCGGGTATTGGAAAGTATGTGCAAAGTGGCTACCTCAGCAACTGACACCCAATTTGAAGGAAAGAAGGATAGAAATCTGCACAGTGCTGGAAGCATTTGAAGCCAATGAAGATGTTTGTTTAACCAATGGGTGGGTGGGAATGAAATGTGGGTGTAACTTTATGATCCAGGAGAAAAAGCTTAGTCTATGTAATGGTTCCATTCCTGTTTTCCAAGGCCTAAATGGTTCAAGAGTAGGTGATTAGCACAGAATGTCATAATGACAGCGTCTTCTTCTGGAACAAGGTTTTACCATGAAGAGTGAGCAGTACAATGACACCATGAAAACGCTTAAAGAAGTCATAAGGAAGAAGGGACTGAACAAGAATTTTGGAAACAATCTATATTCATCATAACATTGTGCAATCACACACATCTTTAGCAATGGACCAGGCAATCAGCAAACTGAGCTGGTCAGTGGTCTTTCATCCGCTGTACAACCTGGATCTGGTGCTTTCTGATTTCCACCTGTTTGGTCCAACGAAGGTATACAATGATTTAATGACACAGATGAGGTGAAACTAGCTGTGATGTAGTGGGTATAACATCTGAAATTTTTTTAATGAGAATTCAAGAGATGAGTTCAATTATGGTGCAAACACAGTGACTATGTTGAGTTGTACTTTTTTATGGAAGAAGAGTTACTCGACTAACATGATCAATTTGAACAACCTCTGATAGTTAATAAAAAAAGGTATGCCTACTTTTGCATTAGTTTCAGGACAATCCTTGTATATATACATATATCTTGCATGTTGAAATAATGATAATATAAAATAATAGACTCTACCTGTCCTAATGTATCGAGTAATCTAGATATTACTTTACATTCATTTTCCAATGATGGAGGGAATGTATATATTTGTATTTGTGTATACTCACTAATGCAAACATAAGTTCACTGTGAATTATTATGCAACAGCAGATATGCATAGATATTGTCTTAAAACATAAGAATTGAAATAATAAAAATAATTTGTTAAAACTTATCATATGATGCAGATAAGATTCAGTTGCTCGAAGTCAGTATTTCATATGACATTGTAAAAGTACCTGTCATTTAATTATGCAAATCATGAAAACTTTTAGCATATAAAGACAAATCTATCTTAAGTAATATACTGATAATCTGTTAATTCTCTTTCTCTTTCTCCTTCACACAAGCAGTAAATAAGGATAGCAGATTCCATTTAATCTATTTCAGAACATAATTTATTTTTCCAAATTTAATACCTAAAATGCCCTCAACATATCTCTATAGTTCTTTGGTGGAGCGTGATGTCTGGTTGATGGATAATTGTCCTCAATGACTTGTACAGAGATTTTATATGACTTGTTCATAAATTCAGAAGACAATAGCAAGTGTTTCAAAGTGTGCCACAAACATGGGACATCAAGGTTCAGAACTTTACTTGATAAGACTTACTGTAGGGTTGCTACACTATTTCATGGATGAATGATTAAGATTATTTAAGCAGTAAATACATGCAAGCGTTTTACCAGCAATTCATGCGAAAGTTTCACAAAACAATAGAAAACAACCAAAAGCAAAAGTTTGTAAAAAAAAAAAAGTGAAAATGTTATTTATCTACACTAAAATATATTTTTAATGGGAATTGAATGTTTTGTTCTTGTAAACTGATATTAAAATCATAAATTATTTGATTTTGCAAACTTATTACATTTCTCTGTGTATGTGTGTGTGAGACAGAGAGAGTCAATGGTATGTCTTTTACATACAGTCAAGATACATATTAACAAAATAATTCCTCCACAATTCTATAACATATGTCGTACTTCTTGTTTTTCTATACTTTTAAAGTTTTTGCATGAGAAGAACAAGCTAAAACTGATTGTTTTATTTTATGACTCCTACTCCAACCCCATTTACTTTCTCTGAATCAATGACCAGTCACATCTACATGTAGCATTATTAAGACCTTTAAATAAAATGAACAGAAATTAGAAATAATTCACAAAAACTTCTTTACTCTTAACATATTCACTATGAAACCTTACAAGTTACTGAATCTTCAAAAGGGATACATTTTTTTACATACTTCTTCAATTTATCAACAACAGGGATTTAAATGACTACCAACATAGAACATTCAGTTGTTATTGTAAACGTGTTCATAATTATCATTAGTATTAATATTTGAGTTGAGGAGGTGATGAAAATGCCACAGAGTTGTTCATTTTGAATCTGAACTCAAGTCCTATTCCATTCAACTTGACCTTTCATCCTCTGGTTTCAACAAATGAAGTAACAGTAATACAACCGAAGGTGATTTAACTGATTCACTATAAAACTAAAAAAAATAAAAAAGGCATCGTACCTATTTCAAAGAAATCATTATTATTGCTATTTTTAATGTCAACTACTTTACATATGCTTTTGATATTTTTGCATGTATATCTGTGTGTATGAACAAGTATCAGCATATAGCCACATAAATTTCTCTCTATACTTAATGATATATAAGCTAAATTTTATTTCTTTCCTGTATGAGAACTCATTATTGTTGGTCATTCTTAATAAAGCAGACACTATGGCAAAAAGGAAATAGTAAACAATTGCTTATGACCCACAAATCTAGCTTTGTTACATTGTTGTCATTTTTACAGTTTGTAATTTGTAATCCTTCATTTTTCATATTCTCTACATTTGGTCATTTATTGGGCATCTTTTTAGGCCCCACCTTTTATCAATATTATCATAGAACAGATGAAAAATTTTATCTTCTCCAGTGTACTGTTATTGACTATTTTGTTATGATCAGAATGACAAACCATCACCTATTTTAATTCAAAATAGCAGGCAGTAAATTTAGTACTATAAAATAGAAATAATGCCTGTCCTTGACATACTATCAGATACAAAATGATTTATGCAGAAGAGTTTTCTTATAAGTTTGTATCAAATTGCATTGTTAAGAAACACTATATGTTTCATGATTAATTAAAAATCATTTTATTCTTGACTGTTAGTTACAATTATGTTTCTTGGAAAAAGCAAGAATATTATGACATTGTACCCCCATCTATTTTACTGATGTAAAAAATCACCATGAGTAATCAATCAGTAGCTTTTCTTTAATGATACAGTCAAGTTATGATGCAGTATGAAGGATAAGATCATGCATTTAAATCTTGCTGCATCAACTGTATGTATTAGTTTGTCTAATAAAAAACTGCTTTATAATCAAGTATCTTTTGTAAACCAAAACAAAAAAGGAACAAAAGTAAAAGAAAAAAAACAAAAAAGAAATTCAAGGGTGCTACAGAAAAGGGGAACAAAAAAGACAATCATTATTAATTCTGAATAATAGCAAAACTATTTGATATAGAATGGTCCACAAGTTGAATAATCTGTTAATCAAAGCAGGTCATTTATGTCAACTTTGTAAACAATTTTGAAAATAGTAGTAAGTATGCTAATGATCTTAGACAAATATATAACATTAAAGTCACTCTAAGCCGGGACTGTTTATTTGTTAATTATTATCTACATGAAACAGAGAATATTTTAAAATAAAAACATTTTAAAAATTTGGATAAAAAGTGTTTTAGTTGTTCTACACATAAGTGTTATGAATATAATGAATTCTATCAACTTTTCCATCAGAAAATCTAGAACCTGTTTCCAACAGAACA
Organism: Octopus bimaculoides; assembly: GCF_001194135.2. Lineage (NCBI taxonomy): Eukaryota > Metazoa > Mollusca > Cephalopoda > Octopoda > Octopodidae > Octopus > Octopus bimaculoides. The sequence goes on along the minus strand of NC_068984.1, from coordinate 39,778,413 downwards.
TATCTAACAATATTTGGAAGCCTAAATTGTTTCGTAGCGTCTTCTACAGCAACTAATCTTTTATAAAGCATCAATACACTACAAACATATATACATCAAAACACATACTCTACAAGAAATAGGCTCTAATTTCTGAATAAGCTTACACTCATCAATGTTTTCCAGCCACTGTTCTTTCACTGACCTTTGAAACACAAATACAATGGGGCTATGTATCTTTGAAATAGTTAAGTAGAGACTGTTCCTCTTAAAACTAACTGATACATATGTTCTCTTCTCATCACCTTCAGTGTGCCACCTTTACAGACTGCATACTAAAATATATTTTTCTATATCCTTCTTCAATTAGAACTTAATTTCAGTTGCATTTTCCCCACTTCACATATCTTCCCTTCATCAACAAACCTGTAACAATTAAAAATAAGTGTTAACTAAACTGATCCCATACAATCGAGATATAGACTCTCTCTCTCGCTCTTCTCAGATTGGTATATTTAGAGAAAATAGTTAGGATCTAGTAATCATATATTAAATATATAATTTGCACAAGAATATTTATTTTCTGGTAAGGGTAAAATAGTAGAGTAGTAGAGACAAAAATATGCTAGACTTAAATACCTAGTAATATTTAGTTCTAACCCCACATGTTCTGAGTTCAAATCCTATCAAGGTTGACATACACTTCTGAGAATCAATAAAATAAGCACCAGTCAGGTAATGGTTGACTTGATTGACTGTACACCCACCCTGAAAATTTCTAGTTCATTACAATAATTATTTCCTTGTGAGAATGATTTTATAAAGAGTAGAAGGACCATTTCTTGTTAATTGCTTTTTCATCTTTGGCAGTTTTAGTTATAAGTATTAAGTACTAACTCAAATCCCATGTACCTAAATCTTCCTTTCTCTGTCTTAAGCCCAGTTATCAACACTGACTACTTCATAACACTTTACTTTTACCTAGCTTGGTCGATCTAATCTTATATTCAGTAAACACAATTTTATCTCTTCATTTTCCTATCTGTTTTTTTTTTACACTGATATCACTTGTAGTTTATTTAAATGCATTATATCAGACAGACCAAACTCTGCAACCCTAACCTTATTCAATGTGTTTATTTACTAATTACCTTTCATGAAATATTTTATGATACAAGCATAAATAAGAATTTTTTTTTTTTTTTTTGTATAGAGGTAGAAATTTCAGTGTTCTTAATAAGGTTTATGGATCTATGCATTTCCATTTGATCATTTGCAGGTTTTACTTTCCATATTGCTTAAGCTCATTCAAACAAAGGAACTTAATTTTTTACTTTATGTGAAATATCGCAACAGTTCATAATCTTTCAGTTTATGCATTTACAAGTGCCTCTTCTAATTGATTTTTAAGTATTAGGGTGTGGGGTAAAAAAAGTGGCTTAAGAACAATCTAAATGATCTCTAAAACTTATATTTAATGTGATGTTTTATGTAAACTCTTTTAGCAATATCCTCCACAGCTTGAACCACTCTTACAAATTATTTATCATAAGAGATTATTGTTATTTAGGACAGGATGTAGCTGTTATCTCAAATAATTCTTGGAACAGCTATTATTTCTTATGACAAAAAAAAAAAAATGCTTGTATTTAAAATGAATATGAAAAATGTTTAAGCAAAAGAACTGTAAAACAAAAATTAAAATAACAAAAATGAAAAAAAAAAAAAAAAACTGAAATAAAGTATAAACATTTTACCAATTTCAACCAGTACTCTATAAATAATGTTAATAAGGTATCTCTAAATCTATTTTTTTTATAACTGAGATAACTTGCTTTTCACAATAAATGAAGGGTTTTAGTTTGCTTATATTAGTAAGAAGCTCATAAAGAATGTTAATTTGTATGTAATTGAAGTATCTATTTGTGCACAGCTAGAGGATACCAATTGGGGTTTATTCTGACTTGCTATGGATTTAAGAAGTGAGAAGTAACCAATATTCACTTTAAATATCCGTGCACGTGTCTCATTATATTCTTGTAGCCTTTCTTCTAAAGATTTGGTTCTTGATGATCTGGACAGGTGGGGCTTCTCTATGGTGTGGGTCTGAAAAATACATTATTTATTCACAGAGATGAAGAGAGAAATTATTTAAAACAAAAATAGTAACATGGTTAGAAACGTAGTAAAAATAATAATAGAAAGGATAAAAACTATAGAGATTAAAAAGAGGAAGAGTGGAGAAGGGGAATATTTTAAATTTATTTACAAAATACATTAAAAATAGAAACAAAAAAAATTTTAAATAAAAATAATTTTTATAACATTTTTCAATAAGATGATTATTATGTAAGGTGCCTCCCCATGAGAAAAAGTAAATGCTAAAGATTTTAATCTGAGTAATCTAATATGAGCAAGAGGTGAAATAAGAATTTCTAACTTTGGCCACAAATCTGTAGGGGGATATAGTCAATTCAACCAACTCCTGTTTGACTGTTACTAATTTTATTGACAAGAAAGGAATGATAGGCAAAGTGTAGAGAATCTATAGAGGGATTTGAACCCAGAACAAAAAAGTATTTAACTAAAAACTTCTCCATTTTGGCTACTCAATTGTAACTGAATTGAAAGTTATAAAGAAATAGATGAAATATTTGTAACAATCAACAGAAAAAGAAGCTAATTTAAAAACTAAAAGTAATGAATAAAAACAAAATTTGAGAAATATTAGAATTGAATATTTTCATTTGAAAATAGTTCAATTCATAATTTTTTGAAAACGCCTCTTTGATTTGTAAACCCTATTAATTTTAAAACATAAATTAAATTTCACCCACGCATATGCATATACACACACACTTGCACACACACACACACGTATATATTTGATGAAATGAAAATCCATAAAAGAAATTTTGGTTGCCAAATAAATGTGTCTAGCTGAACATATCACAGAGAATGTTCATGTGGAACTGAAGTTTATAAGAAAATTAAATACAGTTCTGATTGGCATTAAGATACTTGCTTTTAATATTGTGCCATCAAGTGTTTTAGTCTTTCAGTGGTAAAATAATGACTGGAGCCATACATAATTAGGTATTAATTAAAAACAGACTGTTAAAATATGCCAAATTAATCCACAGGAAAAAATGGCAGTGATAGTATATAGAACCAAATAGTAATCACTTTGACAGTAAGAAATAATAAATATTTGGTTGCATTTTAACAAGAAACAATATAACTTGTAAAAAATAAAATTTAAAAAAAATAAATTCAGAAGTAAAACTGAAGATATATAAATAATATTTAATATTCTAACTGTTGAACTTGAAATACTTAAAACTGAGATATAATAAGCAGATAGTTCATAACATATCTATATTGAGTCCTCAATAGTGTAGGGATAATAACATTGATTGAAGTTGAGCTGCAATGTGAAAGATTGTTATGTCCTAGGCATAGGATTGTTGTTTAACCTCAAGTCAGCCTGAGTGAGCATTTCTATCATGACTATCCCATCTTTGTATATCAGGGACTACATTGTCAAGTGTACTTCATATTTTTGACAATAGGCATAATTTGGGGGAAAATTTAAGAGGTCAAACATCTGTATAAAGGTTGGTATCAGACATATAAAACTTGAACTTGGTAAAGAAAGATAACAAGACATTATACAGTGTTTCTGCAGTAATTAGTGGTTAGCTGTACCTAAAATGGTATCAGTTTATGGCAAAATGAACAAAGACAGTCTTTTTGCAATAGGACTTGAGCTATATGTTGATAGGATATGAAACACTGGTTTTAATAATAAAGATAATAAAATGACACAAAAGCCAAACATTTTTTGAGAAGGAATAATCAATTAGCTCAACCTCAATAATAAATTCTTTTTTATAGTGAAGGCACTAAATTATAGATATATTTGAATAATGAGTTTTCAAAAGAAACACAAGCTAATTCAATCAAAACAGGATGTGAAAAAAATAAAAGAAATGAAATAGATGATATCAAGAATCCATCTAACTCACATATCTATTCTTTCTGCAACATTAGACATTAAAAATTTCAGATGCTTAAATTATCATTTAACATCTGAAATGAAAACTAAATGACCAAAACCTGAAAACAATGATCCTAAAACCTTTGGATCATTGTCATAAGCACGACCTTCAGCAAAGAAATTTTAGAGTTTATCTCCAAACTGTTATATGCAATTTTGAAAATTCCTAAACAAAACTGAACGTGGAGGGGCACTGATTTTTATTATTCAGGAAAGAAATGAGGTAAATAAAGCAACAATTTCTAAAAAAATATATTTATCTGCTTTTTTCTTTAAATTTAAATTATGTTTTGAATATATATATATATATAAATCTTAATATGGAGCAGAGTGAATGATGTGATCATAGAGTACCAAAAGCACAAGTTCTGCTGGGATGGACATGTCACAAAGTAAATAGACAACAGGTGGACCTATGCAGTTGATGACTGGTATCCAAGAGATCATAAAAGGCCACTTGGAAGGCCTCTATAACAATGGGAAGACAATTTAGTTAAGCAATTTGGATCAAGATAAAAAAGAATGGTACAATCAAGACAAAATTAGAAGCGCACTGTAACCAACGGTGTATAACATATTCTGATGGTCTGGTTGATACTATGATAAATCCTAACAACTCTTTCTACTGTAGGCATAAGGCCTGAGATTTTAAGAGAGGGCTAGTCGATTACATCAACCCCAGCACTCAACTGGTATCTACTTTATTAATCCTGAAAAGATGAAAGGCAAAGTTGATCTCAGTGGAATTTGAGCTCAGAATGTACAGTTGGAAGAAATGCCATTAAGCATTTTGTTCGACATACTAATGATTCTGTCAGCTCACCACCTTCAATAACTCTTAATAATGACATAAATTTGATAGTGTTAAATATGGTTCAACAAAATATCACTTGATGCAATATAACAATCTTTTGTCATTGAAATGGTATTTGTAAATTAGTGGGGTACCCATGGGAAACTTATGGGTAATAAATATTCAGTTTTATAGTTATTACTTATGGCAAACTGTACTCATCATCATCATCAAGATTAACTGAATGAAATATAGGGTCTTTATCCTCTAATAAATATAGTGGCAATGACCTCATCTTTGCGGCTGGAGATTTTAATGGGCATGTCGGACGGCAATCTGGTATCTTCCATGATGTTCATGGGGGCTATGGAATTGGTTCCCGAAACAAAGAGGGAACTAGGCTACTGGAGTTCTGTGATGCAAGCAACCTATTAATCTGCAACACCAACTTCAGGAAGCTAGACAGCCACCTGATAACCTATCAATCAGGTGACTCTGCTAGCCAGATTGATTTCATCCTCACCAGACAGTGGGATGCATGGTTGGTCTTAAATACAAAAACCGTCCCTGGTGAAGAATGTACCCCACCCAGCATAGACTAGTCATTAGTAACTTTAGACTTGAGGCCAGAAGGATGCCAAGAAGCAGACCAATCCAAAAAAGAAGGATTTGAAAGCTAAAGAACCCTTCACATGGTCAGAGATTTAGGGACATCCTCATTGAGGAATTTGATGAGAGGGAGAAGGAGCTACAGACTTATGACACAGAGGGTAACTGGAAATTTCTACGTGACAGCTTACTGAGTGCCACAGACCAAATATACAGCTGGTGCAAAGTCCCTTCTAGATCTAGAGTAATGTGGTGGTGGAATAATACCGTAGACAAGGCCATTAGAGCAAAGAAACAAGCTTGGAAAGCTTTGAAGAGTGGGGGTAGCAGGGAACTGTACCAGATAGCCATTAGGGAGGCTGGGAGACAGGTATACATAGCCAAGGGAGAAGCAGAAAAGAAGTTTGCCAATGTTCTGCGACATGAAGATCAAAGAATTGAAGTGTTTCGGTTTGCAAGACAGTGTGTGAGAGAAAATTGTGATGTTACAGGAGAGAAATGTGTCTGCATGGATGATGGTCTACTTGCTTTTAATGATTCTACAAAGAAAGAGGCTTGGAGATGTCATTATGAAAGGTTGTTGAATGTGGAGAATAAATGGGAGGAGAAGAGCCTGCCAAATGTTGACCCAGTCATGGGACCAGCTACCCAAATTGATAGCACTCTGGCAGATAAATCAATTAAGAATATGAAGACAGGAAAAGCCCCCAGCCCATCAGGAATCGCTGCTGAAATGCTTAAAATATCTGGTGGTGTGGGTTATAGTCTAGTCACCTGTATTGTAAACCAGGTAGTTCACAAAGGAGTCATATCCAATGACTGGCGTAGCAGCACCATAGTCAACTGCTACAAAGGTAAAGGTGATGCTTTAGATAGAAATAACTAGAGGGGTATCAAACTGCTGGATCAGGTGATGGAGGTCACGGAGAGGGTCATAGCCCAACTAATTTGGGAGAGAGTCTGCTTAGATGAGATGCAGTTTGGTTTTGTGCCAGGTAGAAGCACCACTGATGCTATATTCCTGGTAAGGCAACTGCAGGAGAAATATCTAGCCAAAGATAAACCTCTATACTTAGCTTTTGTTGACTTGGAGAAAGCCTTTGACAGGTTCCCCTGATCCCTAATCTGGTGGGTGATGCAGAAACTAGGGATAGATAAGTGGTTAATAAGAGCTGTACAGGCCCTGTACAGAGATGCTGTCAGTAAGGTAAGGGTCGGCAACGAGTATAGTGAAGAATTTTGGGTAGACGTAGGGGTTCACCTAGGATCAGCCATCAGCCCCCTCTTATTCATCATAGTCCTCCAGGCAATAATAGTGGAATTCAAGACAGGCTGTCCCTGGGAGTTCCGCTAAGCTGATGACCTTGCACTCATAGCAGAATCACATCCAGAACTAGAGAAGAAATTTCAGGTGTGGAAGCAAGGGTTAGAATCGAAAGGCCTTAGAGTCAATGTTGCAAAAACCAAAGTCCTAGTAAGCAGGAACGCGAACAAATCACAAACCCCCTCAGGTAGATGGCCCTGCTCGACCTGTAGAAACTCCATAAGATGTACCCAGTATAAGCTATGGATGCATAAGAGGTGCAGCAACATCAAAAGAAGGTTAACTGGAATGATAGCTTTTGTGTGCAACAGATGACAGGGGCAATAAACAAGGAGAGAAACTAGAAGTAGTTGATAGCTTACACTACCTGGGTGACCAAGTCTGCAGTGGGGATGGATGCTTGGAGAGCATTGCTACTGGAATGAGAATAGCCTGGGCAAAGTTCAGAAAGTTCCTACCTCCACTGGTGACAAAAGGCCTCTCACTCAGAGTGAAAGGTAGACTGTATGATGCATGTATGCAGACTGCCATGCTACACAGCAGTGAAACATGGGCCATGACTGTTGAGGACATACGTAGGCTTGAAAGAAATGAAGCTAGTATGATCTGCTGGATGTGTAATGTCAGTGAGCACACACAACAGAGTGTAAGCACCCTGAGAAAAATGCTGGACATAAGAAGCATCAGATGTGGTGTGCAAGAGAGACGACTGCACTGGTATGGTCATGTGCTGCATATGGATGAGGAGAGCTGTGTGAAGAAGTGTCATACCCTAACAGTGGAGGGAACCTGTGGAAGAGGTAGATCCAGGAAGACATGGGATGAGGTGGT
>NC_068984.1:39733018-39770562 GCF_001194135.2 Octopus bimaculoides | reverse complement strand
AAATCAGAATCTCAATCAAATCGGAATCAAAAATGGAAATTGTAGTTGTGGAAATATGCACCATTCATGCGGGGGTCATTGCCAGTGCCGCCTCACTGGCACGTAAAAAGCACCATCTGAACGTGGCCGATGCCAGTGCTGCCTGACTGGCTCCCATGCCGGTGGCACGTAAAAAGTGCCCACTACATTCTCAGAGTGGTTGGCATTAGGAAAGGCATTCAGCTGTAGAAACATTGCCAGATCAGATTGGAGCCTGGTGCAGCTTCCTGGCTTGCCAGTCCCCAGTCAAACCGTCCAGCCCATGCCAGCATAGAAAATGGATGTTGAACGATGATGATGATGAAATAAAAGTAATATGAGGTGGTATCAAGAAGTTCCCAGACTAGTTCTCTAGCATGCCAACAGATGGCAGCACACAGTTGCATGTGCAGTGAGAGCTAGCAATGGTGTTCATGAAGCAGTGTGTTGAGTGACATTGCTGTGTTTACTTGCAAGTTGTGAAATTTGTTTTTGTGATCATGTGTATGCTGTAGTCTAAGATTTTTTCATGGACAGGAACAAAGAGCCAACATGAAATTTTGTGTTAAACTTGAGAAATCAGCTACAGAGACATTGAGCATGCTTTAGCAAGCTTATGACAATGATGCAATGGGTTGTACATAATGTTTCAAGTGGCACAGGTGCTTCAAAAGCAGAAGACCATCCTTGGAAGATGATGTTACCACCAGAAATGTGGTATTGTGCATCGAGAATTCATCCCCCAGGGTCAGACCATGAATTGAGAGTTTTACTGTGACATTTTGAAGCATTTGAGGGAAGACATTTGGTGAAAGTGACCAGATTGGTGGAACACGAAGAATTGGATTCTTCACGATGACAATGCACCCTGTCACTGAGCTCTCCCCACTCATGCATTTCTCACCAAAAACATGGTATCATTTCTGCATCTGCCCTATTCATCAGATTGAGCACCTGCAGATTTCCATCTCTTCTCTAAAATAAAAATGCAGCTCAAAGGTCGCCATTTTAATATTGTTGTCGAGGTCCAAAGCGAATTGCAGAAGGTCCTCAACTTGCTTAAAGAAAACGACTTCCAGATTAGATTCCAAAAGTGGCAGGAATGCTGGGACCGGAGTATTGCTGCGTAAGGTGACTCTTTCGAAGGAGATGATGTTAAAACTTAGGTAAACAAATTATCTTTTATTAAACATAACTAATCCAGAAACTGTTTGATACCACCTCGTACTCCTTTCTTCCATAGGCACAAGGCCTGAGATTTGGGGGCAGGGTCAAGTCAATTACACAGACTCCAGTATTCAACTGGTGCTCACTTCATCGAACCTGAAAGGACAAAAGGCAAAGTAAACCTTGATGGAATTTGAATTCGGAATGTAAAGATGGACAAAATGCTTACTGGCAATTTGTCCTGTGTGCTAATGGTTCTGCCAGCTTGCTGCCTTATATAAGATAATCTTTTCTATTTTAGGCACAAGGACTGGAATTTTGGGGGAAGGGGTAAGTTGATTTCATTGACCCCAGTGCTTGACTGGTACTTATTTCACTGACCCCAAAAGGATGAAAGGCAAAACAGATCTTGCTGGAATTTGAACTCAGAATGTAAAGATGGACAAAATGCTTACTGGCATTTTGTCCTGCATGCTAAGAGTTCTGCCAGCATGCTGCCTTATATAATAATATATACACACAATATAGGTAAACTTTCGTATATTTCTACTCAATGATTTGTTAGTGTTTCCACTAAGTATGGCATAATGAAGGTATCATAGTTTAGCCAAATAAATGACCTGTCAATATTTCCACAAAATACAAGCACAGTCAAAATTGCAAAGCAGCTGACTGCCTTTGATATGCATATCAGGGGGACTGACAAACCAAAAGATAGAGGCACACGGCTAATTATATCTGTAAATATTTTAATTAATTTCTTAAAAGATCTTGTTTTTCTCCAAATTGATCATGATTCAGCAGATCTCTGATTATGAACATCTCATCATTTTTTTGTTGTCAGGTATAATATGCTATGAGCTACAGACCACATTGCTTGTTTTTAAGACATCTCAATGAGATTTGAAGGGGATTTGATTGTTTCTAGCAAGTCAAAAGACTACAAAAAAAAAAAAAAGGTTTCCTTCTGGGTTTAGTTTGAAAGAAATTGTTACTTAATTCTAAGCTGTGAAGACCTATGATCAAAGGTGTTCCAACTATGACCAACCTGTCCTCCTCTGGCATTGTGTATCTTGAACTACATTATTCAATGTACCTTTTTCTATTCAAGGTGGTAGTGTGAGATTTGAGGGAGATTTGGTTGCTATTTCTAACAGATTAAGTAACTACACAGAAGCTCCTTCATTGACTCATTTTGAAAGAAGTGATCAGAACTAGCTTTAATTTCTTTTGTCCTTTACAAACTTTCTCTGGTGTTTCATTTACATTTTGTATTTTACTTAATATCTTGATTACTAAGGTAAGTCCCCAAGTAGTCTGGCAAACATTACTAACATTTCTACATGCAATGAATTATATCAAATTCTATTTCCAGTACATCAAATCTCATATCTCTACAAGATAGTGATTTATAAAGAAGAGTGCAAAGAAAGAAGATAAAGAGTGCTGAAGAAGGGAAAAATAAAATTAAATGGTTACATATCTGAAACTAGTTGTTAATAAGATCATTTTTTGGACTATTAACCTAATCTTTAGAAAGGACAATTTTTACATATACATTTTGATCAGGTGTCTATGTGTACATAATAACCAGTCTGGATTTAGATTAGAAACTTTTATTTCTAAACTAAGAATAATAATACTCTTATTTACTAAAAATCATTTCAGTACATGAGAGTAGAGGATGTGCCAACCTGTCATTTCACCTCAACAGTGTGTTTAGTTAATCTGGTTTTCTCTCTAGTAACTGGTGAATGAGATCATATAGCATCTGTACCACTGCAAGTCATGCTTACTTGAACAGTATATCTCTTAGATTCTCACTACTCATCAAAAAAATTTCTTTTCTTACAATTGTAAATGGTCTATTTTTGATTCCAAAGTTTTGCTGATATATCAAGTGAAATTTTTCACTGAATGATTTTGACATAAAATGAACTATTCTTATTGATTCTAGGTAAATAAACTAATCAACTTATTTTGATTTCTTCTGAAAAAATATCTAATGATGTATTATTATTGTATGTGGAACAGAAATGTTATTTATAATGTCTTCATATAAGTGAATTACTATCAATTCATTATCTACATTTTGGTTAATGGTGCCACAGATTTCTCATTACTTATGTCCAAGTTCATTGATTCTGTATATCATTTTGCTTCTGTATGTCTGCAATTGGTATTGAAATATTCACTGCAAGGAAAGGTTTTCACAACACCTGATCATGAATTCTTCAGTGGTTAAGAGGCAAAATGATGATGTACTAGTCTATAGTACATCATACACTTATGGGGTTTGTTGTGTATGCATATATGCAAAATATATTACTTGCTGAAAAATAGATAATATTCTTAATTTATGGTTGAATGGTTAGTTTTAGGAAGTGCATTCAACTGTAAAATCAACAAGTTGTCTAAATTTGATGAAATATCCAACTCATTCAGGCACAAAAAGGCAGATATATAATATTCAATACAAATATTGAATAATCAACTACAAAGATTTAATTTTCTCTTATGTACATTATAAATCTTTGGTGTGCTCTAGCATTGCTCTGGAGTGATTACATTACTTTCCTAAGCCATTTAGTAATTTTTATCGTAACAATTGCTTACTCACAAACATACATATAACAACAAGAACAACAACAAATGCAAAGTACAAGGCTTCTTTATTTTTATTTATTTATTTATTTTGAAAAGCAATTTATTTCTGAGTTGCTTTACTGGACCAAAAATCTGTCTAAAAGATTGAATTGCAAAAAAGTATTTTGATAATTTTGTGTATTGGCTCCCAATAATTTTCAATGATAAATGCATTCCTTTACCTTATTTGCTGTTGACACTCATTGATATGCCAAACATCAAAGATATCTTCATATGGAATTTAATTAGAAATTATTATCTAGATTCACAACTTAAGGAATTGAATTTATTTTTTTTCAGCTTCCATTCTTTTGCTTTACCACTTCAATAATTACAGTAGGTTCTCTTGTTAAAAGACTCAGGTTATTTCATTCACACCTTGCATTGCTTCAAGTTGAATTGTAAGTGAACACCAAAATGCCTGCATAGATATACACCATCCTCTTTTGGCTTAATGTATTTCAAGATCACAATAAACTTGTTTCCTCTGTATACATATATGAAGGTTTTATGAAGTCTGAGTTTTAAATATCTATTTCTAATTTCACTTTCGTCTGTAATTTTTTTAATCACATTTTTCATCAAAATACAGTATTTAATCAAGTTTTTAAAGAAACATCTATGCTTCTAAGTACAGCAAAATAACTCTTATAGTGTACCAAGGAAGATAAGTGAAATGCTTTCCTGCTGTCGTTTGCAATAGATAAGAAGTCCAAGACCATTAATCTTCTGTTCATTATAATTCTACTCACATTCACAATACTTTACAGAATTTAGATAATGGAAGTTGTGACATTCATACTTTTCTCAAAAATATTATTGACAGAAATGAAATTTAATAATTACCAAAAAAAATTTCATGTTATCAGAGAGCACTTGGCTGTTTTTGGCCTCATACAACTACATTTTACATTGTATGAAATAGTATTGCACCATTATATAGGTAACTATATTGTGTGAGCATCAATTCAATCCTCTTGGAAAACTTAGTGAATAAATATTTTTCTGAACCATATTGACCCCCCCGCCCCCACTCCTTTTTTAAAAAATTGTTTTGTAATTAATTTACAAAATTGATTTTATAGTTTCTTTTTTTTTTAAATGTCTCTTATTTTTCTTCTCTAGGAAGAAAGTTTAAGCTTTAAAAATTTTATGAAGTATCAATACATCATTTAAATTTTACTTAAATAAAATTACTAGATTGTTATAATCTACTGGATTATCAATATAATAAAACATAAGCATCAATGAAAATGTTTGAAATCTTTGCTACATAATGAAAGTATTTTTTTCTGTCTTATTCTTTTTCATTTTGCTATTTTCTTTCTTTTATGTTACAATCTAGAAAGTATCTTCCTTTTAACTCTTTTCATATGAACCCTTCTGAAAGTATCATTTGTTCTTTGATACAAATCCTCCTGTTTTAAATCTTACATGTATGAATCATGTTTTCATAATAATTTCAGTAAGACCTTTTAAAGTTCTGATCCTAATGCAGCTTAAGAATGGACAAAAGGAGTTATATTATGAAACTGCCCCAATTTCTTTTTTTTTATTATTATTATTATAAATATATTAATTGAAAAAATAGACAAGATATTTCATCAGAAATAAGATCACAAATAGATTAATGAGTTTCTAGACAAAATAATGAAATCTCTAATAACAAAGATAATTGGTAAAAATGTTTAGCTGTTTCACTTACATGTTACTGGAAAATACCTAACTGGTTTTTACTGAATATTATCATATTATTCTGATATATTAACACATAGTTTAATATGCAAAAATAATAAAACCTTTGTTTTCAAGAGTGGTGCTTCAAGGAAAAACAAAGTATCATTTACAGGCATAAACATTTTAATCTTACTATGAAATTTCGAAGCTTGATATTTTATTGAAAGCCAACTTGCTTAATTATTCCTTAAAATCATAAAATAATAGTGATAAATCAAAAGGAAAAAAATCCATTTGTTAACCCATACAATAAAATGACTGTTTCAAAACAAATTTATCTGCTCTATGTTGAATAAAAAACAAATAGTTCAAATTTTTAGTAAATTGAATTCTGTCAAACTCTGTCCCCATTGCCCCTCACACACACAAAAAGAGTAAGAGAACATGTGTTTCATATATGAATTATATATACGATAGATATTGTTTGAATAAACTTTGCTTGTTAATAAAAAATCTGCTTTATTCATGAAAAATAAAATGTAGAAAACAAATTGTGTATATAAGTATTTCAGTAAATTTGGTTAAGCTAACAAGCATTTGTTTTCTCTTGATGAAAAAACATTAATGATTGTAAACAGTTATTCTAAGATAGCATAAATTGTCTTAACTACATGACAGATTTATATGGTTAATAATAAGAGAAACAATGCAGGGCTGGTAGTATAAGTGCTGAGAGAGAGAGAGAGGGAGAGAGAGAGAGTAAAAGAGAGAGAGAGAGAGAGAGAGAGAGAGAGAGAGAGAGAGAACTGGAACACATAACTAGTTTCTATGCATAGCAACCTTGATAACAGAATATAGATTGGTTACTCTTCCAGATGTTCATAAAAGAACAAAAGAAAAATAATCAGTTCTAGCTAACTATTATTTACACTTGTTAAAAAATAACAGATGAAACTTATAAAGTTTCATGCAAAATATAGCATTGTATTTCACAGGAAATATAATCCATGGAGTTATCAAAGATGAAGGTTCACACACACACACACAAGCACGCACCTATGCATGTGTACGTTTTTAATTCTAAAGACTTTATGATTTAGCAATGTTGATTCTTGTAATTACCAAGCATACAGTTTAAAAAAATATAGCAGTTGAAAGAGCAACTTTCACGTATGAAATTTCTCAATTAGACCCAGCTTATCTATTGCAAAAATAAAATCTAAATCAAGAGATTTGCACAGAAGACAAAGATGTTAGAGCCAATGGTAAATACAAGAAAGGATTAAAAGTTTAATCTCAAAGTTATACAGTTTCACATATATATATCATAAACTTAAATTGATATAATAGTCCATATGCTCCATAGTACTTCCTGGAATCAATCATAAACCTTAGACATTTCTACAAGACAAGGAATCATAAATATATATACAAAAAAAAAACAATGAACGGAGAAATTTGCATATATTGCATAATCATGAGACAAGAAACATAAATGATTTACTATTTCAGTATAGTTAATAACTGCATTATATTTTGTTTACATCAATATTGAAAAAAAATATATATGCATATAAATAAGATATACAATATTTTCTAAGAATGTTTGTGTTTGTTATATGTCTGTTCTACAATTCCAATGACTGAAAATAATCCTATTTAAATCTTTATATAAGATTATTTATATAAGTAATTTTCATTAAAAACTTGTTTAGTTATAGACACTCGTGGAAGTCATCATCACAAAGGGTAAAGATTTCAGTTTTAAGCCCAATCAATAAGAGGTTTACTTTCAGCAGCTCTCAGATCTTTTTTAAGATGGTGACATGGGCATCAAGTAGCTAGTATAAAGATACTAATTCTAAAAGAACCTTTTAAAAATATACATGTATATTTTCATACATCAATAGAACCAAGCAACAATGTTTATTGTCTTAAAAAATAACAAAAAAACAAAACAAAACAAAAAACAATTTCATCTGTGGACAAGGTTAGACATACAATAGGATGTTTCCAAAGAAAATCTAGTTCATTGAAGATGAAGGCTACAGTCAATTACCTGTCAACCCATAAAAAATATCCAATGCAGAATTCAGAAACAAAAGTATATGCTGAGTTGAAATGTGTAAAGCTACAACAGTGACTTAAATGATTAAATTACTGAAGTATCCTTCACTAAAATACTAACATATAACAAAATAAAAGCACCTCAGATAATGTAATGCCAAAAAAATCATTTAACTATGACAACATCTAGAGGTAAATAAAAGCCACCACAACATCCAGAGGTAAAAGCCATCACAACATCCAGAAGTAAAAGTCACCACAACATTGAGTTTTAAAAGCCAGCAAAGAATCCAGACGTACAAAACCATCACAGCATCCAGAGGTAGAAGTATCAAGCCACCATAGCATCCAGAAGTAAATGTATGAAGCCACCACAGCATCTAAGGGTAAAGATATTCCAAGCACTCACAATACCCAGACAAAAAGCTCAACAACACACTGACATTCACTATCCCTTATAAAGAACAAAAAGTAATTTTTAAGGCTATAAAAAAAGTACCTATATCATAAGTTTTAAAGATAACTTGACTGAAAAATACATATCATGAGCACAACTAGTTTCTGAAGTTAAATATCTAAAAAAATGGTGATCTCGAAGTTTTGCTGTAAATAAAAGACACTCTAATATTTTGCATGTTAAAGAAATATCAATGTATCTATAAATAATATACATTAATGTGTTCTTCACTCCTAATCTTTCCATAAGGAACATGGTTTTAGAGAATTACTATCTTAATTGCTTTGAAACAAACCTTCAAATTAAGTTTTATAATTACACTAAAACTGAAATTGGTTAGACATCTGAATTGCCGGTAAACATGTATCTGTTGACATTGCTATGAAGTAAAGTAATATGTCCATAATATAATGATAAAAATAATAATCCAATGGAATAGTATGAAGAAATTTTAGTTAATCACATATTCATTCAAATTTAATTGTATGATGCCAATGAAGTACAATTCTGAGTTCTTTAAATTGCTATGAACTCAGAATATATAAATTTCTAATAAAACTATATGTTGATTTTATTCTACAATCATTTCAAATGATTTTATAAATGAAAAGATGTGGACCACTTAAATACAGAAGATATTACTTTTAGAATTTTAAGTCAATAATATTCTAATAGTTTATAAAATAACTATTTCATAGTTTGCGTAAAATATGTTTTAATTTGGATAATTCTGATAAGCTATTTTGTGCTTTACTTAAAAAAATTATGCATGGCAAGAATTTTAAGGCTCTATAGAATTCAATCTACTCCAAGAGGATACATGTCTACTAATGATAGAATACACAAAGATAACAGTTAACAAGTTAGGTAAGTTTACATTAAAAATAGCACAAGTATGAAAACAGCATTATTGAACATTATATGTAAACTTAATAAAAAGTTCAGAGCAAAACTAAAAATTAAATATGAAAATATTGTATACAATGAGACAAAATGCCAACTACTTTGAATAATTGAAAATTGTTTTGAGAAGATAGACTTTTCTTTTTTTGGCTGATATACTGAAATATTTTATTTTCAAATGTTTTTTTAAATTTTGCTTTTAGCATTCTTTTATTTGTATAAAAAAAATCACAAAATGTTGCTAAGTGAAATAAAGTTGTTTTCCTTACCTCTTCCAAACTTCCATTTCTTTTTAGTATCTGTTTTTTTCCTACATTGGTATCAGAGTCATGTATGTGTTCTTGAAAACTGAATTCAGGTCTAAAAAGAACAGAAAATAAAGTTAGCAAACATTAAAGGAAGCAATTTCTAAGTAATATTAACTTTATTTGCTCATACCAAAATATTATTTTATTATTTTTTTCCTTAGTGTTTGTATTGATATAATTAATTTTTTTAAATATTCTATGTCCTCTCCTGTCAGAGGACATTCTTTTCATCTCTTGCAGAATCTTTCTGTTAAAACAAAAAAAATTCCTCAAAATTGAGACCAAATTATTGTGGACACCAGTGCTTAAAAATTATTTTCTGATAACAAAACATTGAGAAATTTTCGTAACTATTTCAGATACAATTTAAAATAACTTTGAAGCAAATTAAAATAAAGTTAAAGCAAAGGCTTTATTTAATTAGAAAAATTTTTTTTATTTGCTCCAAGTTTGTTTTAATTTGTTTCAAAGTTGTTTCAAGATTACTTTAACTCTTTTGTTACTGTATTTATTTTGAGATGCTCTGTGTTTCAGTTACATTAAATATAACAAAGAATTTAGTAAAATAACTTAGTTATTATTCAGCTAGTGTTAGGAACATAAATTGTGACTAAGGTTTGGTGGAAGATTTTAATTCAAAACTAATGATAACAAGACATTTGTACTCAAAGCCTGAGCCAGTTTCAACCAGGCTGGTAGCAAAAGGGTTAATTCATATGTGAAAAGTTACAGCTGGTCACATGCCCTAATAGAAATAGCAGCTAAATAATCTTCAAATTACATCCTACATAAAAGGAGCTAATAACAGCAACATTTGTAACAAAATAATAAAAGACAATGATGAACAGATAAGCTGTTCTTCAGAATCATCCAATGTATAAGGGTTAAAACAATTTTTATGATAAAAGGGCTTTTAGTTTCTTTGTCTTTATCATCTTTGTTATTTATTAACATTGATTTTTTTCAATCTTGGCATGGGTTAGATGGTTTGACAGGAACCGATGAGTCAGAGACTGTGTCAAGTTCCAAAGTCTGCTTTATACAGCAGGATGCCATTTCTAATGCTAACCACTTTACCAAATATACTGGGCATTTTTTTATGGCTTACAAGTTATATCTATTGACAAATGAGTGCATGCATGACTTCAGAAATTAAGAAATGTTCAAAGAAATTCTGGACCTATGAGATATTTCTTTCTCTTTAGGTGCCATGTCCAGAATGTAGGACATAAGTGATCATGTCCTCTGTTCATTGTTTTCTGTAACAATCCGACTTCCTGATGTTTAATGACTCTTTCTTCCAACCAGATTGTCAAGCTTGACATCCATATCATCCTTTTCCTTCCTCTGCTTCTTTTTGCTTCAATCTTTCTGGTCATTGCTAAATTCTTCAGGCTCCTTTTCCTAATCCATGACCAAGAAATCTCAGTTGTTTAGCCCTTATCTCACGAAATAGTTTTCTTTTTACTATAACCCAGGCCATCACGTCTTCATTAGACGCTTGTCCATGCTATCCTCAATATTCTCTTTAAGAACCACATTTCACAGCTCTCCAAGCACTTTTTCATTTCTGGTGTTATATACTTTGCCACATTTCCATACATTAACACAGGATAGACATAGCCGTTCAATATATGGATCATGGTCTTGATGCTCAGAATATGGTTTCTCAAGATATACAATTTTGACAATGCAGATTTTGCCAGCACTACTTGTCTTTTGATCTCTTTCACACATCTTGTGTCTTCTGTGATCAAAGTTCCAAGGTAATTGAAGGACGAGACCTGCTTAATAATTTGAGTGTTCACTTTCAGCACCATACACTCTGTTTTCTTACAATTTATGAACAGACCTTCCCTCTCACTTTATCTCACTACTACATCCAGAAGTCTTTGCAGCTCCTTTTCTGACTCTGCAAGTAAGACTGTGTCATCTGTATAACTTATGTTTGTGATGTTTCTGCCTCCTATCCTAAGACATTTTTCCTTCTTCAGTCCTCTTATGATCAATTTGCTGTAGTAATTGAAGAGATCTAACAACATAACATATCCTTGTCCAACCTCTCTCCTGATATTAGTGTACTCACTGCATTCGTCATCCATCTTTATGCATGCTGATTAGTTCCATCACAGACTCAGCAAGATTCAGATGTCTTTTCCATGCAGATCAAGGTAATCTATGAAACACACGAAGACATCTTTTTGCATCTCCACTGCCTGATTGGTTATCTTTCTCAATATAAAAATAGCATTCCTAGTACCAACATCCTTTACAAAGCCAAAACTGTTCAATTCCAATCCTGGGTGTTATTCTGCTTCTTACCTGCAGAATGATCTTTTTAACATGGCTCATGAGACTAATTGTGCAATGTTCTTCACAGTCCACTACTCCTGACTTCTTTGGGAGTGCAATAAAGATGAATTTACTCAGATATCCATTTGGATATTTAGGAATAATCTGTATGTTAATCTGGGTTAAGCTTCAACAAATGCATGGTACTGTAACCATAAATGTTTTCTTCTTATTGTAGGTAACCTTTCCTAAGAGTTAGATTTTGATTTATGTGTATCATATTTAAAAACAGTGGTGTGATTGTTGTGAAAATTTGACTGCCACATTAAACATTTTCATCAGCTCATTACCATCTGTAACTTTTTACAAATTACTCTTTCCCAATTAACAAAATATGAATAAACAAATGGTGAATTTATCCAAATGAATATACACCCCACCATTTTATCAAAGCCCCCTGCAGATTACCAAAGAAAAACTTCAAACATTGTCATGTATTGGAAAGTAACTATCAGAGGAGAGTAGCTGATATTATAGGAGGTGGATATAAAAAATATAAATTGAAGAAGCAAAATAAATATGATGCATAATAATGCGTTTTATCAAGCCATAAAGGACTGGATTTCTTGATTTATTAACAAATTTGAAAGGGATCTATTTATTTATCTGTTTAATTATAGTGATAAAAGAATCTATTTGTAAATGGTCATATATAATGTGTATGAACAAAAATCTTTGAAAATTACTAATAAAAATAATGAGTCCATGAAACTGCTTAATGTAGCAGCCAAATGTTTTACAACAAACAACTCATAATAAAGGATATCTACAATAAGAAAACATTTATAGTTACAATACCAAACATTTGTTGAAGTTTAACCCAGATTAGCATTCCTCAATATCTAAAATGTTGGCTTCATAGGTTACACTTACTTGCTTGATCAATTATCTCCTTGTAACAATTCAATATGAGCAAAGTTGACCAGGATCAAATACAAGTAAAATATTATATTTAAAAGAATGTTCTAAGTAAACAAAAAATACAAAATAACTTACAATCTTGTACTGGGTGTTTTGTTCACTATGACACATCTGCCTGTTTGATCAATATTGTGCTCGAGACCAAAATAAGCTGCAACCCGATGGACAAGCATTCGATCATATGAGGACATAGGAGGAAACTTTAGAAAAAGATGCCTGCAAGGAAATAATATAACAATTAAGTTATGCTTTTAAATACAGCTTGGTCAAATTAAAGAGAGAAAACACAAATTTTATGTAATATATAAATACTTACTCAGGTTCTTTTACAAATTTAATGAGGTCTGTCTCTAATTTAAGTAATATTTTCCTATCTTTTGGTGTTTTATTTAATGTTTTCTTAATGAAATCTTCCAGGTCTATACCAGTTGAATCAGTGTATGGTATGTCAACACTGGAATCTGAAATATACAAAGATACTTTTAAAAGACTAATATTGAAGATAGTTATAGCAGTTACTACACTTTTGGTCTGTTTCTTTTTCAATAACTGAACAATGTCTAATTTTTTAGAACCAAACCAAACACTCTTCTAAAACTGTCTTCTCTACAATTATAAATTCATTCTTGTTCATATTTTCTCAACAATATTGAGAAAAAGCTGCTTGAAAGAAGGTCACTTTGCTTATAGAGTCTCCCTATTTTTCAGATCAATAAAAAAAATGAAGAGAGAGAGAAACGTAAAAGCAAATAATTGCTAATATTTAAAGATATATAAATAAATTAAATAAGAAATTGGGTGAATAGCAATTAAGATGGTTGATTTAAAAAAAAAATTTTTGTCAATGATGAGGAAGTTAAAATTGTTGGCATGTGTGGATGTATTTATAGAGGATGGAAGAGTGGTAATTTCCTTTCCACTGTCAAACATTTTATTAAAGAAACCATAAAATTTCTTTGCTGAATTCCATTCAGTAATTTTGATGTCCATGCTGAAATAGGCTTTCTGTTTCTAAACAGCCATCTTAACTCACACAGCCTAGTATTCAACAACATGTGTTTTGTTCATGTGTTGTCTTGTCTGGATCATTTTTATAGTGTTTTCTCAACAGATACATATTGCAAAAACATTTGATTAACAGTCACAAAAATAACCCCATACAAATAATGCCGTCTTATGGGTTCAACATATAAATAATAGAATGGGTTGAAGATTATCAAACAGAACCCAATTTCTTCATATCAAAGAGTTCCTCTCCAATTCTTCCAGTAAAGAATGGCATTTCCAAGGCAGTCTTTTGGGCCTAGTCACCTTTCTTATTTATATCAGTGATAATGCAACAGTCATCAGATCAACTACCTTAAAATTACATGCAGATGATGCTAAATTATACATTTCTTTCCCTGAACATACAATAAATGATCTAAAAAATAGTTTTAGGAATATTATTCAATGAGTGAATTTAGTACAATATAAAATTGCCACGTCCAAATGAAATGTGTTACATTTAGACAAATGACACTAAAAAAAATAAATAATAAATGAAGAATGAATTTAATTATCTTCCCATTTCCACAAGTTTCTGCAATTGAGGATTTAGGAATAATCACGGTATCACTTCCCTCTTTAACTTCTTCACTAATTATTAGTAGAATTAGTCTAATGATCTAAAGTTTAAAATATATTTTCAGGAAGCTTCTTAAAAAACAGAAATGAAAATGCTAATTTTATATATGGAATGATTTTCAATGCGTTCTTAAGTGGAAAACATACATCAGATCTACATTAGATTATACTAGAGAAATTTAGAATTCAAATTTTTTAGAAAAGAATTTCAGAGACATTTTACTTGACAGATATTTGGGATGTCAAATTTTTCATATCTGTCTGAACTAAATTTACAATCTCTTGAACTGAGATGAATAATCTGAGACTTGATCTTTGTGTATAAAAATCCTAAATATCACTGTGTCACTTCTCTTTTTAACTTCACTCGAACAGATCCAATCAACGCATCAACTACTCGTAGTGTAAACTTTGGATGCATAAAAGGTGCAGCAACATCAGAGGTTAACAGGGAAACTAACTTTTGTATGTGGAAGGTGCACAGGTACAATAAACACTGAAAATAGACTCCATCTATGCTGAATATAGATAGACTCGATCTACACAATAAATGCTGAAAATAGACATGCATAGGCTTGAGAGAAATGAAGCCAGTATGCATTGCCGGATGTGCAATGTCAGTGTGCATGTTCGACAGAGTGTAAGCATCTTGAGAGAAAAGTTAGGCACAAGAGGAATCAGATGTGGTGTGCAAGAGAGACAACTGCACTGGTATAGTCATGTGATGCATATGGACAAGGACAGCTGTGTAAAGAAGTGCCAATCTCTAACTGTGGAGGGAATCTGTGGTAGAGGTAGACCCAGGAAGACATGGGATGAGGTAGTGAAGCATGATCTTTGAACTTTGAGCCTCACAGAGGCAATGACTAGTGACTGAGACCTTTAGTGATGTGATGTGCTTGAGAGGACCTGTCAAACGAAGTGCACCCAAGCTGGTAGCATGTAAAGAATATTTTTCAAACGTTGGGCCTCACGGAGGCAAAGTGGCTGAGTTCCTTTCGAGTGTTGGGCCTCATGGAGGCAATGACCAAGACCTTTGGCATTATGTCATGCTTGAGAAGAAGACCTATCAAGCTGAGCAAAATTACAGTTGTGGCAGATACTGGTGTCACACAAATTGGCACCCATGCTGGTGGCATGTAAATACACCCTGGTGTCACACAAATGGCACCTGTGCCAGTGGAACATAAAAGCACCCATTACACTCTTGGAGTGGTTGGCATTAGGAAGGGCATCCAACTGTAGAAAACCATGCCAAATCAGACCGGAGTCTGGTGCAGCCTTCCAGCTTGCCAACTCATGCCAGCATGGACAATCGATGTACAATGATGATGATGAAGATATTACAAACCATATCTGTGATTTCAGAGCAACTATACATTCATTTGTTCCTCATAGTTGTTCCTTTTATTATCAATTTTCATGCAAATATTTCATAAAAACTCCAAGATGTGGCTTAGCCTGTCAGCTTTTTTTATCATCGTAATCCCATTGCTTTGAAAAATAATCTCCAGTGTTTAGCTCACTGAATACTGTTGTTTCTAATCTCTGATTACTACATTACTACAGTATTGTTTCCAGACCATTCTCTTAATTAGCTTAAATGACTAAAAGCCTCACTTTGGGGGAAATCTTATGATTACTGAAATATTTATATTTGAAGTTTAAAAAAAACTGTTGAGTTACTAAATGATTTTTATCATAGATATAAAGTCAACTTCTGTATCTGAAGACTGTGTTCTATCATGTGATCAATCTCATTGACATCTGTAACTTATTCTATTGATAAAATCTGATTTTCTCCTTCAATAATTTATAAATTTAGTAAAATAGTTAGTATTACCTCTTGAAGAACTCAGTGAGGTACCAGCCTCTGAGCTTTGTGAACCTTCTTCTTCAAGCCTATTTCTACCAGTTGTCTGCAAAAAAACAAGACAAAACAAAAAAAAAAAACATTAGTTCTATGAATAAATCAAAATTTAGCAAAACAGACAGAACTATATCAAAAAGTAAAAACTAAAAAAGCAAATCAAAAAACAATGGTAGCAACATTTGACATTGGAATTATTGTAATTAAAATATTTATGGTTAAAATTTTAAAGTAGTTATTTTCTAATATTAAAGAGAATGTTTCAAAATAGAGCAATCAGCAGATGCAAATCATACTTGAGGTAGTGGCAACGAATCATTTGAAACTCCAGTGTGTGTGGAGTAGTTTTCTGGGGGAGGAGATCCATCTTCATCTGTTTCACAGCATAGCGCAGCACTGCGACGTAAAGATTTAGTTTTTGTTTGAAGTGGCTGTAAGAGAAAGTAATAAATTAACAGACTGTATTAAGACTGTAAATCAGACATTAGAAAGTTGATACATTTAATATACTTATACAATTTACAGGTCAGTAAAAGAGAAAAGATAAATTGATGCCTAAACTGTCCCATTATACAAAGCTTATTTTTTGCATTTGTTATTTAAATTTCTAAGTTATCTTAAGAAGCTGTTTTTCTCAGTTTTCAAAATTAATACAAATTTGTCTGCATTTCTACTGTATTCACTTAATAAGTTTTTTTTAAGACATATCAACTGAATAATCCTCATTAACCATTCCAATCATTGTCACTATTGACTGGATGCACCAAAACTTCTTTTATGGAGACTCTTGTACCTAAATATTCTCTAATTTCTTGACAATCTTCTGTCTTTTTTATTCTGTCCTTCTATCACACATTTGCCCAAATCTTCAAAACTGTACTTCTTCATATGTCATAGTCTTCACAAACACTTTACTTTTCAATAATACCCATACATATAAATTTGATTCAAATGAAATGAATCTCTAAACTGTATTTCTTCAACATTACTACTAAAGCTTCAACTTTACAGCTGGCACTTAATTGCCCTGTCACCTACATAGTAAAACTTAATTACATTTTCGGAAAAAAATTCATCATTCAAAAACTAGTCTTTTTACAAAGGTTTTCATGTCTTAAATGGAAAGTTTTAAAGAAAACAAGTTTACTAGTTTTGAAAAATTATTTAGGAATTTGGTAAAAGAAAATACAGTATTACCTCACTTTACGAGACCCCTGGTTTATGAGTTTTATTTTTTAAGCACAAGATCCAAATTATGAATGAAATGCAAAAGTTTCAACTACCATAGCAAATGCTCCTGCATATTACCAAAAAATTTATAGAGTGAAAAAAAGCTTCTTCTAAGCAAACAACTCTAGAGTTGTTTTTTAAAAAGAAATCTACAAGTCCATCTATGAGTGCTTGAGAATCGGCGATCGCGTCTAGAAGAGATGGTGTTCGTGAAAGTGATTCAGAAAACAATTATAATAACATCATAAATGATCTCGACATTCTTTTTACTTTACAAAAAATATTCTTTACATTCTACTGTTGTTTTATTGCCATTTATTTATGAGTATTATAAATTTTATCGGTAAAATATTTTTCTAGGAACAAATTATGATTTCTAACATTGCTACTATGGGAAATGACTGCTCTGCTTTATGAGTTTTCCTTTATGAGTTTTCCTCCGGGAACAAATTGACTTGTATATCAAGGCATTACTGTATTAGTCAAATTCTGATTATAATTTGAACAAAGCTAATTTCCTGCTATATTTCTCTTGAACCTTTTGTTCTAGTTACACTTACACCTTCTTCCAAGCCTTTGATAAATCTTTCTGCTATTCATTATCATTTTTAATTGCATATCCTACCTAGGAAAATTTCTTCATCTTTCATGAACAGTTTCTTACTTCACACCATACAACATTAATCAGACAATCAAAAAGTAACAGAATATATACATGTCTATATTTTAAAAAAACTGTTTAGAAATAAAATTGTTTATTCTCTATACTGCACAGACAAATTGCAGCTTTAAAAAGAAAAAAAATCATCTTTGAAATATGCTAGGGCAGTGAAGCACCAAAAAAGACCTTCTGTCTCAAAGTGGTCCACACAGAAAACTCTTCATAGCCAAAATACAGTTCAATCCTGTATAATTCAATATTTTATTCAAGACACAAATGCATCACTTGCATAAATGATGTAATGTCTGTAAAAATTACTCAAGATGGGGGCATAGAAAAAAATGTCCCCATATTATTGTTAAACCTTTCTGTGCAGACCACCTTTGGTCTGCAACCAGAATTTAAGTTGTATCATCCTTTGTTTATTTCATGCTTATTACAAATACTGACTACAGCTTATCTTTCTCACTCTTCACTCTATTGCCTTGCAAATAAAAAAGGCCAAACCCATTGTCTAATGATTCCAATACATAATTTTAAAGATGCATGCATGTGATTATATGTAAGTGTTTATATGTAACCATCTATAATCCTGTATATTGGTATGTGTTCACGACACAAGCAGAAGACTGTTGTTTTTACACCATTTATGTTTTCTAAATACACTTATTCCACTATCATTCACAATTTATATATATTTTCCAAATGTTCACCAACTGTTTTCCCTTTTATTTTTCTCTCACATCAATTCCTTCAAGTTTACTTCCTCTCTGCTGTGCTTATTATTATCAATTAATCAGCTTCTCTATTTCCTTAGCACATACTTGCTTTACAATTTCCAGCAGTTTGAGATAGATTTCTCTTTCTCTCAAAACCTTGAAAAAAAAAAAAAATTATGACTGGACATTTGCCTTTTCTATTTTTAGTTACCTAACAATAATTTTATTTCTAAATTTCACTATTCAGTAATTTTTATTCAATCCATCTACACAGCTTCCCTAATTTGGATCATATATATTTTCTTCAATAAATGTTTCAGATCATATATATGTATTATATTTATTAGCAAAATAAAATTTTTTAAAACAGGTTTCTAATAAACTTCACTAAAAGAGAGACAGGATGAATAGAATTTCTTTAACCGGCAAGAAAACATCTAATTTCTATCTTAATAGTGGTTAAAATTTACAAATAATATGTGTTATAAAGTGTCTTGCTCAAGAACACAACATGCAGCATGGTCCAGAAATTGAACTCACTACCTCATGATTGTGAGCTTGATGCTCTAACCACTGAGCCATACACCTTCACAAGAGCAACAAACAATAGTAAATAACCCAAATTCTTGAATTAAATTTTCTTACATTTGAACATGAGAAGTAAACTATGAAAAGATTATTTATGATGATGCTCTTATGAATAATGATATGTAGTAAAACATTTAAATTAATAATGCTTGGATTCCATCCTTTATCTTTCTACCTATATTCTAAATTTCTAGCTGGAAAAAGAAGAGGAAATGAGAATGCAAAAGTGTTATATTACAGTAACTTTTCATACCAAAAGAAATCTTCAGAAGGATGAATGGTTATTTTTCCTTTTTTCATTTATAAAAGTAATGTTTTTTTATTAAGAAATTTAAAGCATATTCTTACTGGGTAGCGTATATTTTTAATGACAATCTGTACTGGTTCTGGATGTTGCAGTTTCTGATGGTGCTGAACATCTTGATCTGCGTAAGATGTTGGTTTGTAGTCATCTGGAGAGATTGATTTCGGAGACTCTCCTGATGACTGCACTCCAGGGGTATCTGGTCCTGGAAACAAAAGTACAGTTTTAAAAAAATAATCCAGGGAGTAAAAGAAATAAAATAAAACCTTAGCAAAGACTAAAGTGTTAGCAAGTAGGAAAGAAGAACCATGGTATTGTCATGGAAATGGCCTCGCTTGATTTGCAGGAAGGTGTATGTAGGAACTCCTTATGTTGTACACAGTATAAGTTATGGACACTCAAGGGGTATACTGGACTGACATACAGGCAGGCTAACAGAGAAGGTAAGCTTTGTATGTGGCAGATGCACTGGAACAATATACACTAAAGAGTGCAATGGAAATAGACTCTCTTAAATGCCTGGCTGGCTTGCTAGAAGTAGTTGATAACTTGTCATCTAGGTTATGTAATTAGCAGGAGAGATGGCTGTTCAGAAAGTATAGTAGCCAAAGTAAGGACAAGTTGGAAAATGTTCAGAGGGCTATTATCTCTGCTGACAACAAACATCTCTCTCAGAGTGAAAGGCAGGTTATATGGCATTTGTGTTAGAACTGTGATGTCATTAGCAGTGAAGTGAGCAGTGAGTGCACAAGACTTGTAAAGACTAGAAAGAAACAAGGCAAGTTTAATTTGATGGATGTGTGTTGATGGTGTACAATGAATGCCCAAGTACAAATGAGCTGAGAGAAAAAGTGAGTATTAGAGGAACCAGTAGTAGTGCACAAGAGAGAAAACTGCACTGATATGGATATATGATATGCATGGAGGAAATATGAAGCACAAGGCATTACAGGCACAAGTCTACGGGAGAAGTTGCATCTCATAAAAAAATAATTCAGATATGACGACCTGTCCAATCCATGCTAGTCTGAAAAGTAGATGTAAAATGATGATAGTGTATCATTATCATCATCCTTTTGATGTCTACTTTTCCATGCTTGCATGGGTCAGATGAAATTTGTTGAGGCAGATTTTCTATGGCTGGATGCCTCTCCTGTCACTAAGCCTAATCTGTTTCCAAGTAAAGTAATATTTCCCCATGGCTAGACAGGTGTTTCATGGAAGACTGAAAACGAACAACATTGTTTTTAGGAAGGAGATGCTTGTTTACAACCATCATGTATTCACAAACATAGGCACACACACACATACGACAGGCTTCTTTCAGTTTCTGCCTACCAAATCCACTCACAAGGCTTTGAACAGCCCAGGTCGATAATAGAAGACACTTGCCCAAGGTGCTGCAAAGTGGAGCTTCTAAAGCACAGCTGCATTGTATGTATGTATGTATGCATGCATGTATGGTATGTAAGTATGTGTGGTATGATTAATTTTAGAAGTCTGTAAATATTGGCATAATGACTCTCCCTAGACACAACAGAAGTTTGTAGAGTTGTTGTTATTTTTATATTCTGATTATGTGATAAATATATTTTAATGATACATACTGAATTGACTTCGTTGCTTAATAATTTTTATCAAAACCATTAAAAACTTTTCGAACATCTTGTATACAGTAGATAAATAATCGTGCCATATTAAATGACATAAACACTATTTACTGAAACTAGATATTGAATTCTTAATTTTTCCTCCTATCTACACCAATGTGAAGTCACATTACTGTTTAGGACAACGTAGTGGTAATTACATAACTATGTTTGGTTCAGTGGGCATCTCTTTGGTCAAATTCTTATTATGTATTACCATGAGAGGCTTCATCACAATTCTACACATTGAATTCTTACCTATACAACATATCTTCATTGTGATGTTGGTTAGAAAGCCAAAGGTATGCTGTCATTTGTCCAAGTTGAAAACTCAGACAGATGGAGGAAGGTATCAGGTTTCCCTGTTCTAGATTATATTTTAATTTAGACTGGAGAAGAATAACATACCTACAACTAAGTTTCTTGAGTGTTGTGCTGTCTATGCTAATACACTCTAACAACCTCAAATATACTAAACAAATACAAACGACAAACACTATTTTCATAGATCAATTTTAACCTTTGGTCTACAAGGTCATTTAAGATTTGTATTATTTAATTAGTATGATAGGAACACATTAAATCAGAGGCACTCATTTCTAGAATGTTTTTAAAAGAAAGGGAATAAAGTTTTATTACTTGCATATAGCTATGATTAATATAGGTTTCAGTTTCAATTTACACTTTCTCAGTTTCATTTAAAGTTTACATTTTCATGAAATACAACCATTTGTTTTTAGCTTAAAATTTTGATTCTTAACAGCAATAACACTCCAATTAAACATTCACCACAACAAATATTAGGTTAGTATTTTCTCCAGTTTACTCATTCTCTAACAATACATCTTGATTAATTTTATATATATATATATATATATATGTTTCCTTGTACATTCAGTATGCATTGTGTCCTTTATATATATGTGTGTGTGTGTGTGAGGAGGTGCAATGGCCCAGTGGTTAGGGCAGCAAACTCACGGTCATAGGATTGCGGTTTCGATTCCTAGATCAAACATTGTGAGTGTTTATTGAGTGAGAACACCTAAAGCATCAAGTGACTCTGGCAGTGTGCGGTGGCGAACCCTGCTGTATTCTTCCACCACAACTTTCTCTTACTCTTTCTTTCTGTTTCTGCTGTACCTGTATTTCAAAGGTACACTTGTCCCACTCTGTGTCACGCTGAATCTCCCCGAGAACTACGTTAAGAGTACATGTGTCTGTGGAGTGCTCAGCCACTTGCAAGTTAATTTCACGACCAGGCTGTCCCGTTGATCGAACCAACTGGAACCCTTGTCGTCGTAACTGACGGAGTGCCATAATATATATATATATACACACACACACACACACACACATATATATATGTATATATGACGATGATCATGTTTGTGCTTGTGCTCTCTTTTTCACTGCTTTTGTCATTTTTATCATTAGCTGGAAACTTTTCTGGTGTTTTGTGTCTGAACCTTGGTGCAGATGCATCTGATAAAGATTGTTTCATTAACCCTCCATTTCCAGTGTCTACACCTGTCCTTTTAACCCATAATACATCCCCTTGACTGGGCTCCTCTTCTAATTGAAAGTTTACTTTTAGAGATGGTTGACTGCCTCTCACTGTATCTGTTTCATCCAGTGATAATTGTGCATGTGCTGCTTGTTCAGATGGTAGAGGTGCCTCATCTACTTCAAACATCGATGTGTGTATATATATATATATATATATAGACAAAATTTGTTGAGACAGACTTTCTACAGCTGGATGCACATCCTGCGTGCAACCCATACCTGTTTTACAAGCAAGGTATTTTCATTTAACTGGCCCTTACACATTGAAAGAGATGAAAACACTGAAATTATGGATGTTTTGCTTTTTGGAGAATGTAAACAAAGACGCTGCTTTTGTTCAGGTAGTGTTAATGAGAACATATATAGAACAACATTCATATGTACCAAGCTATCAAGAACATTTAACATTTGTTTCCATGTTGGCATGAGCTGGATGGTTTCACAGGTCAACATACAGGTCACACACATACATGTAAAACCATATACACTGTTCAGTAACACACACACACTTCTGTTTGATGCCTAACCACATTTTCTCCTTAGTTCATTGCTGAATTATAAAACTCCTGCTGTACAGTATACATTTATTACGGATATTCTTACTTGTATTAAATAATTCATATTTAGAAATTACCATTCATATATATATACTCGATTCTGTTATAACATCAAGTTCTTAGTTAAAAATAAATTCCTAAACACAACAAATTTCTCATTAAGAATACTATATTACATATATTAGTGTCCAACATTTTGATTCGAAGTTTGTTTTTATAAATCATTTATCTACATACAACCTTACCATAAATCACTATGATTTCTTTGTCAAGTATAGTGAATTGATAAAACTTCAGTCAACATAGATTATTCATGCAATTAGTGAACAAAAACCTCTGCATCATCTATTTCACCCCAGAATTTTGATTAGCTGATATTACAGGAGTTATCGTGCTCACTTGTTGTATTGAGATTTTATAAAATCCTAGGAGGGAATTAATCAAAGCTTTTCAACTACAAGTGAATCTACTTTATATGTATTTAGCATGCAGAACACTCACCTAAAGTATTTTCTCTCAGCCCTATTTGTTAATTATTTTAAAGAGTGTTTTGAGTAGTGTTTATGGACTATTTGTATTGTAATATACAACAAGCTAGATTCATTCTTTAACATTAACACATTTAAGATTCTCTCTACTGCATTTATCTAACTCAGCAATGTAATTGTATCAGAAAACTGTTCAACTTACCAGCAGTTATGGTGTTGTCAGATTGATCAGAGCTTGGGCTATGGGTGCTATTGTCATCCTCGGTCTCTTCGAACTCTGTCTGCTTTTGTAAAGGTTTTGGAGGACGCCGCTCTATGGATTCTGCCATGGTAACTTCTGTCAATTTGAAGAAATATAAAAAAAAAAAATCAGTAAAATATAGATAACAAGAAGTAAAGATCAAGTGTTTTATTTCATCACAAGAAAATAAATGAGATGATAATTTTTAAGATTGTAAGCAGAGACCAACAGGTGGTTTTACTAAAATTTTCAAAAGAAGAATTGTTTAGAAGCAGTTACTGCAGTGTAACCATACAGAAAATAAATACACAACTGGCTTTCTATCAATAAGCAAAAGGTAAGCATTTCTTAAAAAAAAAAAATTCAAAAAAAATCTTTTCAATCAGTTTAATCTATTTCAGTCATATTTAACCAGATTTTTCCCCCCCAATTTCTCTTGAAATAAACAGCTTTTCTTTCAATTGAATTTAAAAAAATAATGAAGAATATAATAAAATAATGTTATCATCAAATGTGAAATTTAAATGAGAAGTCTATTTAGATGACTATCATGAAACTGAAGGCAATCTTGGGTAGGTTGGTATCAAAAGGGTTAAGCTATACAAACATGAGAAAATATGTTGTGAAAATATAATACAAGCTGATGCAGAACTTGAAAGAAATCCTTATGATCAGTACTTAAGGATATCTAAACTAACAACAGAGATCATAAGCAATAATTTAAATAACTGTTATGAAAACAGAAATATACTAGTGATATATTGGCATATAACGCATAAGGATTAGAAGATAGAGATGACAGATTAAAATATTTACTTTAAAAACAGAGGCTTTTATGAATAGACAGAAATAGACAATTGAGACAACAAAAACAGGGTCAGTCTAAAAATCAATGTTGATGCAAGGATGACAAGATCATATATTCTAGAATTAAATTGACATTACAAATAAATTGAAATTAAAATCTACATTGCTATACTTAAGATCTGACACCCACTCACACAACACTATACTGGTTGGTTAAAATAGCTGACACTTCTATAATTTCTCATAGGCAGGTATCAAAAATTTTTTTTACATCCTATGAGGACCTTACTGTTGTTTCCAGTCATGTGACAACAACAACAATACACACACACACAAACACACATGTATGTGTGTGCATAACTAACAATATTTATGCATAACACACTGTCTATTAGAAACTTAAGTTGAAATTCCAGGTCATTAAGCTACAGATTTATTTAAAACCAATTGTACACAGAAAAATAAAAGGGACTGCACTGTCCTGACATGTTTGAAGACCAATTACTAGGGGAGAAGTATTCTTTCAGTCTTCTGTGTACTATTTAAATAAAACATAAATCAGAAAGTTATAATAGCTAGACTAATTTTCATTTAGTGCTGGTGTAATTAAATAAAGATAAATTTAAGTAGTAAGATTACAGTTTACACACAAACACACACACTGTTTCCGTAGAATACTGTAAATGAATGACATTATTTGTGTGACAGTGACACTCATTAACAACAACGATGCAATATCAGGAAAAGGATACACCCATATAATGAGCTTCTTTCAATTTTCAGCAACCAAATTCACTCCCAAAGCTTTGGTCAGCCCCTGGGCTACAATGGAAGACACTAGCCCGAGGCGCTTTGTGATAGGACTGAATCAGAAACCATGTTGTTGGGAAGCAAATATTTTAACTACAGAGTTATACCTGCAGAAGTTTGTGAATATACAGGATTGTGTGTGTACATTTGTGTATGGGTATACATATATATTTACACACATGCGTGCACACACACACAGTGTGTCAGTCAGGGTGTTGCACTCACAATTGTTAGATCATGTGTTTGATTTTCAGACTGGAGGGCATATTTGTGTTCTTGAGGAAAACACTTCATTTCATGTTGGTCCAGTTCACTCAGCTGAAAATGAATTAACCCCAAGAGGGAGTAGCCCTCTGAACAGTGGGAATGTTGGCCTGCTTGCCCAGCCAGTGAGATGGTATCATCCGAAAGCTAAAATGATGCAGAGTTCATTGTGACCAGTGATGTATAAGTAACATCTGATAGTCTAGTTGATTGTGTGATATATACACACACATACATTTTATATATATATATATATATATATATATAAGTGTGTGTGTTATCTCTACATCTGTGTGTGTGCATTATAAGTATACATTTGTTTTTGCAGAGATAAATGTATGTATGATATACAGTTGACAAACAATATATATATAGCTGTCGCTAAGTTTTATGATTGTCTAAACTTGAGGAGCTTCAAAGAAAAACAACTGATAAGACTGGTAATCAGAAAATGACTAGATATGTCTATACTAACAGCCTTTCTGCCAACATTTTATTTCCTGTCTGCTTTCCCCTGTTGTATGTTAATAATTCCCACCCCCATCTGATTCCAAATATAAAGTATTTCCCAAAGTCAATCTAGTATAGTTGCTAGCTCCATGCTGAAGAATTGTCATCTTTGTAGTCCCCTAATGTTACATATAAAAGATACATGTCTCTGATAATTTGACAATAAGTCTTGGTTGTATAATATGCATTACATAACTAATAATTACATTATGTTAATGGAATGTATGTAAGATGATGTAACTAAATATCTTTGAAACAATCTCTCATGTCTTGTATTGTTTTCTCTCTATCTATCTATCTATCTATCTATCTATATATATATATATATATATCATCATCATCATTATCGCTGTTTGAATGGTTAGAAAATAACTGATGAGCCAGAGGACTACACCAAGTACCAATATCTGATCTGGCATGGTTTCTACAACTAGATACCCTTTTAAATGGCAACTACCTTACAAAGTAGTACTGAGGAACATGGCTTTATGCCAGGTGTATGATAGGGGGGCCGAAACAGGTATCTTGCATAGCTTCCTCATTTGAAAAGAGAGAAAGTGAGAGTGTACCCTCAAAGTACAAGGTGAATATAAAAAAGAGAATAGGGTACCAAGATAGGTAAGTTCTCAAAAGTGTGAATGGGACACTTGGGTGGAAACATGGTGAATATCAATTTGGGGATAAAATGAAGGAAATAGGGAATAGGTGGTGGCAGTAATAGGAAGACAGTGAGAAGATTAAGGAATAAATGGCACCAATTGCTGAATCTTAGTGAATAATGCCATAGTTAGAAGATATATATATATATATATGTATATTAATGTATATGTACATACATTAACATACATGATGTTAATGTATGTACATTCTTGTATGAGTCAAACAAAAGTATGTTGAGGTAGAGTTTTCTATGGCCAAACACCTTTCTGTTGCCAACTGCACTTGTGGGATAATAACCTCCTGTCCTATCAATCAACAAACAGCCAAGAACTGGAAACAAATGTCACAGTATGAATGAGCCCTTTGTCTACTAAGATCACAGAATATGTGAAGAAGTCCAGACAGATTTCCTTGTTGAATTGCAAGTAAACAACACTGTTAAGAAGCCATTGTTTACAAACCAGTGAACACGTGGGAAATACAAACTCTCACACACATACTCACACAAATATACACAATGAGCTTCTTTTAGTTTCTGTTGACAAAATCCACTCATGAGGCTTTGGTTGGCCCTAGGCTCAATGGTGCCACACAGTGGAACTGAGCCTGTAGTTGAGAAGTGAAATTCTAAACTACAGAGCCTTGTCTACAACAACAGCCATATGCATATATGCCAGTTGCAGTCTTAGTTACTTGCATTCAAAATGTGTCCCATCATTATGAAACACTGTATGTAATTATGTAAACATATCTACACACACACACACATATTCAACTGAACCCTTTTGATGCCAATCTACCTGAGACTGCCCCTAGTTCCACAATACAAACTTTTTGTTTTAAAGTGATCTAATTTACATTTACTTTTGTTTGAAGTCAGTTGACATGTTCAGCAGGTTGAAAGGAATCTGATTTTCTTTCACTACAAACTAAAAAAATAAATCATCCAAATAGATACTTGTAAGATTATTTTTGTTGATAAAGTCATTGATGATTCCCTGAAACATTAATATATTATTTTTAATATGCGTAGGAATTTGAGTACATTGATATAGACACCCCACTATCCATTAGACCATGCATAACATTCCTAATGGGAAAAGCTGCGAATGGTCTTTCTACAGTCATTATACCAATATAAGTGCTACTTAGATATATATATATATGAAAAATATTAAAGGACTTAGTAACTGTTGCAGTAATCTACAAGCAATTCACCCTTTTGTTACCATATTTATATTGAAATATACTGCCTGCCTTTGTTTAAATTAATTTTGAAAATAATAATTTAGTAAAATAACTTTATTATTAAACAGGTGTTAGGAACATAAATTAAAATGAAAATTTGATGCAAGGTTTTAATTTAGATTACTTCAAAAAGGAAGTTTGTATTATAAAACCAGGAACAGTGTCGGGTAGACTGGTATCAAAAGGGGTAATCAAGTATCTGAAGAAACAAGGTTTAGAGAAATTGACATCTATTATTCAAATAACACTGTAACTAGTTCAATAATTTGTCAAACATATATAGTAAGTTTCATATTCTTCACATAAAACATATATTTGGACATGCTTCAGAATGTTCAAATATATAATAGCCAATGTTAGTTACTGTCCATTCGTTTAAAAACATTAAAAGTTGATTAGATGTCAATGGATGTAATGTTGTTTTTAAAAATAAAAAAAATACAAAGTTGTCTTTATTTATTGATTCCATAACTATGCTAGTGTTACACATTCATCTTAAGAGGTTATAGCTTTTAATTTCTGATAGGAATGCTATTTTGTGATTTTAGAAAAACAGAAGGATACCATCTAGCCCTGAAAATTTATTTGGATCCACTTTTTAAAGGTAATCAAAAGTTAGAGATCGATGATATGACCCTTAATAAATGAAGTTAGTATTAATGTCTTTTTCATTGTTTAAAATAAAAACAAAATAAAAAAAACTTTTATAAGAATAGTAGTAGTAGTAGTAGTAGTAGTGTAAATGAAAAGTTGTGTGCCAGAAGTTAATTGGTATTTGTAATACAAATGTCGGAAGTCTATCTGGGATGTGGTGGAGCCAAGATTCTACAAAATGTAAGTATACATTCTACAAAATGTAAGTATACATTTGAGTTATTAGACAGTCGAAGTCATTTGCTAAACTTCTTTAACAGAAAATGGGTAGGTTTTGTATCTTCTATGTACCTTCTATAAAATGAAGCATTCTTCCTAAACCAAGATGCAATGGGGAATACAAAGTCATTCTAAATTTATAACTGTTGAAATAATTTATAGCATTTGGGAGAGGAGAAATTTTGATTTGTCAGCAATGGATTTTATTATCGTATTTTCCCAAGGTTTTTACTGTCAAACACAAAGACAAATGGATCTTTGATCAGTCACCAAATTGAAATATTTCCTTTTCCTCACAGCTTATGTAGCTGCATAAGCTTCTTTTTCTGGCAATATGGTAAAAGTCTTTTTCAGGATTCTTTAAGGAACTTGGGAGCATCTATTACTCTGAGATAGTGAGCATTAATTTTTATATTAGGATCTGTTTCAATAGTAAAATGCAAATCATCTTTGGAGCAGGCTCCAGTAGGCCATTTAATATAAACTTTAACAGAATTGTTACATTTTACAGCATCCTCAGATAGAAGGAAAAAATGCACTGATTAACAGCCTAATTTTCAAAGAGTAGGAAAGATCAAACTTGACAAAGTGTGTGATATTTTTTGAGGTGCAGATTGCTCTTCAAGAGGTTAAAGGCATTTTAAATCAGGATGTAATTCTCTAAGTGAAATGAGATAACCTAAAAAGTTAGTAGATATTAGATTATATTTACATTTACTTTTGTTTGAAGTCAGTTGACATGTTCAGCAGGTTGAAAGGAATCTGATTTTCTTTCACTACAAACTAAAAAAATAAATCATCCAAATAGATACTTGTAAGATTATTTTTGTTGATAAAGTCATTGATGATTCCCTGAAACATTAATATATTATTTTTAATATGCGTAGGAATTTGAGTACATTGATATAGACACCCCACTATCCATTAGACCATGCATAACATTCCTAATGGGAAAAGCTGCGAATGGTCTTTCTACAGTCATTATACCAATATAAGT
Source organism: Octopus bimaculoides (assembly GCF_001194135.2). Lineage (NCBI taxonomy): Eukaryota > Metazoa > Mollusca > Cephalopoda > Octopoda > Octopodidae > Octopus > Octopus bimaculoides. The sequence goes on along the minus strand of NC_068984.1, from coordinate 39,740,378 downwards.
GCTACTTAGATCGATTTTGTAATAATATTTATTTTTGGCTACATCATTGACTAGATCATCTGTATGTAGAACTAGGTAAACATATAGCTCCATGAAACAATTGATAGTTTGAGAGAATTGACAAGCCTTTTCTTATTGGAGGGTGAATTTTTTGTGTTGCCACAGAAAATGTATGGTCTCTAAATTTGCTGTGAGAAAATATTCAAATTTACCATTTAAATTTTCCTTGTTAACATTAGAAGGTTCACAGAAACAACATGATTCTACTAGCTTGTTGAATAACAATCTGCTGGTAAGGTTTTATTCTCTAGTGGTCTGGTCCTGATAATGTTTGAATGTATTTCTTCTACAAAAGAACCACTTATATATGTGATGGTTTCCTTTTGCCAATCATTATAGCTTTTAAAATTCAATCATGAACTAATACAATTAAATTCTGGAGAAATTCATCTTTGTTTCTGCTGAGCTTTGGAAATTGTGGAGGCAGAAGATATTTGGCATATGTTTATGGGTGGTTTCACATACATTTCTTTCTAGCTGTTATAAACAGCTAGAAAGCATTATCAAAAGTTGTAATCTTTTATAACATCTACTCTATTAAGTGCAATATATAGGAATAAAAGCTCTAGTTTTTTAGGATTAAAATCAGGATTGATAGTTACTAAGAAATACATGAATCCTCTTATCCATAAATTAAACTTTTTACCATATCGAGAATTTGTTAGAATGTCAAATTTGTCAGACCTAGATACCCTATCTATTTTCATAAATTCAGTAACCAAGAATTTTTAAATAGATTAAACTATTATAGCGAAAGAAGTTCCAGATATAATCTTTTAATCAATATAACCCTGTGCCTGTCAAATGTATCATATATGATGCATGGATGTCAGGGAAATATGTCCAGTGTATCACATATGACACACAGGATAGACAAAGAGATAAAAGAAATATATATCAGTATCCATAGCTGATGTACCAGAAGTAAGGGACAAACTGTTTTTGAAGATAAGTAGCTGTTATCAAAATATATACTAATCAGACTTAAATCAATTCACAACTCTCTTCAGGATCACTCCGTTTGTTATATATATTTCTGTCAATATTTTTAATGAAGTATATTCCCAGCCCTCATTTTGCAATATTTCTCAATCAGAATTTTTCTTTAAACTATACAAAATATTCAGTAAAATATTAATGAAATTAATCTAAACTTTGGTGGCTATTATACTTTTAGACATCTAGTGGATTATATTATTCTATGTTTATTTCAGTAAGATCTGATTAAAAAGTATTGGGACTGTTGCTATGTAATGGTACTAAAGTATGCAGAGTGAAGCCACTTGGTACAGAGTGACCTTGAGCTCTGTTGTGCATACACACTAAGTTATAACATACTCACTCCCGTTGTTTATAGCAGTGCTTGGAAGTAAAGTAAAGTGTGGTTGTCTCAAAACGAAGATCAGGTTTCAGCTGCACAAGATCTCCTTGATTGTGTACAGGAAAACTAAAACTTTATGGAAACAGTCATAACAGGTGACAAATCATGGATTTATGGCTATCACCCCAAATCCAAGGCTTAAAAGGAATCCAACTTGATAGGAACAAAATTTCAAGATGTCAAAGAAATCTGAAAGAATGCGACAAGGCAGCTGCTCACAGTCTCCAAAAAGGACCGTCAATGGAAATGATACTGGATAAAGTGTGTAGCTTCAAAAGAGGACTACTTCAAAGAAGATTAAAAGCTGAATTGATATGTGTTGTAAACTTCTTTTATAACACCAGCCCCAATACTTTTTGATCAGACCTTGTATATTTAGAATAAAGAAATGAATGTGCTTTGAAAATATTTTCTACAATTTAGATAAATGTAAACAAATTTCAGTATTATTTGAAACTATACTTTAATAAAATGCTAAATATAGAAAAAAAAAAAAAATCTAAAATGTGTATGCCATATTCTATTACATTTTAAATTCAGTAAATTATATCAATATGTAAAGAATATTAAAGCTGGCATAAACTTTCAAAAGAGCTAAATAAACTTAACCTTTTCATATCCAGAATAGTTAATTGTAACTTAAAATCCATACACAGTTTAAAAATTGCATCAACTCTCATATGAGCCCACTGCAACCACTAATTTTATCCTAACAGTTACCATCATCACTTTACTGTTTTAAAATGCTCTAGTGACTGTAGTTTTAAAAGTTTTAAACTGGATTCCTTGTAGACAATCTGCATATAAGTTTGGTTAGTGGTTAAGGTGCTGGACAACTGATGTAAAGGTATAAGTTTTTTTATAAATAATATCACTAATTTTGTATTAAAAAGAGAGCTGTCAAGATTTATTACTTTGTTTTCTACTTAACCTTGGAATTATCTCAGAAAAAGAACATCACATTGAATTTATGAATTTATAAACTTTATAATATTGAAAACACTGGCAGAAGCTTAGCTTTTAGATATCATTTTCATTGATGCATGCAATAGAAATAATGTGTCAATAGACACTGAAAAGAAGAGAAAAAAAGAGGGAGGACAGAAAGGGAGAGATGGAGAGAGATTATTAATTTCAAATGATGAGCTGATGTGAAGGAGATGTGTGAAGAGTTTCAAGTGGAGGAGAATGTTGTCCAATTCTCCCAAAACCAATAAATATGTGCTGTTTTCTTTTAGAAAAAAAAAAAAAAAAAAAAAAAAGCAACAAAAAAATCCTAACAAAAAACGCCCCCCCCACCTCCATTTTAACAAGCAATTAAAACTAAAAAGATAAAGAACAAAATTCTAATGAGCAATATGAATTATTGCAGGCATCATAAATGCATTAAGCAATAATTAATCTTTCCCCATCCACCATATTCACATACCTATGAATCTGTACACACATTCAAACCTGTCACTACAAATTTTATAGCCTTTAAAGAATATAACTGGTCAGCAAAAATATATGATTTCTGAAGCAAAGTACAGTGATGACTGGCAAAGATAGTAGTGGTGAGTCTGCACATTTTAAAAATTCAATGCAGCCTTCTTTCAAAAGTGTTAAAAAAAATCTTTTATCATTACAAACAGATAGTTTTTCAACACTCCTCAAACTCTAGGCTATCATTTTCATTGATAACAGTTAGGAGTACCTGGTCTAAATAACCATTACCAATCTGTTGAGAATATCAACAGCAGTTTATATGAAATGAAAGCTTAGAGCAATATTTTAATGCACTCTGTTATTGTTGATTTGAGACACAATAACTACCCAGCTCTCACACTTTAATATTGTTTAAATTTAAGAATTTGTCTTGATTCAGCCATGAAAACAGTCATCTCATTAGATAGTTCTCAAAAGCAGAAAACATTCTGAGGTAAATATTTAAAGTACCCGGTTCTTCAACTATCCATTTAACAAATTTTAAAATACTTCTCTACGTTTTCATATATGGAATTGGTTAACAGGTACTAAGCAGGAGGAGGAGGCTATGACCTTTACAAAGCATCCAAAATTTTAAAAAAATGATTCATGTTGATGTTTGCAGGTAAATGTGTGCAAGCAGGGAATTCCAGACAGCTGAAGTCGTGGAAGGGAGGACTGGGGTTAAGATTAGCAATTAATGTGAAACAATATAACTTTGGTAGGGGTGATATACAACTACTCAATTCCAAAGAGCAGAAACTACTGAAGTAGTGAAGAAAAAGTTTGTTTGGATATGTGTGTGTGTGTGTGTGTGTGTGTGTGTGTGTGTGTGTGTGTGTGTGCACATGCAGGCAGCAGCAGCAGTAGCATTCTAAATGAGGGTGTAGTATTACACTGTTGGTTTTATCTGAGCTTCGTAAGAGGTTAGTAGCTAATTGAAAATGAAATATTTTCTGGCTTGGAAAAGGAAGGTTAGTCTTTGGGATATAGTTTATGCTATGCTTGTTATGAATGTGAGGTAGCCAAGATCATGTGATACTGGCAGGTCAAGCATTTGAAGCAACTTTTAGAGTTTTAATTGTGTGTTACCCACAAGCAGAGTGAGTGTTTCTTTGATATGAACAGTATATGTCTTTGTACTGTTGAAAGAAATATGATTTTCATGTCCTAATTGGAAAATATCTCTGAGGTTTCTGTTCATGGAGCAGTGTAGGTTTCAAGTGAGGTGTCTAGGTTGCATGTGGATGGCATCAATGTTTGTAAGGTTAGGGAGGAGTGATGAGTATTTGTTAATAAATAGAAAGAAGATTGTCTTTAGGAACATAACAGATGTCTGGGATTCGGATGAATTGATAGGGTGTGGGTCAGAGAAGCACTATCAGCACAAAATGCAATGGTGCAATCTGACAGGAAGCTTACAGTCCAAGAAATGAAAGGGAGATAAAGCCTATAGGCAGGCAGCTTAACTCAGAGATCCCCATGCTGATACAGTTAAATATTTTGTTGATGTCAAATACAACATTACATTATGTTCACTGAATTTCTCAAAGATGAGAAATGACTAGAAAGTAAGATAGGAAAGCTGATCCTCAGTAGAAGTGGTCCTATGGAAGTTACACCAATGGGTAGCAAGGAAAAAGAAAGGCTCTATGTATTGCACAAGATGACTAATAACAACTATTTCCATCATCTATGAAATATTAGAAGTGAAAATTATAGGTTAATAATTGGTTCAATCAAAATAGTTGCCATTCTTGGGATGCCCTACAAGAGAGAAAGATTAAAGAGCTTGGTTATGATAGGAGCTAGATCTGAAGTGTGGCATTTGAAGGTAATAGAAGAGATATAGTCATAGCTGGTGGCATAGTTGATTTGAAGCAACCAGATGTGTTTTAAATCTTGGCATGTATGTGCACAAGATGATGGGGCAGGCATAATGGCGAAGGAAAGTTTTTGAGGAGTCTTGTCAAGTACATGCATTGCGGAGTGGAAGACAAAGTGAGCAGCAAATGAGGAAGTTTTCTCTGCAAGAATGTTACTTATAAAGACATCAAGGTAAGTAGTGTGTAGGAGTATTTAGCAAAGTTGACAGAGATCCTTTGGATAAGGGCCCTATTTGGGAGGTAGGAGATCTTGAAGTTTGTATGATGCACAAAAGAAAGGGATCTTTTGCTTTTTGAATAATAGTCTTGAAGGAGAGATAAATTTGTCTAAACATTGTAGGCTATGTTCTTCAACAGTATTGATGCAGTGCATTTGTATGTGAACCATTTAGCACAGTTGGTATAATAGGTTTTAGTTGTGCGAGATATATAAAAGTGTATGCCACAAAAGGATGGTATCAATCACCTGTTTGGCTGACAGGGATTGGTCAGGGATGATTTCAGATTTGCTGCCAAGAATAGTTAGCAAAAATGTGAGAAACTCTGATCAGCATGTGGAAGTGCAGTAAGAGCCTTGATTACTTAGTACTTGGAGAATCTAATAGATGTAGAGTTGGTGGCAGTTTGATAAAACTGAGTTTGGAGGTGAGAAAGAGATCAAGAGTATTATGAGTGCCTGTGTGTTGACTAAGGATATAACTGAGTGATGAAACTAACCACTGCAGAACCACCACACACAACAAAAAAGCATTTGGAGGAAGATTACCTCTCATATGACTGCTTTTCACATGAGTAAATTTATCAAAGAAGAAAGAAATAAAAAATAAACAATATACTGTTGTGATTGTCATTAAAAAATTACATAAATTATTTTATATCAAAATTGCCAAAGTTTTATGAAAGCTGGTTGGAAAAGTGTAAGTTATGAGAAAATATTTTATCAAATTTTCATTAATGTTTTACACAATTCTGTTAATATTTGTAGATGAGAACAAAGAGCTAGTGATAATAGTTAGTGAGTTTCAAAGAGAAGGGAAGATAATTAGAAGAAATTAAGAATAAATTTCATGAATAAACATACATGCTAGAGAAAGGAGAGTTTGATCTAATATTGTGCTGTCTTTCACTTGTGTCAATCCATTGTTATTTTCTGTACTGGTCAAAAAATTTCAGCTGAATTGATACATTTAAGTAAGAGAAAACTATTTTGTTAAGAGTTAAATTGAGGAGTGATGAAAAATATCTGAGAGATGTATAAGCAAACAAGGGAGCTTTTAATAGTATCTTGAACTCAATGCTCATTTGCAGAACATAGTACAATATGTGTTTTTTTATAATTATATTCTGAGTGTTACAGTATCATATTCAGCTAATGTATGTACACACACACACACACACACACACAGGCACGCACAGTGTAGATTTACTCAAGAATCCTTATAGATATAAATCTGCTTCACAAGCTGAAGCTGATTGTCAAAAGATGTGTATGTGTATGGTAACTAGGCATACATAAACCAAACAAGCCACATGTTGATTCACATAATTGATGGAGTTATTCAAAGAGATTGCCTTACAACTAATTAGAAATTAGTTGAGGATTATGTCTACACAAACTAAATAGAAAGAATGAACCTTGAACATATCTGTATAAAGAAAATACACAACTAGGTGTTTCTGCAACCACTTACTTCTTCAGCCAGTATACAAAAAGATGTATATAAATATTTCACTTACATACAGGGACACAAATTGTCAGAAAAGATGCTGTCTTCAACAACACAAATGACATGGCTAAGGTGAACTGGCTTGGCAAGAATTGAAAAAAGAAAGAAAGAAAAGGGTCACTTAGTTTACAAGGTGCATATGCCTTGTATTGCATTTTCCCTAATTATGTAATATTTCATCCTCTTATGTTCTACCAGTTACACATATTTATATGACTTTCCCTAGTCATCAGCCTATACTAGGCAAGCTATAACAATTGAACTTACTTTACCAGTGATTGATCCTTAGAAAATGAAATAGTCCATCTAAATCACTAAAATTACTATCAAAGTCCTTAGGTTCTTATTCCTACTTAAGATAGCAATGATGCATGTTTTAATGTCCATTTTTCTATGCTAGCATGGCTTGGATGTGTGTTGATTCTGAGGCAGGATTTTACACCTGGATGCTCTTCTTGTCACCAACACTTACTTGCTTTTCAAGTAAGGAATTTATATATTCCACAGGTCTTCAAAGTGCAAGGTGATATGCCATAATGTCAACACACACAATGAGCTTAATATAGCTATGTCAACCTAATTCACTTACAAGGTATTAGCTGATCCTGGGTAAAAGCACAAGACACTTGTTCAAGCTGGGCGAACCTGAAACTACATGACTGCAAACCGAACTTCTTAACCAGACAGTCATACCTGTGCCTAAAGGTATATTTTAATGTGTATATTTGTGTGCCAGCATATTTAGCTATTTTAATAAAATTCAATGATAATTTTAAAATACTTTTTAGCCCTTTGGAAAACTAACATCCGAATTACACTCATATGTTGCAATATATATA
>NC_068984.1:39718942-39732784 GCF_001194135.2 Octopus bimaculoides | reverse complement strand
ATATATATATATATACACACAAAAAAAAAGTGAGTATAAAATTATCATCTCCATATTAACATTTATGTTTGTTTCTCCATGCTAACATGGGTTGAATGGGCCCCTACAGTACCCATAGTCTAGGTGCATTTCATCATGTCAACAGTAATAAAAAAAGTTCCATGCAGTGAGTTTAAAGAGCCTCCTCTTTCTGTTCTGTACTAGGGTTTTTTTTTTTCAGAATCTATGTCTCTTCATTCATTCCTTATTTTTTAGTATGGATTTTACAGTTGGATGTGCTTCCTGTCACCAATCATTTTACAGTGTGGACTAGGTGTATTTTAACACCAGCACTATTGAAGTTATCTGTAGTAAGCTGAAAGAATCCTTTTTACCTCTACTTAGTTTTTATAGTTTGCCTTTCTTGTGATTTGCAGAGTCTATGTCTCCTCTGCGCATCAAGGATTAAGAGTGCTTAAGCCTGAGTATCAGTAGAAGTAGGAATTAGGCTGTCAATGTTGATGATGCAGATGGGAAGTTCTAAGCTGTTAATTTTGGTGGAGCGGGAAACATTGTAGATTGTTTATTCCAGGGAGAGTGAGGGCAGATGAGTAAATGGTAAACTTTATAAAATGTATTTTGCTTGTAGTAAGGAGATGAATGATACCTTTCTACAAAATTTAGTGAAAGTTTAAATACTGGTTAATTATTTTAAATGAATATGATAAATAAAAAAATAGCTCCATCTTGTAGAACTTCATATCTAGCCGTCTGTTGCAGATGAATGGATTGTGAGGGCTGTACAAGCTATATATGAAAGAGCAGCCTAGCAAGGTAAGAATCAGCAATTACCTCAGCAATGAATTTAGTGTGCTGGTTGGGGGTACATCAGGGTTCGGCTCTCAACACACTCCTATTCATGATAATCCTCCGAGCCATTATAGAAGTATTTATGAGCAGTTGCCTTTGGGAACAACTGTGTGTTGATGATTTTTAACTCGCATAACAGAATCTGTAGAAGAATTGAAGCTAAAATTCCAGACATAGAAGCAAAATCTTGTATTGAAGTAAACTAAGTGAAAGCAAAAGATTTATCAAGTAGGAAGGAATACAAGGCCCTTATGGCATCAGGGAAATGGCTGTGTTCTGTCTGCAGAACAGAAGTTAGTAGAAATTCTATAAGGTGTTCCCAGGATAAAATAATAGACACAAAAGGGGCAGTGAGATCACAGGTAGGTTAACAGAAAACATAGATTTCATGCAGCAGGTGTACAAGGATAGTAAACATTTAGAGCACTCAGAAAATAGATTCTCTCAAACCCCAGACAACTCCCTAGAAGTAGTTGATAACTTTTGCCACTTAGGCAACCAAATTAAATTAGCAGTGGGTGTAGATATTCTAAAAGTGTGGTTGGCAGAATATGAATGGATTGGAGAAAGCTCGGGAAGCTACCACCTCTGCTAACAACAAACAGCTTAACCTTCAAGGTGAAGGGCAGATTATCTGATGCACGTATGTGGCATGTGCTGTGCACAGCAAGGAGAAAAAAGTGAGGCAAGCATGCTTTGCTGAGTATGCTAGAGTGCATGAGTGATGAAGTATAACTGAGACAAACTGAGTATAAGGAGAATCAGAAGTAGTTTGCAAGTGAGGAGATTGTGATGGTATAGGCATGTGATGCAGATGGTGGATGACATCTACACAAGCAAGTGTCAAACCCTCAAAATGAATGATACATGTGGAAGAGGTAAAAACAAGGAAGACTTGGGATAAGGTGAAGAAATGACAGAAGACCATATTGGCCAGTGATATATGGTGCTGCAGAAGACCTGATCTCCCATGCAAGCTTGATGAAATACTGGTTGAAATAGCAGGTTACGGTGCACACACACCTTCCTTACCTAATATATATACTATATTCTCATGGCCCTTCCACTATTCATTCTCCTAAATGGTGTGGCAATTATGTATCCTTCCATCTCCCCATCATCTTTTCTACTCACTGTGTCATGCCACCCATAACTTGGAGGGAAGTACTTGATTTGTGCATACTGAATATCTCCTTTTCCCATACATCCACCACCTACATTCCAGCTACCTCTCCTTCTGCTTTCCTCCTAAATCATAATGTTTGGAGTGGGGGACAGGATTTCACTCTGGCAAATTTTATTCACCATCACTAATCCTCCTGTCACCAAGTTCTCTTAGACATGTTACCTTAAAGACACACCTTGGCATCTCATTATCATTTTCGTGTACTACTCTATCGATCCATACATAACATGGGGTAACACTGCATCTGCTACTGCTCAACCTTCCTCACCACCCTTATCACTTTCATTCTGTCCCACTTATCCTCTGACATTACTTTCCCCTTTCACCCCTGCTATCCCCTTCCATCTTATTATTCCTACATACATCACTCTATCCATCCATGTATAACATGGGGCAGCACTGCATCTCCTTCAGCTCAACCCTCCTTACCATCCTACACTTTCTATCTTGCTCTCACTATCCCCATCCTACTGATACTGTTCACCTTGCCTCCTAAACCGCACTTCCCAAAAACTGCCACAGCTAGTCTCTTCCCTACTACCCTCTTTTAACAATGAACTTGTGTAACTCCAATAAAAACTGTCTTGAATTCTGAAGAACCATCCAAACCCATGTCGGCAGAGAAGGTAGACTATGCCACTCAGTCCACTTAACTCAACCCCACTTTGTTCTCCTCTTCCTTTTGCCTACCCTCGATGCTTTCTCTTCCCCTTTCCCCTGTCTTCATTATTCCTACCCAAATACCGTTCTTCTGTAATTCTCCTCATCACTATCCTTATAACAATAAATGAGAGCTTTCTTTTGCTTTGCAAGCTGCAAAGTTAACCCCAATAGTTGTTGTGGTGTGTGCTTGATTGAACCACACCTTGTGAGTGAAACTGGATGGATGGCACAGTCTCGTCACATATGGTGTCACACTGATTCTACCTAAGAATTATATTAAGGGTACACATGTCTGTGGAATGCTCACCCACTTACATATTAATTCATCAAACAGCAGAGATTCATCATCTTTTAATGTTGTTTTCCATACTGTCATGGGTTGGACAATTTGATTAGAGCTGGCAAGCTGCAACAGGTTCCAGTGTGATTTGGTTTGATATATAGGTATGGTGGTACAAATTGTAGAACTTAATATACAAAAGCAGAGAGTTATTTAGCCATAAAGCTGCATGAATTACTCAAGAGTCAAGAATTTTGTGCATCTGATAAGAGTTTAGTAGAGATTAAAGTATTTCCCAACAATAAAATTTAAGCTGATTAATATCATAATCATCAACAGCTGAAGGCTAATACAATATTCTAGTAATATTCTATTCACAAAGCTTTTTGTTACATTTTAATGAAGCATGTAAGAGCATGTGCAGAGCTAAGAAATAGCAATTAAGTAACTTCATAGAAAATATATTTAAAATGAACTTCATATTCCAGTTTTTTGTAACAACATTCAATTTATCCAATTAAATGAAATATCTAGTGGCATCTAGTTTAATGTTTCAAGAAAGTTGGTAGCAAGGAAAACTGAATTAAGTTAAAACATCTCAGTTCATATTCATCCTACCAAATTTGATAGAAGAATTTAAAAACAGAATAGCATAAATATAGTTTTTCTATATAATTTGTCTCCTGCCGGTTGGCATAGTTTGAAGAATCTGTTTTGCAATTCTTTCCTGCAACATTCTAACCACATGTTTGTTGTACTGGAGATGTGACCTCTCAAAATGAAAAAGAAGTGGTTCAACCTGGAAAAACTCCTTGATGTCTGAGCTATGCACCCTGTTGAGTAAGGTTAACTCTAGAGATCCTTTGGATGAAGCCCATTTCAGCTTCCTGTATTGACTATTGTGCTCCTTCAGTTATTATCCAACATTCATGACCATAGGTGAGGATAGGCATGAAAACTGAATTGAAGAAGGAGACAGTTGGATAATGTCCATAGTCTCAGTTGGTCATGCTTCGGAATCCAGCAGGAAAATCTAATAATGGTTGCTTTTGATAGGACTCTATAGAGGAGGTGCCCAAGGACTCTATCTATACAACCATCTCAGGAATAGCTGGTAGAAAAGATAGATGGACAAATAATGTGTTATAGTTTTGTTGAGATCTTGCTGAAAAGTTGTTAAAACAACTATTAATGCATATTCAGTGTGTGGCATTTTCAAATGAAAAATCTTGCAGCAACAGTCAAAACTTTGTTTCTATAAGATGAGAAGTGAGAGTTCAAATAATGTGTCACTGACTAACAATATGTCAACCAAAAGATCCGTCTACTTCTCCCTATCCCTGCCCTTAGGTTACAATCAAGAGTTTTTTTATAAGTTCGTATTGCAGGCTTATACATTAAGCATGCTTGATTGGTTAATTAAGAAAATTATTACAAACCAATTGAATTTTTTCAGTTGTCAGGTAACTTTGCTATATTTGTTAAAAAAGTATATAAACAGAAAGGTATGAAATCTATTGTAACCATTTGTCTTATATAAGAGTTTGAAATTTCATGCCTAGCTTTTGATTGACATGGTCATGCCATTCAAGCATGAAAATCACTCTAAACTCATGAAACTCTTGATCTGTGAGTCACTTATGTAACTTTGCAGCTAGATAAATAAATAAAGAGTATGCCTACAGATGGTGGGTAGTGGAATGGCTTCTGGATTTAAAGATTAGCTGTGAATAAACATAATTTATTGAACAGTGATCCAACTGTTAGCACTGTTGGATCAATAAAGAAAAAAAAAACTGTACACATTCTATGATACCACTTTATAATGGTGGATAAAGTTACTATCAAATAAACCTTGCTCCAATCATCATCATCATTTAACGTCCGCTTTCCATGCTAGCATAGGTTGGACGATTTGACTGGGGGACTGGCGAACCAGATGGTTACACCAGACTCCAATCTGATCTGGCAGAGTTTCTACAGCTGGATGCCCTTCCTAACGCCAACCACTCCGAGAGTGTAGTGGGTGCTTTTTACGTGCCACCGGCATGAGGGCCAGTCTGGCGGTACTGGCAACGGCCACGCTCAAATGATGTTTTCTTACGTGCCATCTGCACAGGAGTCAGTCCAATGTTTTGTTCACATTGCCACTGGCACAGGTGCCAGCAAGGTGAAACTGGAAACGATCGTGCTCAAATGGGCTTTTTACGTGCCACCGGCATGAGGGCCAGTCCGGCGGTACTGGCAACAGCCACATTCAAATGGTGTTTTTTTTTATGTGCCATCTGCACAGAAGTCAGTCCAATGTTTTGTTCACATGCCACTGGCATAAGTGCCAGTAAGGTGAAACTGGAAACAATCGCGCTCAAATGGGCTTTTTACGTGCCACTGGCACGGAAGCGAGACCGCTGCTCTGGCATCTTCCAGTTGTCACATTTTTGATGTTCTGCTGGGATAAGAGTAAGAGTCTAGTATGTGACTACTTGGGCTCAGTCAGTAGCAAGGGCATGGTGCATAAGAAGGAAAAAGCACAGAAGTGATAACTGGCTAAAGTAGCAAGCTTGAGAAGCTAGAACTGCTACTTGACAATTTGCACACTGGTAGTTTGAATGTGATGGTTGTAATTTTATGTTGAAGCATGGCAATGGCCCAAGATCCTATTTCATTGACCATGTACTGCTATTTCAGGATTACGATGCTTGCTCCAATATGCAGATGTTCCAATAAAAAAGATGGATACAAACCACACGCTCATGTTAACCTGACTGAGTTATCATACCTAGTGGTGCTCTTTTTCTGTGGTCAAAATACAGCAAGAAGAAAAAACATGTCAAATTAATTTTTGGATCTTGGATCTTCAGGACAATGTTGGAAGTAGCCAATTCTGGAAGGCCCAAATAAGTGATATGTTATATTAAAGACATTGCTACACTGTCAGAAACACAAGTGAAAGGCCAGGAGAGTTACAAGAGCAAACTTACAGCTTCTTCTGGTCAGGAAACAAGGATGCTGTGCAGAGTGAAACTAGTGTTGGGTGAGCCATTGAAAACTTTCATCAGCAAACTGGTACCATTTCCTGTTGCTATAACCAATAGTTGAGATTGACCCTGGCTGGGAAATCGAGATATAATTGTTTTTAGTATCTATACTCCTATGATGACAGGCAAAATAAAGAGAATTTCTATGATTCACTATGAAGATACTTGGACATTGTTCCAACAACAAACAAGCTACTTGTCTGCAGCTATTTTAATGCAAGAGTGGGGAGGGATTATCAAATATGGGACTGAAGTTTAGGTTACTTTGCAAAACAACCCTTACTTCACATATTCTCCAGAAATGATCTGGTTGCAACAAACACCTAGCTTCCTGAAAGATGATTTTACAGCTGTTGTCATCTGCAATCACATCAATGACATATGCTGAACTATATACTGACATGCATGGACAACATTGCAAATATAAACTGCACATGTACCATGAAGAAGATAGAGGTTGACTGCCTCACAGATCACATATTGATATATATCACACGCAATTTGTCTGTGACACGAAAGTGCAAGGAAGATGGTAGAACTGTGCCAATAAGACTGGATGCCTGCAAACTAAAAGAAGCAATCAAACCAATGTCAGAGCCTCTATGTGGTTGTCAAACCAGAAATAGCAACCAATTCACCATTAAAATTAAGCTCCACTGACATAGAGAACTCACAGGAAATGATCTTGGATTCCATACACAGGAAAAAGAAAACAGATGAACAGGGATGAAATGCCTCTGATCATAGGTTGGCCAAAAATGATGATGATGATGATGATGATGATGATGATGATGATGATGATGATGATGATGATGATGATGATGATGATGATGATGGTGTGTGTGTGTGTGTGTGTGTGTGTGTGCGTGCGTGTGTGTAATTATTTAATGTCTGTTTTCCATGTTGGCATGGCTTGGATGGTTTGACAGAATCCAGAGAACCAAAATGTTGCATCAAGCTCCAGTGGCAGCTTTGGCATGGTTTCTATGACTGGGTGCCCTTTCTAATGCCAACTAATTTACTTTGTGAACTATGTGGCACATGCAAGCATGGAAAAATGGTTAGCATTAATTAACACAAAAGTTATGAAAGTAATTCAAGGGTTAATAGTTTTGTGCCATGGCAACTTGCCTTAAAATCATGAGTTCACTCATTATTATATTATAAAGTCATGAATTACAGTGTTTGCAGATTGTTTGATGAAAAAAATACTGTTCGAGAGTTATATGATGATAAATTTCAAAATCTTCTCATAAGAAAGGGAAGTGGGAAAAAAGGAAATTGGAAAATAGTGTAAAAACATAAGAAATATGCACATGTGCACAATACAATTACACACACATACATATACACATAATCATGTGAGTATTAATATGCATACACAATACAACACATAAGCACATATAAAGTATGTGAGCATATACTCTTGCAAACACATACTGCATACATAAACACTTAAGCACACGTGCACATAAATATATACATACATACAGACACACATACATATCTACATAATTATACAGTCACATCATATACACATGTGTACATGCTACAAGCATAGATATACATAGACATGTATCATCATCATCATCATCATCGTTTAACGTCCACCTTCCATGCTAGCATGGGTTGGACGATTTGACTGAGGACTGGTGAACCAGATGGCTGCACCAAGCTACAATCTGATCTGGCAGAGTTTCTACAGCTGGATGCCCTTCCTAACACCAACCACTCCGAGAGTGTAGTGGGTGCTTTTACATGCCACAGGCATGAGGGCCAGTCAGGTGGTACTGGCAACGGCCACACTCAAAATAGTGTTTTTTACATGTCACCTGCACATGAGCCAGTCCAGCGGCACTGGCAACGACCTTGTTCAAATGTTTTTTCACGTGTCACCAGCACAAGTGCCAGTAAGGGGATGCTGGTAATGATCATGCTCAAATGGTGCTATTTATGTGCCACTGGCACGGAAGCCAGACAGCTGCTCTGGCAATGATCATGCTCGGACAGTGCTCTTAGCGCTCCACTGGCACAGGTACCAGTCAGCGAATTTGGTTCAATCACGATTTCGATTTCACTTGCCCAAACAGGTCTTCGCAAGCTGAGTTTAGTATCCAATGAAGGAGAGGTTGGCACAGGTGCCAGTCATTGAAATTGGTTCGATTTCGATTTCACTTGCCTCAACAGGTCTTCGCGAGCAGAGTTTAGTGTCCAGTGAAAGAAAGGTACGCATAAGTGAGCTGGCTACACCCCTGGCAGATATATATATATATATATATGCACAATATTTGATTTATACCTACACACAAACCATTCACATACTTATGAAACATACACTAACACACATTTGTTCATTCATATTACTCTGTTTTTCCATGCTGGTAATATGTACAGTGTAAACAAATACTTATTACTGAAGCACCATATTACAGTTGGATGCCTTTCTTGTAAACCTGTCCTATTTTACAAATAATCCACCTCACCCTTGAAAGTGCAAATCTATTGTACAATTTGCTAATAGGGGTATGTCACCAAACCATACCACCAGTAGCTCAGCACAGTGAAGAATATAAATATTCTCACAGATATACATATGCATACACACACAAACGCTCTCAAACCTCCATATATGCATACATGCAGATACATACAAATTGTAGAGTTTCTGTTTACCAAATTTGCTCACAAGTATCAGTTGGTCTGGGATTATATTAATGGTAAACACTTGCCCAAGATGCTGTGCAGTGGAACTGAATCTAAAATCTCTCTCTCTCTCTCACATACATGCATGCACACACACACATATATATCTGTATGTATATAAATGTATACATGTATGTAAATAGGAGTGTGTGTGTGTGTGTGTGTGTGTGTATACATTCTTTTACTCGTTTCAGTCATTTTGATTATGGCCATGCTGGAGCACTGCCTTAAAGGGGTTTTAGTCAAAGCAATTGACCCCAGGATTTATTCTTTGTAAGCCTAGTACTTATTTTATCAGTCTCTTTTGCCAAACCACTAAGTTACAGAGATGTAAACACACCAACATTAGTTGTCAGGCGGAGAAACACAGACATAAAGACACATGTAAATATACATACATACATATATATATGATGGGCTTCTTTCAGTTTCTGTCTACCAAATCTACTCACAAGGCTTTGGTCAGCTTGAGGCTGTAGTAGAAGACACTTGCCTAAGGTGCCATGCAGTGGGACTGAATCTGAAACTATGTGGTTGGGAAGCGAACTTCTTACCACAGAGCCATGTATATATATATCACAGTATCGGTCAGACTATCAGATGTGGTTATACACCACTGCTCACAATGCACTTCCTCACACTGTAACTTTCAAATGATGCCACCTTGTTGGGTAGGCAGATAAGCTAACACAACCCCTGAACAAAATGACAGTCCATCACAGAGTTACCCATTTACAGCTGAGCAGATTGGGGCAATGTGAAATAAAGTACTTTGCTGAAGAACACAATGTACTGCTGGTTGAGGAATTGAGACCACTTGCCATTCTTCTCCCAACGAGGATCACCTGGCTTGGCCTAACAAATTTACTGGAGTTTATCTTATTACACAAACCTATGGCACCATGTGCATCTGTTACACATGAATGTGGTTATGAAATAAGACATGGTGCTCCCAAAACAGCTGTTGAGATAAGAATGTTACATAACTCCTTTTGTTTAGGTTATTCTGTAATCTTTATTTTGTGTTTCATATACATATACACATTAAGCCTACTTGTATTTATCTGCCTTTTTACCCTCCTTCCTCTCTCTATATATGTATGTATCTATGTATGTCAATATGTGTGTATGCATGTGTGTATATATATATATATATATATATATATGTGTAAATGTTTGTGTGCAACCGTCTGTAGGAAAGTGCATGGGACAGAGTTGTCAGTTTCTGCTGTCAGCAAATAACCCATACACACTTTGCCTTCGAAACTATGTTGTGTGAGTGACCCCTTATTTGAAAAACAGGTAAATATTAGCATCAGGAAAGTGGGGATCTGGTTGTAAAACAACACCTCTATTAACATATCTAGCCAACCCATGAAAGCAAGAAAAAAAAAAACACATGTATATTGAATGAACGAATGAACATACATATACATGTAAATCTGTTTAAAGTATATTATGCATACTTATATGAAGATATAGATATACACATACTAAGATACACATAAAGTATTTTCACTCACAGTATACAGGAATAAAAACTTTGGTTCAAAACTCTTGACAGAAACTTTCAATAAAATTTATAAAATTCTATAATTATAAGCGAATACAAGCAAACTATATATAAATTTTAATGTCCTTTTACTTTACAAAATATTAGATAATTGGCAAAAATGTGCTTTGTTTTATTTATATATTTTAACATATCTTTTTATTCTTCTCAGACCAAGATGTTTATCATTAGATCTTTATCATTAATTGAATAATTGACAGAAATGTGTTATATATAAGAATCAGTATTTGTTTGGTAAACCATTCAATCATAAATTGATAATAATATTAAATTTCAGCTAAAATATTTAAGACTTGTAGTTCTTTACCTGCATGTATAAAATGCTCTGTTCAATAATACAATTATTTTACAAAAATAATTACGTTTCTCTTTTCCTTTTAGCCTTTGAAAATCATGAGAAACTAACATTTTTTTTTCTGTGCATAGAATGCCATCATAGCTAGCTAATCAAACATAACAATGATAACTCTGATGGATAATGTAGTAACACTCTGGAAAGCTTTTATGTATATCTAAAATTAGACTATTTGCAGTTTGCAGCTAAATGAATGAATGGTTAACATAACAAGAGAAACACTCAAGATACAACATTTTCATAGCAAATCTCGATAGGAAGAATGAGATAACTTGGAAAATATTTATGGTTATGTCCACAGAGTTGCGTGAAAAATCTCAAGTTGTAGTTCATTGTTGCTAATAGACAACTGGTATATGATACCAGAATCCTTGACAATAACATTTAAGACAGTTTCAAAAATGGCTTAGGAATAACAACTTATAACTGTTGCATGTTAATGACGAAAGTTTATTTATTTTTTTAATTAAATCTTTAGTAGTAATGTTTCACCTTCATCAATGAAGATAAATAGGCATAAAAATTATCCGAACCATGAAACAAATAAAAGCTGATTTCTTTCAGAAAAAATATCCAAGAAAAAAAATGGTAATTTTTTTCCAGTTATTTATGCTACTCAGTTATATTCCAATATTTAAAATATTATTAATAACTACTGATAAGAAGTAGAATAATTTTAAAAAGATTTTCAGAATTGTATATACATAAAAGAATTGTATATACATAAAAGAATTGTATATACATAAAATGTGAAGTATCTACACATCTTTTCCCAATTAATTTTAACTTTATTATCTATTGTAGCTAAAGGAAATCTATATTTTAGAAGGAATTCCCAGTTTAAGCAATATCAATTCACTTACACAGCTATTGTGCTTGGAAAAAAACATGAACCTCACAAAATTCTCTTTCCCATTCTCTAAAACTTCAGAGCTTTCTAGTTCAAAGAAGATAGTTTAAGTGTGATAAAAGATTCCAACAAAGTAAGAAGTAGGATAATTATAAAGAGCAAAAGAGCCAAGGAATTAAACTGGTGATATGCAGTAGAATAACAAGGAAAGCTTTAAAATAAGATTGAAACATAAAAAAATTATTAGCTTAGTGTTTTTAACACCTCAGTGGGTTGATGGAGAAGTGTCTAGCCCTTGTCAAAGTAAAAGAGGAAATTTTCTGATATCTATGTGTGAAAAACTAAATTCTCAGAAATCCACAAATTTATTATGCTGAGGGCAGATATATCACTACTTCCAGTGATATTTCAATAAGTAAATTAAAATGACAATGTGATAAGAAGTTTGTTGTTTAAAAAGTCAAAAACAAAAAAACAAGATTGCATAATGAAACTGAACAAATTAAAATACAATTCTTTTGAATTTCAAAAGAAAAATGGGTTAACATAAAAATTAGACAAACTGCTGAAATTAGATATTCCATTGTTGTTCTTCAAAGGTGTGTAATGTTTTTTACACATGTAGCATAATATTTGTGAATAATAAAGTTATTAACATTTTGTTTGTGTATGTGTGTGTGTATGTAACTCTTTGAGAGATTATACATATGTATTCATTTAAAAACAAATAAGTCTAGGTTCATGACAAACTAAACCATTTCTAACTCCCTGTGTTAATGCAAACACAAAAACATATTTATAATATACATATTTTACACTGTACTCCAGTTTTAGAATAGACGCAGTGTGTCCCTACTTATCAAAAGATGACTAAAAGGGTTGGTGACATAAAGAGTATCTGGCTGTAAAACACTGCCTCAGAAAAACTAACCAATCCATGTCAGTATGGAAAAGTAGACATTAAGTGCAGCAGATAATAATACAATATATATCTATTTAAGCATCTTTATTATTATTATCATCATCATCATCATCATCATTTTATGTTCACTTTCCATGCTGGCATGGATCGGACAGGTTGCTATGGTCCAGGTTAGTTGTTATTTGGAGTTACTGCTCTTATCTGAACATTTTTGTTATGGTTTCTATGACTGGATGCCTTTCCTAATACCAATCACTTTGGGAGATAATTCACTAGAATCAGCAAACTTGATACTGGAATAATTCTGAGTACTAGGATGTTGCTCCTATTCCACGATGACTCCAACTGAGCAAGAAAGGAAGGGGACTCACTAATAAATGTATCCACCGAAAAATATGTCAGAGCTATAACAAAGTTACTAACCACATCAGATTATTTATCCTGGATATCCTAAAAAACACACACACACACACACACACACCTCTGTACAACCATGTACAGAGAATTTTAAGTGATATGACTGGCTACACTTTGAATAAGCCCAGGGAAAGAATTTGGCCTAAATGTTACCACCAATTTAAAGCTAACTTTTTGGATGGTATGCTAAATCTCAAGGCAGGCAAATACATACAGAAAATAAAGAGGAAACTGTTTACATCCATACAAACTCCATCAACTGAAGAATCTAATAAACCAAAGGATGTACAGCAAAGCAGCACCTTATTATAATGAGCCACTAGTAAGAGTATTTTCAATGAGTTTGTTCTACACCCAAACCTGTTTCAAGTTACAAAGAGAAAGGTAATCTGGTTCAATCCTCCATACAATCTGTCATTAAAACTGTAGCTAAGCATTTCCTATCCGTAAATTAGACAGCAATTCCAAAACTCCTATGTACTACAGAATTTTTAATGCTGATAATGTTAAGGTTAGTTACAAACAGTATCTAAAATCCTACACTGCATGCTACAAGAGAAAAAAAAAATACCCACACTTCATCCCATATTTCTCTTTAACTACTGGAATCACACCAACTTACTACTCCATAGGGGTAGCATGGTATCCTTTATCCTGGTTCTGAATGATCTCAGAATCCATCCACCTACTCACCTGTACAGTGTTGCCATCTAGGTAATATGCACATGAAATGTTGCATCATTACTCATGTGGATTCCCAGGACATGTACTGACTCTGACTTTGGGATTAGACTACCCGGTGGTCCTGTGCATTCCGACTGTAGTCAATGGTGGGCCAATAGCTAAGTACTTGAAACATCTCAGTATTGAACTGCACGTTATTTTCATCAGCCCATTTGCATACTTCATTTAGATCATTTTGAAGTTTTAGTATGTTATCAGGGTCCTTGACTGCCTGTAATATTTTATATTTATATTTACATATACATGTGTGCATATATATATA
>NC_068984.1:39718471-39718857 GCF_001194135.2 Octopus bimaculoides | reverse complement strand
TATATATATGATAATAATATACACATACATCTAACTGGCATTCATCTGGTTACTATGATGAGTGTTCCAGTTGATCTAATCAATGGAACAGCTTGCTCATGAAATTAACGTGGAAGTGACCGAGCACTTCACATACATGCAAACCTTTGAAACTGTTCTCAGGGAGATTCAGCATGACACAGAATGTGACAGGTACTGCTCACTTTTGCCAGCTGAGTGGACTGAAGCAATGTGAAATAAAGCATCTTGCTCAAGGATATAACATGCTATCAGGAATTGACCACATAACCTCATGGTTGTAAGCCAAATATTCTAACACTAAGCCACATGCCTTCACCATATACATACACACACACATACCTGCATACACACACACACACACACAC
>NC_068984.1:39717446-39718371 GCF_001194135.2 Octopus bimaculoides | reverse complement strand
ACACCTTACAAGATAGCTATCTGGGAGTCGCACCAATGGATTCTTCATGGTCGAAAATGCCCGGATTCGGTTATTTGTCTTTTGTTTTTTTTGTTGCTTCCTAATACGTGAATTTTTGCATTTAAAATAATTTTAAACCATAAATTTTAACAAGTTTGAAGTCGCCATTATTTGCAAACATGAGTTCAGTCCCCTTCTAGTGATGGTGCAAAGACAGAGAGCAACAGAGATAACAGATTTCTTAAATTTCCTCCTTTTACTGCTCCCTTTATCCACAACTAATTTGCATATTTACTGAATCCGTTGCTCTACTCATACCCACATATAGCTGGTCGTGAACATGGCAGACAGCAGTAGTTACCAGAGCAAAAATCATCACTGTTCACTGTAGACACGGTTCTTAGCAACCGATCAGCTATTATTTTGTTTATCGTTTCAGCTCAGAGCTGCGGCCATTCTGATGCACCGCAGTTTTGCTACATTGTTATTACTGAAAGCCTCCTCCAATATGTGGCACTTGGTGAAGAATGGAGTTTGATGTAGCTATCCTCATTTGCACCTCTTGCCCTGAGGTAGGTTCATCAGGGACTCTCGACAGGAAGAGATTCAGCTTTGATTTAAAAATCCCTACATCTACTTTGTGCAGGTTTCTCAGGCTCTTTGGGAGGGTATTAAAAAGCTGTGGGCCCCTGAAACCCAAACTGTTGCAGTAACTGGTCCTGAAGCATGATGGCATTGCTGGGATCTTTGGCACTATGCAGTGTAATCCCGTTCTGGCATTGGTCTAGCTTTCAATGCCAAAATTTGGCACAATTCCTTCCAGATGTATATTACTACATACCTTTCCCGCCTTCTCTCCAGGGAGTGGAGTCTTAGCTGTTTCAGCCTTTCCCAGTAGCTGAGGAGTTGTAAAGAGACAATCTTC
>NC_068984.1:39716096-39716931 GCF_001194135.2 Octopus bimaculoides | reverse complement strand
CCAAGACAGTGCCCTGTGGAACACCACTCACTATTTGTGTTTTCATTAGCCACTACTGCCTGACTTCTATCTTCCAGAAAGTCATGTAACCACTCTCCAAGTTTTCCAGCTATGCCAAGATCACGCAGTTTGTGGCATATCACACTATGA
Source organism: Octopus bimaculoides (assembly GCF_001194135.2). Classification (NCBI taxonomy): domain Eukaryota; kingdom Metazoa; phylum Mollusca; class Cephalopoda; order Octopoda; family Octopodidae; genus Octopus; species Octopus bimaculoides. The sequence continues at coordinate 39,716,781 of NC_068984.1, read as the reverse complement.
TCCACTTTGTCAAAAGCTTCTGCAAAATCAAGGAATATTACGTCCACATTTGAGTTGTTGAGTAACTGCCTCAACACCCAGTCATAATGTTGTAATGTGTGTGTGTATGCGTGCGCGTGTGTGTATTTGTAAGTATGAGTGGGGACTGATAATTTTCTGGCTTTAAGTATTTTGTGAAAGGCCTGGTTGGAGGCCCAACCTTCTGAGTTCTCTTTACAGGGATTAGAAAAACTGAGGGACCGCTGCAATAAGTGTGTGAATCTGAGAGGTTAATATATTGAATAAAATCACAATTAACTGATCCTCCTGTATTTTCTTTTACCGAAAGTCAGGAACTTTTCAGCACCCCCAAGTATACATACTAATATATGTGTATACATACATACATAGAGGTGTGTGTAATGAATTGTGAGGAAGAATGGAGGTGTGGTCGATAGTTAACGAGATTGGGATGAGGTGGAGGATGGGAGAGGAATGGCACAAAAGGGAAGTGTCTCAAGAGAAAGGATGTGGTAAGTGGTACTACTGAAAAGGTGGAGAACCGCAGAAAAAATAAAACTAGAAGTAGATGAGAAAGAGAGAAATGATGCATGGGGATCGGTTGATAAACGAGGAGTGTAGGAGGGTGAGAGAAAGGTTAAATGTATGTGTGTATACATACATACGCACACATACTCCTCCACAC
>NC_068984.1:39710092-39716086 GCF_001194135.2 Octopus bimaculoides | reverse complement strand
ATATATATATATATATATATATATATATATATACGTATGCATGTGGGCACAGGACGTCACTGTGTACAACAAAAAAATACGAAGTACGAGTATATGGAATATGAACTATTTTTTTCGAACAACGAAACTTACAAATAGAAAACAAGACAAACATAAAGAATGACCCTTCATCAGTTGTTGGCTGTTTTTCCACTCTCACACAATTTGAACCCCATAAAATATTTTTTCTGTATATCCCTGCACAATTCTTAGCTCTCTGCCTTTCATTGTTGGTTACTCTAAATATATATGAAGATGTACTCATTTATTGGGTTATATGAGTATGTCTATTCAGCAACCTGAAACTCGGAGCAAGGATTCAAGATGTATTAGCTTCTACAAACAATAGAGGGGGTTTCGTCATTTAGGCTCAAGGCGAGCGACCCTGAAAGTGAGGGCTTTAGTTGACGCCATCACCCTCTGCTTGACTCGCAGACCATTGAAAGGATGATTTCGCCTGGATTCGAACTAAGAAATTAAAATGGCCGGAACAAATACGGCACAGGATTTTTAAGAGCAGATTTTTTTTTACACTGATAGACAAAACTTCCAATTTATAGGGGGACAATGTGGTGTTATATCACGAGGATGGTTTTCCCAAAGGCATTAATGAGGTAAAACGCGTAATAAAGGGAAATCGATTTCAGGGTTCTCAACAGAAAACAACACAGTATTTAAAAGAGAGCAACAGTTAATTTCTTCCAACTCGCAAAACTTGTTAACTTCATTCCAACTTAAATTGCAAGCTAAATGAAATGCTTGGTTAACTCTAATTTAACTAGTTGGAAATATCGATAGCCTAAATAGATTTGCACGGCATCAACAAGGGGTAATATGTTCGATGCCTACCGGATATTCAATTTCGGAACTAAAACTATCTCTCTCTCTCTATATATATATATATTGCTCTAATGATTTAGTGTGCTTCTTTCACGGTTATAGGAAGTGCTGATGTGCGAGTGTAAGTAAATATATGTGTGTGTAAAGCAAATACATATATATATATACATATGCACACATTTGTTGTGTGCAAATATAAATATAAATCCACACATACACCGCGCGCGCACACAAACACACACACACACACACACATATATATGTGTGTGTGTGTGTATATATATATATATATATATATATAAAACACTCGTTGTTTAGAAACACGTATCCTGCCTATTCAATTTATCAAGGTTGCGAAAAACAATTTTTAAAAATTCGGTCAATATTTCCTCGTGTTAAACGAAGCTAATTTTTACCAAAACAGGCTTCCGTAATTAGAATGCGTGAAAGTTTTTTTTTTACAACAACAATAAAAAAAAAAACGCTGTTTTATTTTCAAGGTTTTTTTTAAGCAAATAAAGATGTTGAGTATCGTTTGCTTTTGTATCAGTCTTGTGAACGTTGAAGGACAAATATGTAGCGAGATGTGCCTCTTATAGCAATAATTAAACCTTGTATGGTCAAACTGTCACGGTGAATTAGCAATTACATCGTTGATTATTAACTAAAACTACTGTTCATATTGCAACATGGCGACTTAGGAGTGTATACCTGCACACACACACACACACACAAACACACACAATGTACATGGAAATATAATATAGCTGTATATATAAGATGTTATCACACGTATGTCTATATTCAGATATATCAATATAGATGTATTCATGCAATATGTAGACGACTATAAACACACGTTTATAAACAAAACACATACATACATTGAATGTTTGTGCTTAAAACGTAATGAAATTTTATTGTTAAATATATTGATGTATAGATGTATATATCTATTACATATATGAGTTTCATGTACATAAAAAAAAAAAAATAGTTAACAGCAGTTTGTTACAATAAACAATTCGTTTATAAATCATAGCTGACATTACGAAAGCTTGTTTCATATAATATTTAGCAGCTCGCAGGAAAATCTCATCATACAATATTTGTCTCTCATTGGTTTAGATAAGCGAATAACTTAACATTTTCAAGGCAATTACCGGTTGAGCTGGTGCCATGCGCAGCAATTCCTCCATTTTCAACACCAGCTGATGACAAACATTCACATTCAAAATTCAGAACCCCTACTCTAGTTTAAAGGTATACAAACCCCTACTAGTTTAAAGGTATACAGATCACTACTCTAGTTTAAAGGTATAAACTCTAGTTTAAAGGTATAAACTCTAGTTTAAAGGTATACAAATATGCCAATTTAAACCAAAGCTAGAGAGAAACCAATAAAACTGTTCGCTTCTAAAATATTCCTACCCATAACATATAACTACGTATCCTCCCATTCTTATAATCGACTCAGATGACATCAACTAATACTGCTGCTTTATGAATAGTATTTTCCTCTCCAATACTAAATACATTTTTTTTTAACAGGAGGAACTATCAGGTGTGATAATTCTTCATGAAATAAAAGTAGAAAGCAGAGGGATGTGAACAATAAAATCAATTTAAAATATGATTTAAATAAAATCAGATATAACGCGAATCGATTGAATTTTGAAAATTTAGTTGACAATCAGTGGTTGAAAGAACCAACAGGTAATGGAAGTTATTGATCGAAGTTGTTTGAGGAAGAAAACAAACGATTTTTGATTTAGGATTGAAATTAATTAAACGATAGAGTAGTGAAACTTAACATTTTTTTCCTTCTGATGCTAGATAACATACAGAACTATAAACAATGTTTAATGCAGTGTAGTTTACGTTGTTTTTGGATTAAAAGAAGAAAATTAGTTGAAAGGTTTATCACGATCTCAAAATAAACATTGGAGAGAGAAAGAAAGAAAAACGGTTTACAAATCAAATAACAGTTTTAACAATGAATATGAATAGACAATTATGAAAGAAACAGGAACTGAATAGCCTACCTACCTGCTTTCATGAATGACCAAATACGCTAGATAAGTGATTGATGTTGTAAACATTAATCTCTCAAACGACAGAGCTGCTAGAGAAAAGTGTCCATAAGTAAAATCCATAGAAAGGGCAACAGCATTGAGATAAAGCGAGCGCGGATAGAGCAGTGTATGGATCTCTGCGGGCGAGAAACAGCCGAGTATTGACCGAGAAGGGCAACAATAAAAACATATGCAACCGATTCAGATTTAGATGTTGTAACGACGTCGTCGCTAGCTGTTTGAGCCGATAACATTCTCAGTAGAGCAAATTTCCAACAGTTATGATTCTAGATGTCGCCATAGAAATAGAATTTCAGCAGCAGCAACAAACTTAACTTATCTCTTTTCTTCTGCTTTTTTTTCCTTTTTTTTTTATCTTTTCCCCTTCTTGCTAGTTTTTTTTGTTCACGCTGATATGTAATATTCGGAAAAACGTTTCCTTGCCAAACAAAAACAATGTACGAGCTGCATACCAGCCATCATTTGACTAAAGCGCTGTACAGAGCGGTTTAAAAAATATGAAATATGGCAAGGAAAGGAAACACGAAGCATATACTAAGCCGTCTAATTGGTGGACGCTTCGGAGTCGTGCTCCGCATGATCGGCAGCCATCCTTCGTTATGGAAAAACTAGAAAGAAAAGGGAAGCAACACGGATATGTCTTTCTCGCAGAAATCGATTGTGGCATTCACCGACAACTAACGATGGAACCTCTACGTGGTCGTTCGATCTGCTAGAAATAGTAATAAAATCTTCCTCAAATCACATCCTTCCATCTTAAAAAGGGAAAAGATTCATTACACAGTATAGTCATTGATATATATGAAAATATGAGGCGGCCACAACTGGATTGTCTTAGTATATCTGCTCAATCAGAGAAGACTTGGGGCTAAATAACAACAAAAACATTCCGTATTTTGCATTAATTGAATTTCTTTGCTGTTGTGTGTAGTAGAAAGAGTTGTTTGTTTTTCAACGTCTAAAAACAATTTTATTTGATTGGTAAAAAATAAAGTTGGTTTGACTAAATAATATAAACATCTCGTCTACGCATCTAGGTGCATAGCAACAACTAGCAATATTTTCCTACAAAGAATGAATAACAATTCTTAACCCTCACATATATATATGAATACAGATATAAACATTATGTGGTAGAAATCTTATAAAACTGAAAGAAAATTACTTAAAAGGGAAAAATCTACAAATGAAACGAATTCCAAAATTTTAGGATCACACATTTAACTGAGAAGTTTGCTGACATACAGTATAGATTAAAAATATAATAAAATTGCAAAATTATTATAATTTATTTCTGATATATATATATATTTGGAATTGTAATTACCCATTAATATTTAATTTTCATTAGGAAAGCAATTCCCACTTTTACACCAACATAAGCCAGAAAGATTATAATTCATATCACAGAAGCGAGAATATTCCTCTGAGAATCGAAAATTTTAAGGTCTCTAAGGATTTCTAGGATAAAATATAAGAAGGAACAAAAATAATAGATCTAAAGTTCAATTAAAAATATTTCCCATATGTTTGGAATATTTGAATTTGTACCATTCATTAAACAAAACTCGAGGTGGTGATAAAAATATTGATGTAATGATGAAAATCAAATACAAAATATATATTTAAAATTATAGCAATTCCTTTTAACTATGAGGTCATTCTAAATGCTGTGTGCAGAAAACGAAAATTCTATGAAATTTTATAAAAAAAAAAAGGAAAATAAAAATATTTCAGATGATATATTAATTGTAGTTAGAAATAAGCAAATTAATCGATAAGTATATGTATGAATTGGAGATAGAAAGAAGTGTCTATGTGAAAGAAGTGAGTGAGAAAGAGAGAATATCAGGTATATGATGTGATGACGTTAGCAAAGTGCGAAAGCAACAGCAACAGAGTGAGTGCTTCGAGTAAAATATCATATGACATCAACATTGAATCAAATATCAAATTAGGAAACCTATTTCAGCTTCAGATAGCCCATCGTAAATTTTGATTAATAAAATTATGGTATTTTGATAGATTAGAAAAAAAGTTTATTTATAAATCAGACAATGTAGTAATTCTCTCTCTGCATTTTTATTTAATTTTTTTTTTATATTTATGTATTTTATTTTAAAAAGCCAACTTTAGAAGGTAATAAAAATATTAATGAAAATGTTAGCATGGAAACCAAAGATTTTAATAATTTTTCTCATAAAATCTCTTCAATGTGAAAATGAGGATGAAGTCATTTTTATGAACAATGTCAGTTCCTCACAAATTTTTTGGTTTATAGGAATGAGATTTTTATTCTTAATACAATTAAATGCAGTAGAAAGCAAAGCGTTAAAAAGGTTGATGAAAATAAGGTATCATTCAACCAAAAAGGAGAGCACGGAGTCAATAGGTTATTAGAAAACCAGCAAGGGACTTAGTAGTTTATACCATTGCATCTGTGTCTAAGACATATTTCTCGACTCTAAGTTCATCTGTAAGTAGGTACAGTAGTGATCTAGTTCATTACTGTAAGCAGCAGAAGCATTCTAAAACTGACAAATTTTTCATTATTTGCAATGGCCTCTAGTGTATTCCTTTCTAGAAACAGTACCATAACACCAAGTCTTCAATGGTACCATAATAAAATAATGGAGTTATGTAACAATTTACCACTACTACCACTTGTTAGTAAAGGGTTAAACAAAAATCTACCTGTAATACACAGCCAACACAAAATCAAAATGACTGCATCCAATTAATTCTAGGATGCCTAATCAAGGTGGATGAAACTAGATGATTTTCTTTTTGTTTTGTTATCACTTTATATTAAATTTTGGTGGGGAAATGGTTTTGTCAAATCTGGACACTGCAATAAAAATAGGATGAAGTAATGAAAAGTGATACCATTGATGTAGTGTTGTACGTTGTTCAAAATGATAAAGAAAGGGTGAACATGAAAGAGAAGTTAAAATTATACCTGTCTGAAGAATGCCTGAATATATATATATATATATATATATATATATATATATATATA
>NC_068984.1:39701371-39710082 GCF_001194135.2 Octopus bimaculoides | reverse complement strand
CATACATACATACACACACACACACACATATATATATACACACATATGCATATATATATATATATACACACACACACATATATATCGTTTTGGGATTTGGTTTGCAAGATTCTTTATGTGAGTTCATGTGTTGAAGCATATAAGCATATAGTCGTTTAAAAATAGTCACTATATTTTTTCCATATCTCCCATCTCTGAAGACCATATGGTGTTAGTTAACTATCTTGTTATCTAATATCCAGTTACCTAATATCCAGTGTGAAACTGATTTGTAAGAGTGGCTGAAATGGATATAAATACTGTACATTTTGAAATATATGTGCGTGTGTTTGTGTATTCACACAGACAGACAGACAGACAGACACACACACACACACACACACACACACACACACACACACATGCAAAGCACATAACAGCTGATACAAATTTTGGAATTATTTGACTCAAGTTTACATCATGCAATTTCTTCAAATTTTATTTAAAACATTGTCTTTTATACATAACTGTTTGAAGAGAAATTAACACCAAGGTAAAAACAACGAAACGTTAGCATTAAAAAAAATATTATTAGAGGCAAAATGTAAGTATTAAGAGTGATTCCTGATACTGAAACCATGTTAAAAGTGAAAGCCATATTATTGAAGAGTACATGAAGCATGTATGCACCCTCTTTTCTGGTTGTTTCTAAAACAAATAAAAGATTTATATTAAAATCTGATTTATTATTTGAATTCATTTATATATTTTAGGCACCACTGCATGCCTTTGCATTCATGTAGGAAACACCAAATTTATATATATATATATATATTCCTGGTGGTGATCCAATCATCATCATTATTATCTTCTACATTCTCATTAGACCTGCTGGAAAGGATTGAGTTCATTAGTACAGCTAATTGCTAACACATGCGCGTGCACACACACACATGCACGCACACAATATATGTGTTTGTGTGTGTGTGTGTGTGTGATACAAAAAGGAAATTTTCAGTTTAAGTAATCCATAAGCAACAGATGTCTATAGCATTAACTAAAATCTTGTCAGTTATCAAGAAAAATTGATCATTTGCATATAGCATAATAAAGAAGGTAATCCATTAATCTATTATATATTATATTGGTTCTTATTTGAGTTCAAATTTCACTGAGGTCGATTTTGCCTTTATTCTTTTGGGGGTATTAATACAATAAGTACCAGTTGAATACTGGAGTTGTTGTAATGAACAAAACCCCTCCCCCAAAATTTCTACTCTTGTGCCTATAGCAGAAAGGATTATATTGATTCTTGAAACTATTATATATTGTACCCTGGGTAAAGTACGTAATTCTGCCCACCCCCCATTTGCTTGATTGTCAAAATTGAATCTAGTCTCCCTTTACAGATCTGGCAGTTATTTCTCAATTCCTGTTATAATAAGAATGCTTATCTTTTCCAAAAATGAATTCATCAAGTGATTCCTTCTTATACAAGTCTAGTTACATCCAATTGCAATATCAACGCTCAGCAACTAAGCTGTTTTCTCAAGAAATCTTGCTCCAGTTCCTTTATCCATGAATGTTTCAAGATTTCATGTTCTCATAGCTTCCCTTTTTTATTTTCTAGTCTTTTATTCAATAATCTGTCAACTGCAGTTGCTGAAGCTCTGCTTCTCATACTATAATTTTATTCACATCTTAGATTAAATCAACTTTGGTATTTGTCTGATACTTTACTCTATTGACCACTGAAGGATTACAGGTGAAGTTGATATTAGTAGCTTTCAAACTCAGAATGTAAATATTCATAACTGAATATTGTAAGCATTCTGGTGCTTTAATCATTCTACTTATGTCTCTGAGCTGATGAGTAAAAGGAAAACACTGTTTAGGCAACCATTTAACCCTTCACTTGTCCTGTATATCACATGTGATACACAGGGATATTTTTCTCTGGTGTTCATGCATCACATATGATATACATTCCTAATTTCTTTTAACCACCAGAATAACTTGGGTCTTATGAAAGGAAAATTTTATATTACTCAGGACATATGAAACAAGAGCTAAAAGTGTGAAAACAAGCATGAACATTTAGGAAAAAACCTATGAAAATGCTTTGGACTGGCAAAGGGTTTAGGCTCTCTCAATCAAAGCATGAGCAATAGTGTCCTAATGAGTACTGTATAATTACCTGAAATGCTGCTGAACTACTTCATTACTCTAAATACATAGAAGCATGAATATTGATCCAAAAGTCATGTAGGTTATAGGTTTTTTTCAGCTACAAACTATTACTTTGTCATTTGCCAACTAGCATTGAGTTTGTTGGAGTAAAATAGTGAAAGCTTACCTTTGATTGAAACTGTAAAGAATGACCAAAATGTTATGTATTTGTGTTATATATATATATTTTGATTCAACTGACGATTGTGAACATGTATGTCTGTGTGTTGGTGAATGTGTGCAGGCACTCGATTATCATAGACATGGCTGAATGGTTAAGAAATTCACTTTGCAACCATATAGTTTCTGGTTCAGTCCCGCTGTGCAACACCATGGGCAAGTATCTTCTAAACCAACCACTGGTTCAACAATACTTTGTGAGTGCATTTGCTGGCACAGATTGGGTGAAATTCATTGAGACAAACTTTCTATGGCTGGATGTTCCTATTGTCATGAAGTCTCACTTGTTTCTAAGCTAGGTAATATTTCCCCATGACATAAAAAGGTAAAGGGGGAAAGATCCCCTTCAGTCACAATTGACCTTGAGATTGCACCTAGAAAGTTCCTTTTCGAGGCAGAAGTTTGGACAAGGTTGTTTGTGGAAGACCAGTAGTTGCCCATACATACCAGTCCTTGTAACTAGTGGTTTGGCAAAAGAGACTGATAGAATAAGTATCAGACTTAAAAAGAAAGCCCATAAGTACAGGGTTGATTTGTTCAACTAAACCCTTCAAAGTGGTGCTCCAGTATGACCACAATCCAATGACTTAAAACAGGTAAAAGATGAAAGATAATTTCTTCCTTTAATGTCTCAATTGTCATTGAAATGAATTAGCTAATACTACATAGAACTAAAAGGAAAAAAGAAAAGCCATCATAATAATATAAATCTAATCTTGTAATTAAATAATCAATATTTGTTCAAACATTAGTTGCTTCTTATGAGAAAAAGTTATGAAAGATATATAAAGGAAAATATTGTTTCATATTTTTAAACAAAGAGCAATATTGTTTAGTAACATTTGCATTTCACTTCTTTAAAACTTGATGCTGGGAAAATTGAGTGAAATAAGCTGAAATTGAATGTGCTTTCTTTATTTCCAGAAAACAAAAACAACCATTAGCAAAGATTAGAGAAGTATAAAGTTATAAAATTAATGTCTTAAGCACAAGATACAAAACTTTGAAACCGTTGTACTTGTATTGTTGCCAACATCTTTAATCATAATACCCGCTCCCTCCATATATCAAGCAGTCAATATTGGCTGTCAGTAACAGAACATACACAAGTTTAAAAAATTTTGTATTGATCTATATGAATATTAAGTACTTGATTCCTTCTTGGTTGATTGATCTCTTCCAATCTATTTCCAGGAACTGCTTCAGTTTTCGCACATATTTAATAAAATGTGATACTCTTAGAAAACAATGTAGGAAACACTATATCCTCAAAATATGGAATGCACTATCACTAGCTAAAATGTTTCTTTTTCAAGGACTAATTCTAAAATAATATATACCCTTAGCTTTTTATGCAACTGTACAATACTTTGGAACAACATTTCGTTTCACTAATAACTGTGCAATATAAATGTATCAGCATCATCTTTAATGCCAACTTTAGGAGTAAGGACTATAGTTAATGATACATCCACAATAAATTATTGTATCTTATTTTAGTAATCCTAAAAGGATGAAAAGCACAGTTAGTTTCAGCAGAATCTGAGCTGAAAACTTAGAAGGTGAACTAAATACTTTTGTGGATTCAGAACAATGCTCTAATGACAAATTTATTAAAACTCAATGATGCAGAAGAGTTTGATATGGTGGTAAATTCATACTATGTAATTCCCCTATAAATGAAACAATAGATTTTCTATGAAACAATTCATTCTAAAATCACAGTATGTTTTTAATATGATCTTGTCTAATTAAAATTATATTTTAACTGTTTGCTTTATTATTCTATTACAACTCTTCAAATGTATTACAAATTAATGCTACTTTTTAGTGAATATTCATAAGTAACATTGTTTAATGAACTTTCACATGCTATTAAGATGGTAAAAGAATTGTTCAAGACTGGAGATGATAAAGTGATAGTAAACTGAAAGGGAAGGATTAAATAAATGGACATTTTATATTAAAATTAATGGGGCCAATGTAGGCAAGAAGAAACCAGAATAAAGTAGTATGAAGTGATATTTATTGCAGCAATTCAAGACAGAATAATTTAATAAATGAATAAATATATAATAAAGCAACAATTAAGTATGGTCAAGATATATTGGGTGATTTTTTTCCCAAATTTGAAATTAGAAAAATAATCAAAGATTTAACATTTTATTCATTAAATAAATTTCAATTTAAATTAAATGCTTTTATAGTATGACCTTGAATGAAATCACATTTATCAATGTTATAATGATGCAGGGAAATTAAGTTGCTTCAAGGACAAAATCCTATACATAAACAAACACAAGTAACCTAGATCTCTATATAAACAATACAAAACACTATACAAAATACTAGGGTTCAAATCTAAATTCTACTTACATGTCTTCAGAAAAAGCAACAAAAGAGCAAGTGCCAGCTTGTCTAAACAGACATGGTCACTTAAAGACCAACAAAATGCCAACTGAAGCAGAGTATCATAGATGCTGTAAAAGCATCTACCATACTACTCTTACAAAAACAGAATGAACATTGCAACTAATGTACTGCAGAGAAGTTGGCTATATCCTGAATCCAACCTGAGCTCAAAATCTGAATTAATCTTTTTTGCATGTGTTGGCCAAAGTACTACTCAAAAACCTAATAATAGCCATCAAACAACATCATCTGTCTGGCCAGGTACCTAAAGCCAACTAACATTGACAACATCCATTACCCATATATTTAGAACCCTTCATACAATGCTCTCTTGTATATTCAATATTACATGTTTCGATGCCAATAGCCAGCATCTTATAGCATGGATCCCATTCTATACCAGTTATCATATTATACTCAGAACACCACACATATTCCATATTTCACATCATAAGCCCAGATACTTGTCTTCAATGCTTGTGTATCCTTACATTTTCAAACACATACCTTCCTGTAAATTTACATACTTTATTTGTTATTTGTGAGGGGCTACTATTTTACAGTAATTACTACACTAACTTATATTCTTTTATTCTTTTACTAATTCCAGCTTAACGGCTGCGACTGTACTGGAATGACTGCCTCTCTATCTGCTTGCCCATCTGCCTTTCTACTTGTCACCAACCCTCACTGGTTTCCAAGCAAGGTAATATTTCTCATGGAAGGGCATCCAGCCATAGAGATTCTGCCTCAATAAGCTCTGCCTGACATATGAAGGCATGAATAAATAGATGTTAAAATTATGATGATGATGATGATAATGATAATTAGGATGATATGCAGAAGTAAATACAGTAAACATTTGATATTAATATGCTTACCCCATATCTTCAGTTGGTTAGCAATAAACACTAAAGATATGAGGTTAACTCCAAAACATATGGTAGACATAAAGACATGAATATCAGATACATTTCCTGTGCATTTCTCACTATGTAATGTGGCTTGAAATTTGCCTTTCCTCAGAGGCAATGATTGGATCTTTATTGTAAGAGAATATAAGAATTTAATGTAGGACTGATAACTGAACTCACAATTCACTGGTAACATGTTGTGCACAACAACATATTGTTTATGTGTGCATGTGTGTGTGTGTGTGTATGTGAGGGCATATGGCCTAGTGGCTAGGTTGTTGTTGTTGTTGTTGTCGTGTGTGTGTGTGTGTGTGTGTGTGTGTGTGTGTGTGTGTGTGCGAGCGACTATATTTGTCTCCTTGTCTTGATGTTGTGTGATATAGTTGTAAGCTTCACCATCGTACAAGCAGTGACCTTTGTTTCCAGTCTTTTGTGAAAATATGTTCAGCCATAGGTGAGAGTTGGCAACAGGAATAGCATCCAGTTGTAGAAAATCTGTGTCAATGAATTTCATGTGACCCATGCAAACATGGAAAAGTGAATGTTAGAATATGATGATAACAATGACAGTTATGATGATATGTGTGTATATATATATATATATATATACATGCATATGTAAATGTGTGTGTGTCTGTGTGTGATTACGTGTGTAAAAGTAGAAAAAGCCACATAACAGCAGCACATTAGTTTACTTTGAGCAGTAAGTTTTTGTTTTCATTCTCAAAATTGATATTGTGTAGAAAAGCAGAGTCAACAATGCAAATACCTAGAAGACTATATTGATCTTTTCAATAGACACAAACAACAGGTAGAGAGCAGAGGAGCAATAAGATTACAAGAAATTCATGCTGTTTTTCACAGGCAATGATAATCTTTTCTAACTCTAAGCACAAGGCCCGAAATTTTTGGTCAGTCAATTAGATCGACCCAGTATGCAACTGGTACTTAATTTATCAACTCTGAAAGGATGAAAGGCAAAGTTGACGTCGGTGGAATTTGAACTCAGAACATAAAGACTGACGAAATACCGTTAAGCATTTCACCTGGCGTGCTAATGTTTCTGCCAACTCACCGTCTTGAAGACAATGCTAATATTCTTTTCTACTCAAGGCACAAGGCTCAAAATTTTGGAGGAGGGGGCTAGTCGATTAGATCGACCCCAGTATGCAACTGGAACTTAATTTATTGACCCTGAAAGGATGAAAGGCAAAGTCGACTTCAGCAGAATTTGAACTCAGAATGTAAAGACAGATGAAATACTGCTAAGCATTTTGCCCGGTGTGCTAACATTTCTGCCAGCTCATTGCCTTTCACAGGCAATGAAAATGTGAATGAAATATATTGGTTTCATCAATGAACCAAAACCATACTGCTTGGTTGATACTCCATTTGATTACAACTGTACTGAGAATAAGAAAACTGTATTTTGTCTAGCATGCTAACGATTCTGCCAGCTCACCACCTTAAAAACAACAGGTTTAATAATGGTTTCAAATTTTGGCACAATGCCATTCAATTGTGAGGAGAGGTTAAGTCAGTGACATTGACCCCAGGCCTCAACTGGTACTTGCTTTATTTACCTCAAAAAGATGAAAGGCAAAGTCAATCTCAGTGGAATTTGAACTCAGAACTTACAGATGGACAAAATGCTGACATGTTAAAAATTTTGCCAACTCACCACCTTAAGAAAAACAGCTATAATAATCCTTTCTACTATAGGCACAAGGTCTGAAATTTTAGGGGAGGGGACTAGTCAATTACATCGACCCCAATGTTTCACTGGTACTTAATTTATTGACTCCGAAAGGATGAAAAGCAAAATCAACCTCAGAGGAATTTGAACTCAGAATTTGCAGTAGGATGAAATGCCGTTAAGCATTTTGCCCGGCATGCTAACTATTCTGCCAGCTCACTACCTTAAGAAAAACAGCAATGATAATGAAAAAATAACAAATAAAGTAAATTGCCAGAAGCAAATGGCTTAGGATTCCAAAGAAACATTTTTTTTTTCTCAGAAGAAACAGAAGAAAATTTAAATTTTAGTTGTGAAAATGCAGAGACGTAACAAATTTACCTTAGATTAAGCTGACAAAGATTCACTGTTGTAAGATGGGATAGCATTTCTTCAAGATGAATGAACAGAATATGTGACACTCCATGATGCTGTCTTTCTGGATAAGTGGTCAACAATAACTAGGGATAAAAGAGACCACACCAATATTAATGTTATCTTTTTAACAATTAGCATATGAAGTTGTGAAACATTGTAAGTTAAATACAATATAACAGAAAATATTTTTAAAAATTAGCTTTGATATAAAAAAAGTTAAAAGAATATAAAAAACAAAATCAAGACAAGCTCCATGGTGTAGTATGGATTTTTGGCTGCCTACTTCTTTAAATGTAACATACCTTTGCTTGCAGCAAACACTTGCGTATGAACTAGTCACCCTGTATGGTCTGCATGCCTTACACCCACTTCACCCCATGCTACATCTTGGACATGCCAAACACCTTATTTTAATTGTCCTTTGGTTCTGTATTCAAATTCTATTAAAGTACACTACCATTCAAACTCTCCAAGAATAAATAAGTAAATGCCAGTAATTGTCAAGCATAGCTGTGTGGTATGAAGTTCACTTCCCAACCACATGTTTCCAGGAACATTCCCACCATGAAGCACCTTGGGCAAGTGTCTTTTACTAAAGCCTTGGGCTGACCAAAACCTTGTGAATGGATTTGGTAGACAGAAATTGAAAGAAGCTTGTTGTCATCATCATCATCATCATCGTTTAACGTCCGCTTTCCATGCTAGCATGGGTTGAACGATTTGACTGAGGACTGGTGAAACCGGATGGCAACACCAGGCTCCAATCTAATTTGGCAGAGTTTCTACAGCTGGATGCCCTTCCTAACGCCAACCACTCAGAGAGTGTAGTGGGTGCTTTTACGTGTCACCCGCACAAAAACGGCCACGCTCGAAATGGTGTCTTT
>NC_068984.1:39700435-39701223 GCF_001194135.2 Octopus bimaculoides | reverse complement strand
AAGCCAGTCCAGGGGCACTGGCAACGATCTCGCTCGAAAATCCTACGGGAGCCAGTCAGGCGGTACTGGCAATGGCCACGCTCAAAATGGTGCATCTCATGTGCCACCCGCACAAGAGCCAGTCCAGGGGCACTGGCAACAATCTTACTTGGCTTGCCGGGTCTTCTCACGCACAGCACATTTCCAAAGGTCTCGGTCAGTAGTCATCGCCTCGGTGAGGCCCAATGTACAAAGGTCTTGCCTCACCACCTCAGCCCAGGTCTTCCTGGGCCTACCTCTTCCACGGGTTCCCTCAACTGTTAGGGTGTGGCACTTTTTCATGCAGCTATCCTCATCCATTCTCACCACATGTCCATACCAGTGCAGTCGTCTCTCTTGTTCAGCTTTTCAGGATACTTACACTCTGACGGGTATTCACATTGACATTACACATCCAACGGAGCAGACTGGCTTCATTCCTTGCGAACTTCTGTATGTCCTCAGCAGTTACAGCCCATGTTTCACTGCCATGTAGCATGGCTGTTCGTACGCATGCGTCATACAGTCTGCCTTTTACTCTGAGTGAGAGTCCCTTTGTCGCCAGCAGGGGTAAGAGCTCTCTAAACTTTGCCCAGGCTATTCTTATTCTAGCAGCTACACTTTCAGCGCACCCACCCCCACTACTAACTTGGTCGCCCAGATAGCGGAAGCTATCGACTACCTCTAGTTTTTCACCTTGGAATGAGATAGAAGTTGTTTCCTGTTTGTTTACAGTCTTTATTGCACCTGAACATCTGCCACAAACAAAA
>NC_068984.1:39696030-39700032 GCF_001194135.2 Octopus bimaculoides | reverse complement strand
CAAGTAAAAGATAAAAGATAAAATGCTGAGGATCATTGAATCAGTTTAATTTCGGCCCTATAAGAATTGCCTTTTTTGTGTAGCAATAAAAAAAAAAAAAAAAATTTCTTTTTTGTAAGAGTGGCTCTCAAAGCATATAAAACTAGATAATAGCATGTAAACATTTGGTTGAAAAGCCCTTTTGTACAGAAGTTGAAGGCAGCCCATGGGACAATATTATCAAAGTAAGTCAACAAAACATTGAAAAAACCTTATCAAAACACCTGCTCCATGTTTAAAAAAAAAAACAGGTCAAGTTTCAGAAAAAAACTGTCTTAAATAATAACTTCCTCACATTTTCAAATACATCCAAAATAGTTTATAGTCTTCTACTTGGTTGTTCTTTACTAGTGTATTTAAAGTGAAAAAGAAAACTATAATATATATGAAAAAAAAATGGTAATATATAGATTAGCTTAAACTTATTCATCACTATGATGAATTCATATAATAAAACATAGCAATATGAAATGCTGAGTAATTCAAGCAAATCATATGAGAAACTGCATCAAAACTGTCACATTAGAAACTTTATTATAAGCAGAAACAAAAATTGCTGTAATATGGATAGAATAAAAATTAAAAAATAAAAAATAGAAAAAAATACGGTATATATAATCTTTTCTACAAAAGGTACAAGGCCTGAAATTTTGGGGGTACTTATTTTATTGACCCTGAAAGGATGAAAGGCAAAGTCAAACTATGAGGAATTTGAGCTCAGAATATAAAGACTACAATATATATAATGGTTATATGGTTAAGAAGTTTGCTTTGCAACCACTTGGTTTCAAGTTCAAATTTCAGGTTAACCTTGTAGCTGTGTATGTGTGTGTTTTGTTTACACTAGCAACTGGTATTGTTGTTTATATTGTGTGTGTTTAGGTGTGGCAAGTTAATGGTTCAGCAGAAAACTGAGATCAATAAGTTAAGTATCAGACTGGAATAAATACTGGAATTGATATAAATGACTAAAATCACTGAAGGTGGTACCCTAAAATTTGACTGAAGTTCAATGATTGAAAGTAGCAAAATGTTAAAGAATATAAGTTAAAAAAAAAAAAATTAAAACCCACAGAATCCAGGGACTCTGGTTCTAGTCTGCATTGGGAAAACTCTAAGTTCAAATACTATAAGTCCTTTAGCATTCAGATTATTCTGTCAAATGTAATGCTTCTTTATTCAAATTGTTTTGAACTGATTATGCATTGTAGCTTTGAGATATTGATGATGTGATTGTATATTTTTAAAATGACATTTTAGGGTAGGTGTGAGAGGCCAGATCTGGCCAGTTTGGATGTATAACAGGTGGAATATTTGGGCGAGATATGGCCAGTTTAAATGTTAAGCGGTTAAAGAGATGTTTTTAATGTTTCAGAAAAATTCCTTCTAGGTAGATAGAGAGATAGAGATAGATAGATAGATAGATAGATAGATAGATAGATAGATATAGATAGATAGATAAATAGATAGATAGATAGATAGATAGAGAGAGAGAGAGATGCTACTTTGAGAGTGAAAAGTAAAGAGCAGAAGGAGAGGGAAATTTGGGAAAAGGAATTTTCGAGAGAGAATAAAAAGAAAGATCAGAATTGGAAGGAATGGTCAGTTCAAGGGAGAAAGGATGTCACTTTTTGTCTAAGTCAGTGACTTTAACAAGAAGTGTGTCAAGATCAGTGCTTGTGCTCTTGTCAGTATGCATGTATGAACACATATAGACAGGAAGAGCACAAACATGCATAAAAAAAAAATGGGATCACACATACACATGAGCAACTTAAACATTAACACCAGCTGGTATGTTCTCACTTGTGCATCTATGCACACAATAATAGAAATGAAAATAAAATTGAACAAATGAGAGCAAAAAAAAATAAATACAAATAAAAGCAAAAAATTCTGATAATGATATGCACACAATAATATTGATTTCCTACGTAGTCACAAAACTTCAACCTGCACATAGTAATATTAAAAATAATTTAATTATTGAATAAAAGAAATGACAAAAAATAATAGAAAGATAAAAACATTCGTATAAAGGCCTGCTACATGAGTATACGTAAAACAGGTGGAGCGAGGGGTGAAATTGGTGATGGGAAAAGGAGAAATGTTCTGTCAGACAGTAACACACACACACATATACATACATACATGTGCACACATATATTCAGGGTGGTCGTAAGAAAAGCGGAAAATTCGAGAAATCTGATTTATATTTCCACAAGATCTATTTGAGGTAAACAATAAGCGTCACAAAGCATGATATCATATTGACACTTACAAATGTTCAAAATGTCTTCTGTGCACTTTGCGACAGTGTTTTAATTGAGAAATCCAAGCTTGTGTGGCATTTTGAAGTATGACTTGAAGGATGTTCCAAGCTTTTATGAAACACGTTTTCAATTTATCAATGACAGTTATATGGTATTGATATTTCTGTATCTCTGCTAATAACAAGCTCCAGACACAGTAATTCATCACATTTAAGTCCGAACACTTTGAAGGCCAATCTTCAGGTGCAATAAAGTCAGGGGTAGATTTAGTTTTGCCTTCAAAATTTCTGCTTTTCTAGTGACCATCCTGTACATAGATGCACACACACACACACACACACACACACATGTATGTATACATAGGGCTGGATTATGACCCATAGAGATCCTAAGCACTTGAAAGATTTTGGTGCCCTATATATGTGTAATTCAAAATATAAACAATAAAAAAGCATAAAATGTATTATAATTTTTCAAAATGAAACAAAACAAACAGTAAAATGGAAAATAATGTTTATTTATGTAGACTTCTACTTTATTTATATTTGAAAAGTTTTCTCCAACATTTTTAATTGCAAAGTCTTCGATCAGATCCTTAAAATTAATCTTATGTAATATATCTGCTTTTATACTAAGTAGAGATAAGTAAAAAGTAAAGTTCCTTTCTGAGTCATACAGACTCATAAGGGCTGGTTTCCTGTTTCCATGGCATATAAATTCCCCACCTGGATGGGACACTGGTCTGTCATGGATTACTCATTTTTGCCAGCTGAGTCGGATGGAGCAATGTGAAATGAAGTGTATTGTTCAAGAACACAACGCGTTGCTCGGTCTGGGAATCAAAGCACAATCTTACAATCTTGAGTCCAATACGCTAACCACTAAGCCATGCGCCTACACCAGTAGAGATAAGGCATCCTGAATATTCTTTTAGCAAGTTTAAAGTGATTTCCTTTGTGCCATAAACTATTTATCATTTCTGTGGTGCCCCACTTCTCTTGATACTGTAAGCATATGCTTATTTTGCTTAATGGTTGATCCAGCGGTGTAGACATGCACACACTCACACACACATACAAAAAGGTGTTTCTTTCAATTTCTGCCTACAAAATCCACTCACAAAACTTTGGTTAACCCAACGCTATAGTAGAAGACACTTGCACAAGGTGCCATGCAATGGGACAGAAACGAGAACCATTTGGCTAGGAAACAAACTTTTAACCACACTGCCATGTCTGTACGTCATATACATATACTCATATCCATCCCAGTGTACCAACAGCGATACTAAATAGCATGTATGAATGAAGAATGAACTGAACAAAGTCCAACATATAGTCAGCTACTTACTTACTACAGACAAGCAACCAATATAAAGCAGTGTAAGAAAATAGTATGTTGTTTACTTGTCTACTGCCTCCTAAGAGATACAAAACATAAATAACACCTGAAAAGTATTTAGAGACATAGGAGAAAAAATTCTTTACATACAGAATTTCAAACATAGGTCTGCAAACCATAAAGAAATCTTTTAAAAATAAATAACTGTTCTTTTAAAACTTGGTTTATGAGATTAACCAGTGAACCTTAAAAGATATATATATATATATACATACACACACACATATATACATATATATATATATATATGTGTGTGTGTGTGTATATATATATATATGTGTGTGTATAT
>NC_068984.1:39684990-39695801 GCF_001194135.2 Octopus bimaculoides | reverse complement strand
TATATATGTACATATATATATTACCATCATCATTTACTGTCTGTTGTCCATGCTGGCATGAGTTGGACACAATTTGCTGAGCAACTCTTACCTGTTTCCAAGTAACTTAATATTTCTCTGTTTTCACAGAAAATTGGGAATAACAGTTTAAAATTTTGGCAGGGAGTAAGTTGATTACATCACTAAAACTCAACTGGTAGTTATCTTATCGACCTTAAAAGGCAAAGTTGATCTCGATGGAATTTGAACTCAGAACATAAAAAAGCCAGCTCCATTCTTAACAATTTCTAATATATGTGCAGAATCAGAAATTTGGTAAGTAGAGAAACAGTTTCAGCCCCTAGTGTTTGACTAATACTCCATTTTACCAACCTCAGAAGGATGAAAGGCAATTTTGACTAAGGTTGGATTTGAACTCAGAATGTAAGGGGCTGTAAATACTGCAAGGTATTTTATCTAACATACTTATGATTCTGCCCATCCATTAATAATGTTTTTTATTTGCCTCCAAGGGCCCATTGAAATATTAGGATTGCCTGCAAGGACCAACAACGCCAGCAATATTGTTGATTGTTCTCTGATGATCCTCATGCACAAGCTGATGAAATTTCTCCACATTTCTGGGGGTGACACTCATGGCAGGTCTTCCAGATTGCTCATCATACTCCAGGGACATTCTTCTGTTTTTGAAGCACCTGTGCTACTTGAAACATTGCATACAACCCATTGCCTTGTTGCCATAAGCTTGCTGAAGTATGCTCAACGTCTCTGTAGCAGACTTCCCAAATTTAACACAAAATTTCACATTGGTTCTTTGTTCCAACTTCCTGTCTATGACAAAATTGCAGACTATAGCATACAAGTGATCAGAAAAATATACATTTCACAACTTGTGAGGTAAACAGTAATATCAATCAGCACTGCTTCATGAAGGTCACTGCTAGCTCTCATTGTGCATGCAACTGTGTGCTACCATCTGTTGGCATGCTACAGAACAAGTCCAGGAACTTTGTGATACCACCTTGTAAATGATAAATCATTATGTGCACCATTAGAATCAAAATTGTGACACATATTCATTCTTAATATATTCTAGCAGACACAAACATGAATAAGCTAATAGCCATTGTGTTTTGCTATTGGAGAATTTCTTCAGAAGATGAATGTGTATTCATAACACACTGGATTCATTGGAGTAAGGGTACTTTGAAAGAAGTTGTTCTCCAATGCTAAAATACAAGTGATTTGCATATTCATGTTCAAATCTACCAGAACACTTTGATAATGAATATGTGTGCTGTCACTTTACATATTTATCCACACAAATAAGATTTTCACACTATACATACATACACACACATATATATATGCATGTATGTATGTATGTATGTATACATATACATACATATATATATATATTATTATTATTATTATTATTACCATCATAAACATCATTATCGTAATCATCATCATCTTCATCTTTAATTAGTTATCTATTTTCCACATCAGTATAGATTAAATGGGTTTGCACATATCTTCAATCATTCCTATCCTGTGTCACTTAATCTATTAGATCCAACAACCTAGTATCTTATTGAATTACACACTGAATTTCTTTTTGCTTTTTTATTTGCCCTAGTCATACTACTCCTTGCTTTAACTATACACCACAATTTTCACCCAATGTCTCATCATGCATATATATTACATTACTAAATCAGAAAAGTCACATCTTTTACATACCCTAATCAATTTTTCTGATATACAACTGCCTTCTCAACTTCCTTGTACTCAATTTTTCAGGTTCAAATTGAACATCTGATGAAACCTACTCAGTTTCATGCATCTAGAGTTACTGCTTATATCTTATTAACATATTTCATTATATGTGTCATCATTTAGCATACCCAGCAGCTCTTTGATATTTTTCTTCTACATTACATCATGAACATGAAGGTGCATAACTTAGTGGTTAGGGTATTTGGCTTATGATTGTAAGGTCATGAGTTTGATTCCTGCTGATGCATAATGTCCTTGAGCAAGACACTTAATTTCATGTTACTCCAGTCTACTCAGCTGACAAAAATAGGTAGTATATGTAATCCAAATCTCCTTGAGACCTGTGTTAAGAGTGTGTGTTTTTTTATATGGGCAGATTGCTTAGTTGATTGAATCAACTGGAACTGACAGCATGCCAGGTCACATAATGAATATGTTATCTGTAATTGTAGACTTTTTACCTATAGGTCCCTTAACCCTTTAACATTTAAACCAGCCGTGTCTGGCCTAAATATTCTACCTGCTTTACATTCACACCAACCAGATGTGGCCTCTCACATCTACCCTACAATGTCATTTCCAAAAATAAACAATCACAACTTTGAAATCTTGACTCTAGGAGATAAGCACAATTATTCAAAACAATGTAAATAAATAAGCATTACATGTAACATAGCAATCTCAGTGCTAAAAGGTTTAAACCCTTTTCTTTTGCTTTAGGACATATTCCTCATAGCTTGGGAAGATATAGGCTATCTGGCTTCACTGTTCTCCAATCTGCAGCTAATCAAAACTACTAAAACAACAAATGTAGATCCATCAGGAAGAGGCTCTAGTCATTCCTTAACTGATACTGTTTTACTGGCCTCACAACCAAACAGCAGCATGTGGTTCAACTCAGGATTCCCTTTGTCAAATGGTTTCCTTCTCAACAATGAGTGTATATGCATTACTATTGCCCTGCACCTTGATCATTGCATGTTCAAACTACATAAATGCCATTGTAAAATTACTGTTAACAAGTTTGAACTACAACCACTCTCTTCTCATCACAGTCTCAGGCTTTTTCCTCACTGAATAATGTTATTAAAAAGTGTCTCAATGCTGTTAATTTTCTGTCACCATCAGAGCCCACTGCTCTCGATCATAGTGATGGTAAGTATCCATGTGTGATGACCCATTTTCCATCTGAAAGTGAGAAGAGTCACTCACCTGGACACCCTATCTAGTGGCACAGTTTCCAGTGTCAACCATTCTAATTTGGATTTAAAAACCAAGGAGCTGCCATCTAATACACCAAGGAGTAGATGGTGATTAAATATGAGTCACTAACAAACATTTCTTTTCATACAGATTGCTATTAAGAGCATCAACACCCTTAGTCTCTGGACTGCTGCTCACACCCACTAAATCAGGAAGGCATCAGGCTTGAAGAAAGAAGCCTGTGAGCTGGAGCAGCTGATGCTGTGGATATTGCTGGTTGTTTTTTTGCAATATTATCAGCAGGATGTTGAAGAGAAATTATTCAACAGAAAATGAAGAATTTGTTTACTTCAATACATTACTGCTTTTATCTGACAATTAATAAAATATGTATCTTAAGATTCTGATATATGCTGCTAGCCAATGATGGACCAGCTTGAGACTTCAGTTATGATGAGAACCCCACCTGGAAATGAGATAGCTGAAGACAAAAATATGTTTGTGTTATCCTATAGTGGTAATTTCATTTTTGGCATCCATATCAACAAAGGTGATGTGGGTTTGATACCTATTGGGCCTTCATTTTTTATTCACTTCTACATTTATACATCTGCGCAACAAAATATGTAAACGTTCTGTTAAATCCTGGCTTACTTATTACTAAAATTAAATAAAATCTACAAAAACAAAACAACTTATGGATTAGGCTATAAAGCTGACTCTATTAGATGAAACTTATTACTTTTAATCATGAAAAAATCAGCAAAAAGATACAACTGGATCTCAATCACAGCCTAACAACAAAAAAAAAAAAAAAAGAGAAAAGACTAAACACACACACACCTATAAGTTAAAGATTAAAAAACGTTTTTCAGAGAGCAGTTATAAATGCTAAATATGCACATATTCTCAGAGGACTGATGTATAGCCAGTGATTACACTGAGGTGTCAGTAAACTTGTGGATTTGATTCCCTCTGGGTTCTCACATCCAGGTTCATTTTGTCTATTAACATTATACTTGTGTGTGTATGTGTGTGTGTGTAGCACTGGCATGAAACTTGAGTCATGAAACAAACTCTCAGCTTCAGTTTTAATATATATAATATACATGTGTGTGTATACATATATGGCATATATATATATATATATATACACACACACACATACATAATATATATATATATTTACATACATGCACACACACACACACACATACGCATACATAAATATATATTTACATATATACATATAAATATCTGTCTGTCCGTCTGTTTGTCTCTCTCTTTCTCTCATTTATATATATAAGTGTTGCTTAGTGGTTAGGGTGTTGCACCCATGGCTTGTAAGATTGTGGCTTTGATTGCTGGATTGGGCAATGTGTTGTGTTCTTGAGCAAAACACTTCATTTCATGTTACTCCAGTCATATCAGCAGGCAAAAATGATAATCCTGTGATGGACTGGCATCCTGTCCAGTGTGTGGGAGGAGGAGGAATATATACATAAATACACCTCAAAATCCAGGAAGCCAGCCTTATGAGCCAATGGTTCAGAAAGGACCTTTCATCTTTTTGTTATACCAGGCTGAAACGCATTAAAGAATAAAAGAAGAAAAGGATATGAATAACATAACAGTAAGGGAGATGTTTTTTAATGTTATTTATTTATAGATATGTCTGAATTTTCTTAAGGAAATAAAACGGAAAACTACTTAAATCTTTTATCTTGGTTTATTTCTTTTTGTTGTTGTATAGTGTTGGAAAGCAAAACTTTTCTATAGTTGGTTGCACTGTAGTTTGTCACTGACAGGTCGTCAAGGTCATGTAGCAAATGAAAACTTGCTCTGAACCAAAATTTTAAGTTAAAAAATTTTGTATTAATGGATTTTGGGTGCAGTGAAAGATTTTCATACATGACTGCATGTACCAATTGTATATGTTTGGGTGTACACATGCATGCAGGTGCTATATAAATAGATATCCAAACACAACCCTGCCCTCTACACACAATATAGATACATATACACTTAGACAGACAGACAGACACACACACACGTGCACAAGAACACACACAGACACAGACACACAGAGATACACTTATATATGAGGTGGTATCAAAAAGTTCCTGGACTAGTCCTGTAGCACACCAACAAATGGCAGCATATGGTTGTGTGTGCATTGACAGCTAGTAGTGACCTTCATGAGGCAGGGTGCTGAGTGACATCATTGTGTTTACTTTGCGAGTTGTGAGATTTGTATTTTTGTGATTATGTGTACGCTGTAGTCTGCAATTTTGCCATGGACAAGAACAAAGAGCCAGCATGAAATTTTATGATAAACTTGAGAAATCTGCTACAGAGACATTGAACATGCTTCAGCAAGCTTATGACAATGAGGCAATGGTCATAAACAATGTTTTGAGTAGCATGGGCACTTCAGAAGCAGAAAAATGTCCTTGGAAGATGATGAGTGATCTAGAAAACCTGCCACAAGTGTCACCCCTGGAAATGTGATATTGTGCATCAAGAATTCATTCCCCAGGGCCAGAGCATCGATCGAGAGTTCTACTGTAAGATTTTGAAGTGTTTGAGGGAAGACCTTTGGCGAAAGCAACTGGATCAGTGGAGTGTGAAGAATTGGATTTTTCACTGAGCTCTCCTCACTTGTGAGTTTCTTGCCAAAAACAACATGGTAAGAACAGCATCACTTCTGCACCTTCCCTATTTGCTAGATTTAGTATCTGTGGGTTTCCATCACTTCCCCAAAATGAAAATGCAGCACAAAGGTCACCATTATAACACTGTTGCTGAGATCCAGAGTGAATTGCAGAAGGTAATTGACTCACTTACAGAAAACAGCTTCCTAGCTGGATTCCAAAAGTGGCAGGAATGCTGGGACTGATGTATTGCTGTGGAACGTGACTATTTTGAAGGAGATGATGTTAAAATTTAGGTAAATAAGTTACTCTTTGTTAAACATAACTAGTCCGGGAACCTTTTGATACCACCTGGTACATGTATACATAGGACCGAAATGTCATGTTCTTGAATGTGCATTGAATTATTAAAAGAGTAATAAAATAAAGAAAGAGAGGAAAAAATTGAAAATGAAATCAGGTTTTCTCAAATTTTCATAAAAAAGAAAAGAAAAATTAGAGAAAAATACAGAAAATCAAAAGGAAATACATAAGTTTAGCATTTTCATCCTTTCCTATGAGGATCTTTTGAGCCATAGAAATATTTCTCTTTTTGCTGTTATTGTTTATTTAAGTTTAGAGAAAACTATTCTATGCAATGTCTCTGTTTCTAAATGACATATTGGATTGTCTCTTAAGTATTGATTAAAAGACAAATGTATTTGTTATTCCAGCAAATCTGTAAATTTTTGCTGAGAAACGTTTTCCTAGATTCTAAATGGCGTAATTGTTGCTTATGTATTTTCCATTTACATAGGGGAGCTTCTAGTCTGGCTGATGTAATATTCTTAACAAGTGGGCAACTTATGTAAAATTAAAGTTTCTTGTTCTGTATTTCAAGTCCACATTTACCTTGAAGGATCATACATTTTTTTTTTTTTTTCATGTTGGAGTTAGTTTCTAAGTATTGTAGTTGTAATTTTCACCATTGCATATTACACATCTGCTATCACCATGAATTTTTGCAGAAAATTATGGGTTATTTTCTGAAATGAATTTTGCTCTTGTGAGGTATTTTGTGAGGTACTTTTATTTGTCTCTAACTGTCGTCAATTGGGCTTTTGAGAGAAAAATCCTTTTATTTCCATGCTTCAGAGATGGATTGGATAGTTTGGTTTGATAGAAGTAAATATGTTTGATACTCCTGGAACTTTAAGTGCTGTCAAATAGGTTTATATTCTTTTCAGTTTTTTGTTTTGTTGTTCTGAGTTACATTATATTTAGCTCCTTTACTTTTTAAATTCCATTGTCTATTAATTTCAGTTCACCATGAAAGCATGTCCAGGCATCTTGATATATTTTGACATGTTGCATGATCTATATAAACAAAAAAGGGTCGTTTGTATGGTGTTGTTTGTTTTCAGTTCTCTGAGTAAATATGACTGGGCTTTTGTTTGATAGACAGGAAAATTATTATCTTGCTTAGGAAAAAGCTGGGAGTAGGTGTCAGAAAGGGTTTCTGGTTATGTATTCTTTACTAACACATGCAAATATGAAAAAATAGACATTAAATGATGATATACATATGAATAGATGTCTAAGAAACCATAAATAAAAAAAAAGAAATATGCACTCGTATATTTGTCAACAGGGTGGATATATTAATCAAAGATACTGTATTATATATTCATTATTGTTAGTCTTACTGATTGGCTTTGCCCTAGGTATTAATTTAGATATTAGATAACAGAACAGTTATGTAATACTGTGTCCCTGTCAGAGCTATCAGTTATGAAAAATATATAGCAACTGCTCTCATAACCAGAGGTAAAAAAAACTGCATCTACTTTGTGGGTGCTGTGAAAAAAAGATGAAATGAACTGGGTTGTATCAAGAGTTACGTCCCTTGGCTCCTAGGTCATAACTCTTGTTCAGTTTGTTTCACCTTTTCCCACAAACTGGATGTGCGTTGTGGGTATTGTGAAAATGCTCACAAACTGGATGTGGTTTGTGGGCACTGTGAATGGAGAGTAGTTGCCATTTTTTTTTATCAAACCTGCTGGCTGTGATGAGCATGCAGTATTTTGTAACCATACTGTTATCTAACACCTAGTTTAATACCCAGTGCAAAACCATTTGGTAAGGTCAGCTGTAATAGGTATATAATACTGTACATTTTGATTAATATATGTCTATGTATGTATTTAAATATATATGAATACATACAAATACATATATGGAGATGAGCACCAATGTCTCGTGTAACAGGCCAGATAATTGCTGAGAATTTTCTGCATGAAACCAATGGTAGACTTGTTAACTCACAAATAAAGTAGAAACCATGCCAAATCAAACTGGAGTCTAGTGCAGCTCCCCAGCTTGCCAGCTCTGGTCAAACTGTCCAACCAGTGCCAGCATGGATAACAGACACTCAATGATGATGATGATGATATATATTTATATATATATCATCATCATCATTATCGTTTAATGTCTGCTTTCCATGCTAAACACACACACTTACACTCATCACAGATATAGCATCCTCATCCTCATCATGATGTCTGTTTTCCATACTGGTATGGATTGGATGGTTTGACAGGACCTGATGAGTTAGAAGACTACATCATGCGCCAATGTCTAATTTGGCACGATTTCTATGCCCAGATGCTCTTCCTAATGCTAACCACTTTGCAGAGTGTACCAGCGCTAGCAAGATCACCATGTAGCTCACAAAGGTAAGATCTCCTTTGACTGAATGGGGATGCACTAGGGAGTGAGGCAGCTTTATGCTAGTTGAGGAAAGGTTAGAGTATGAAAAAGAGCTGGAACAGATTTCCTGTTGTGTAGGAGATTGCTCATATCATACATGAAAGAATTAAAGTAATCGGTGTGGAGCAGGAAAATGAAATAAAGATAGTAGTAATGAGGTGCCAAAGTGGGCATGGGGGTGGGGGGTAGAAGAAGAGTGAGCATGGGGGTAGAAGAACAAGATGGGTGGTTGGGTTAAGGTTTAAATGATTATATTCTTATTCTGAAAAAATTGGGTAGGTCACTATTTAAATTCAATATACACTGCCTGCTTAATGTAATACATGCTAATGAGGATTACTATGACAATGAAGATGAAAAGAACCCCACCTACATGAATATATATATATATTCATCATCATCATCATCATTGTTTAACGATGTATTTTTCCATGCTGGTATGTGTGTGTGTGTGAGTGTGTATATATATATATATATATATATATATATATACACATATATATATGTATGTATATATATATATGTATGAATGTATGTGTGTGTGTATGAATGTATGAATATATACTTGTGTATCTATCTATCTGTCTGTCTGTCTGTCTGTCTATCTATCAATATGAATATATATCAGGGAAATAGCCTTGCATGATACACAGAAAACAAGTAGATATAAACTGCATATGCTGTGCCCGAGATGTGCTGGAATCACAGACAAATTAACAGAGAATATAAACTTCATATGTGATAGCTGCAGAAGAGGAATACATACTATGAGCACACAGGAAATAGATTCTCTTAAATACCTGAATGGCTCGTTAGAAGCAGTAGATAGCTTTTGTTATTAAGGATATGTAATTAGCAAGGGAGATGGTTGCTCTGAAAGTATAGTAGCCAGAGTAAGAATAGGCTGAAGAAATTTCAGAGAGTTACTACTGCTGGTAACAAAGGTATTTTCCTTTGGGTGAAGAGCAGATTGCATGATGTTTGTGTAAGAACTGCAATGGGAGTGAGACATGGGCCTGTAATGCAGAAGATTTGAAAAGAAAGGAAGCAAGCATGCTCTATTGAATGTGTAATGTAAGTATGAAAGATATAGTACAAATGTGCTGACAGAAAAACTGGACATAAGAGGAAGCAGATCAAGAAAGAAGTCTGTGTTGGTATGGACATGTGATACTCAAGGACAAGAACAGCTGTATAAAGCAATGCAAATCACTTACTGCAGATGGAGATAGGAGAAGAGAGAGACTCAAGAAGAAATATGATGAAGTGGTGAAGGCTGATCTCAGGACCTTGAATCTCACAGAAGAGATGACAAAGGACCGGGATGATTGGAGGTATGTGTTTCTCAAGAAGACCCACCCACCATGATAAAATTGAGTTCTAGTAATGCTGCATGTGTACATGTGTGCACAACTGGGCCCTTCACCCAATTTCCTCCTTAAGTCACCACCACCCATCACCTTTCTAACTGTAGTTCCTTCATGAGAGTTACTTATATCCCTATTTCAGTTGTCTGATGATGTGCTTGCTTATCATACCAGTCCTACAGGGTGCATCTCCTGATTGCATCTACAGTGTGATGCTATGTGTTGTAGAACACTGAAACATATGTAACAGATGAAATAAAGGAGCACCAAGTCAATGCCCATGTTCCTTTCTCTTCTTATTGCTGTGGTCTTTGTATTACATCATGGCCGCCTTTGACTGTAGAGGACCAGCACATACATGTGACGGTGGGAGTCTAATGCAACCAACATTAGAACGGAACCTTGTGCCGAGTGCATCCAATCATGTGTGTGAGTGTGTGTGTGTGCACGTGTATGTGTATATATATATATAATATATATATATATATATATATATGAATCATCATCATCTTCATTTGCACAGGTCAGATGGAATTTGTTAAAAGCAGATTTTCACCTGTTTCAAAGCAAGGTAATACTTTCCCATATAACCTCACTTGTATGATGATGATGCTCATTTACCACCATCATGTGGTGTCTAGATAAGGGTAAACACAAACACACACAAACAGGATTTTTTTTTAAATCAGAGGTTCTAAAACGCTGTTGTCTTTCACTAATTTCTCGCCTTTCAACTTTTTTTCTGAAGAAGGATTACTTGATCCACTGATAAGAGATTATAGTAGAAGATACTCGCCCAAGGTGCCACAAAGTAGGACTGAACCCAAGACCACATAGCAAGCTTCTTAACCACACCACCACATCTGCACCGAACAACTCTCCAGAACTTCCTTACTCTGTGATCTTTCTGACTACAGAGACAGTGAAAGGAAACTTAGACAACAATACACACTCTCCTTGCAGTTTTCTGATGTACAATACTGATTACATATTATGCAAGTAAATTGTACTATGTATGTATATATATATATATATATATATATATATATATATATAT
>NC_068984.1:39677947-39683947 GCF_001194135.2 Octopus bimaculoides | reverse complement strand
TATATATATATATATATATATGTGTGTGTGTATTGATTATATATCAGTCACTTGTTCATAAGCACCCCCACCCCCCAAAAAAGCACATGCTAAAATCTTTTGAGTATTAATATGTAATGTGGTCATTGATTTATGTCAGTAAGTTACAGCTGATTTTGCTCTTAGCAATATAGGCGACACCCAAGACTTGCTGGCTGGAGGCACATAACTTCTCTAGAAAAAGGAGATAGGAATACAGTCTTGGTCAGCCAGGGTTGTGAAAAAAACAAACAAACCCTGAAATGAAATTTTACAAAGCGAAATCCCTTTTGATTGAGATGGCGTTATCTTTTTGTAACTGGTTCCAGTTTTGTCCTAAAAGGGTCAGTCTATGCACAGTTTCCTTTCACTAGTAAGCAAAGGGAATTCCATATTTCTAACATGAATTTTCTCTCATGAGGGCACTGACTAAACATCTCAGTTTCAGAATTTAAGAAAGCCCCTGGGTCGAGCAAATTCATTAAGATCCTTGCCCTCTCAGTCACGCAAAATTTGCATCATCTAGCCCCATTGAGATATGGTCCAGGAGCTTCCATTTAATCCTGTATGGCACATCCTCTGCTTTTAAACACCATATGTAGTTGGCCAAGGATGTAATGTTGCATCTCTCTGGGTTCCTAAAAGAGGACCTGTGGCTATTTAGTTGTCAATTGACAAGGTCTTTCGTTGTTCCAACATATTTTTGTTCATGCATCTTTATGTCATTGGTGGTACTGCTGCTGTTGTTGCTGTTGCTGCTGCTTCCACACTCACTGTTGGTGCTGCTGCTATTGCTACCATGTGTACCTTTGGTGCTGCTGTTATTGTTGTTGCTGCAGCTATTGCTACTGACCACATTATATATATATGCATTATTTGTTTTCTTTTATATCTGTTTTTCCAGACTAATATGGAAATTACTATAACTGCAGCATTGTTTTACAGCTGGATGCCATTGCTGTTGCTAATCTGTACCTATTTTCCAGGAACAGAGATTTCTTATTCCTCAAGTCTTCAAAGGTACAGAGACAGTACACAATTTACTACCAGGGAAAATGATACCAATATCACCATTTGAGCTCAGCAGTTTTCAGAGACACACAAATGTAAACAGGTAAAGATATATATATATATATATATACTTTCATGTATATATATTTTTGA
This sequence comes from Octopus bimaculoides, assembly GCF_001194135.2. Lineage (NCBI taxonomy): Eukaryota > Metazoa > Mollusca > Cephalopoda > Octopoda > Octopodidae > Octopus > Octopus bimaculoides. Next base: position 39,682,765 of record NC_068984.1, on the reverse strand, counting down.
GATACATTTTTTAGTTTACATCTACCAAATTCATTCTCAAGGCATGTATCTGTACACACACACTCACACACACACACAAACACAAGTTGATTGAGTCTGCTGCATCCATTTTCCAATGCTAGTATGGGATGAATTTTGATTAAGTAACTGTTTTTTTACAGTTTATGATCTTTCTATTACTAACTACTGTGACAGGAACTTGTTTTTTGTCAAGAATGCAAACAAAACCAAGCAGAATTATGTATCTTGCTCTGTAGCACAACGATCATTGCAGTAATATTTGAATTCCAGAAGGTGGTGAGCTGGCACAATCATTAGCAGCAGTTTGTCCATCTTTACGTTCAGAGTTCAAATTCTGCTAAGGTTGACTTTTCCTTTCATCATTTCAGGGTAAATAAAATAAGTACCAGTTGAATACTGGGATTGATGTAGTTGATTTTCTCACTTTCTCAAAATTGCTAGCGTTGTACCAAAATTTGAAAACGATATTTGAACTCCTCACCATATTGTTGATAATCCAGCACTTCACACACACATACACACACACACAAATATATATACATTCACATATGCAAGGGTTGTACCAAAAGTAATGCAAAAGTGGATAATAACTAATAACTTTTTCATTAATTGTCACAGGTCAGTCAAATTGCATACATGTTGCTAGAATAACTTTTCTTTTATAGCAAAGCAGTGAGTTACCATTGAGTTCTTGATGAAAGAGAGTTGCAAGCTGTCCAACATGTACAGAAGACTAATGCAACCACTGATATGAATTGCCAGCAAGTGGATGCATTTAGAGTCACAATCAGTGAGTTTGATGCACAACTGGACTATGGTTACAATACATTACAGAAGACAGTGGAAGATTTTGAGTATTGGAAAGTGAGCAAAGTGGGCACTAAGTAGTTGGCACCCAGTTTGAAGGAAAGCAGGGTAGAAATCTGCTCTCATCTACAGGAAGTGTTTGAAGCTAATACAGACATGTTGTTTTCCAAACTGGTGACAGAAGATGAAATGTGGCCATATCTTTATGATCCACAAATGTCTACTGAATGATGTTGCACTTCTTGTACAAGGCCTAAGGAAGTTCATGAGTCAGCAATTGGCGACTGTTTTTTGAGATAACAAGGGCATCATTCTCTTTGATCTTCTGGAACATGGCTGTACTATGAACAGTGATCAGTACACTGAGACACTCAAAATGTTTAGAGAAGCCATTTGTAGGAAGAATCCGGGCAAGAGTATCATCTATTTTCACCATGGCAATGTTCAGCCACACATACCTTTGGCAACAAGTCAGACAGTAGGTAAGTTCAGCTGGTTAGTGCCAAGTCTCCATCCACCATAGTTCAGATCTGGCATGCTCTGACTTTCATCTGTTTGGTTCAATAAAAAACAGTCTTCAGAGACCATGATTTGAAGGCATGGACGAGGTGAAAGTGACAGAAGTTAGTACAACAGTGCATGCCTGATATTTTTCAAAGAGGATTCAAGAGCTGAGTTCAGAGATAGTGCAAATGTATCCCTTGTGACAGAGATTATATCGAGTAGTACCTTTGTATTGAGGAATAGTTACTCTACCAACATGCACAATTTGAACAACCTATATCAGTGAATGAAAAAACGTTATGCTTACTTTTACAATACTAGAAGTACAAGCTACACACACAAACATATATGTAGATGCAGGTATTTCTTCACAACCACATGCTTTCAGGTTTAGTCCAGTCTTCTACTAAGGTCCAGCCAATCAATGCTCTGTGAGTGTATTTGGTACACAGAAATTATATTGAAACCCGTTGTTTGTGTGTTTATATATATATAACATGTAATAAATACATATAATGTATATGGTATACATTATACCATATACATTTCCATGCCAGCACAGAAAGCAGATGTTAAATGATGATATCATAAGTATATATAATATATGTAACAAGTAAAATGTATATATTACACACACATGCACAATAAGTATAGTTGTAATAAGTTTGCTTCTCAAGCACATGGTTCCAGGTTCAGTCCCACTGCAGGGTCTTCTGCTTTAGGATTAGGCCAACAAAAGCCTTGTGGGTGGATTTGGTAGACAGAAACTATAAAAAGCTTGTGTGTGTGTGTGTTTATGTATGTGTGTGTCTTTGTGTTTGTCCCCACCACCACTTGACATGTAATTTAGCAGTTTGGTAAAAGAGACCAATAGCATAAGTATCAGGCTTTAAAAACAATAAGTACTGGGGTTGGTTCATTTGACTAAAACCCTTTGACTAAAAAAAATAAAACAACATAAATATATAAAAATTCTCATTTGCCTTCAGTCATCTGCAAAAATATGTTTGAGCATTGAGCTGCCTGTACTTGAAGGACTAGGGACTGCTTGAGGATTAACAACAGGAAGGGCATCCAGTCTTAGAAAATGAAAATCTGCCTCACTGAGATTTGTCTGACCCAAACAAGTATGAAAAAGTGGATGTTAAAACTGATGACGATGATGATATCATCATACACACACACACGCCCCCCACCATATATATATATATATATATATATATAAAACGTCACAACATTTGAAGCTTGTATACTTAATCCTATCAACTGCTTTGTGTATTTTCCTTATTTTTATGGATTTCATTTTTTTTTCCTTTTAAAATCTCCATATTACTTTATTCTACTCTACTTCTTTTAACTTTATACCATTTGGTTGAAGAAATATTTCATCACATATAATCCCAGTTCACATGTATACCTAGAAGCATGTGGTTTATTGTTTTTTGGGGACTCAGTTTGGCCCTGATTGAACAGACCTTAGATGAATAGTATTCCAGCTGTGACTATCTCATCTCTTTTTTGTAAATCTAAGATATAGTTCAATATGTCCTTCATTTTTTTTTTGCTAAGATGTTTAGAGTTTGTGATGTAATGTTGGTAGTGGTGGTGGTGGTGGTGGTGGTGGGGGGGAAATGATCTATCTACTATTTCTAGCAGGTCTTGTGACCACATAAAGGTTCTCTCTTTGAAACATGATTTTATTGCTAGCAGACTTTCAGTCTTGTCCAATCATATCAAGCTATTTCATATCCAAATAATCAATCAACCCCCATATACACATAGATATTAAATTATTTTTTCCCATAGGAAAGATAATTTTTAAAGCAGGAAATCAATTTCACACACACAGATTTATTCACATATTTTTTTTTTTTTTTGTGACCACATCAACTTATTCTGAAATATGAAGTGTTGTGGTAAGATTCACACAGATATTTCCAAATTTCCAAAGATTATTTTCCTAAATTATATTTAAACAAGTTGATAACATTAAATTTTTATTGTTTTTAATGAGGTTTGAGCTAAGGCTGTTTTTAGTAAATAATCTTGGAGGTATATTCAATTTATATTTGACATTTATCTTCAATTAATATTTGCATTCCATGCAAAGAAATACATACATACATACATTCGTACGTACGTACGTACGTGTGTGTGTGTGTGTGTGCATGTGTGTGTATGTGTGTGAGAGAAAGAGAGAGAACAGGAAATATAGAAGCAAAGAAAACGCCAGTGTTGAAGAAAACAGGTTCCATTGATTAATCAATCTGTAGCTTCTAATTACAGTTTACATTTCTTGTACACACACACACACACACACACACACATAACACAGAGTAGGGGGGGGGGGAAATCATTCGAATTATTAGCAAAAAAAAAATGGGGAAAGAAAGAAAAGTTCCAACACAAAAAGTAAGTTGAAAATTATATTAAAAGAAAACTTTAAATGACGTATTCTGTACTAAAGCAAACAAATTTATCTACAAAAATAGCTATTTTTTCTATTCACACTGATATAGTTAATTTAACAAGTCATGAGAGTGAAAGTAGGTGTTCTCTAAATTTTGTATTCTCTTGACGAGACACCAAAAGCCTTATATCTTAGATAGAAAGTTGTGACATTCATGCCATTCTTGGGCACTTAATGACTTGAGTGAAATTCCTTCAACCGAGAAACGAAACTGGGTCGCAGACTCGGTTTGTCGGAAGCCTACTTCTTGCTACACAACACTCTCCACGGCACCAAACAAAATATTGATTAAAAGAGATTATAAGACAGTAAATTATAAATTCTGAGATCTATGAAATCGAAACTTGCTACTGTTAACATCTTTCACTGACGAATACGTCATCGGTCTGCTCGTCATCGAGCAGGAGGTAAACACACTGTGATAAAGCTCGCGAGCCAGTTTCGATTCCTCGGTAAATATTTCTCATTTCACTTTCGCTGCTAATGTCTCTGAAAACACATAAACGCCACACAATCTTACTATTCTTTTCCATATATTTGTGGTCTTGTTTCTAAGAAATCAATATACTATTTAAATAAGTTGTGAAACACAAGAAAGTATGGCTATATTCGAAGTGATTACATAACTAAAATATTGGTTTCTTTTGAAAAGATTTTTTTTCATTTTAGGAAGAGTGATAAATCAGAAGTTATCACTTTCTCTAGATTATTAATCACACCCTTTTCTACATTATTAAGGGGATAAATGAAATCAAATACCATCACTTGAGGATCGAAACCGAGTTGCGCTTAAGGTTCATCGAAAGATTAGTTCCAAACTCTATAACCACTCGCCACAATAACACAAGAGTGTTGCTTTTTCTCCTCTCTTTTTGAAGGAAGGGAAAAGGTTTTAGTTATCTAATATCTTGATAAAAATCACTAATATTAAAAAATGTAGATTGAATAAATTGTCAACACCTTATAAAATATAAATTGCTCGAACATAAAACTACCATTGTGATTTCCTTACATAT
>NC_068984.1:39663381-39677896 GCF_001194135.2 Octopus bimaculoides | reverse complement strand
CTATAAATATATTCAAATATGTTTAGCATCAATGAATTTTCGTTAGCTTAGTCTACAGAACTAAGTGAAAGTTAAGTAATCTCAGTTACATTATGAAAACTACTAGATACATCAAATGTTTTGATTTTTCTTGTGTTCATTTAAGCTGTCACAGTGAAATTCCGAGGGGGGAAGTGATCTTCATCAACAATATAGAATGTATTGAATGATTCAAAGTAAACAATGTTGCTGAAACATTTTCGGTTTAAAACATGGATTTTTAAAAATCGAAATCTATATATTGTGCTTTTTAAATTAATTTTGACATTTTAACAGTCGAGAATAGTAGCTTTGAACAGGATTAATAATGAAAATAAAACTAAATTACGTTATATAAAGATGAAAAAAAGTTTCATGAAAACGTTATCGTTAAAATAAGGTTTCTTAATACAGATGTTTTGCTTTTGTTTGTTTTTAAAGGTAGCAATCGGTTGGTGACGAATTATATTTTGAAACTAATCAACACATTATCTATTTGCATATGAGCCAAAGCTGTAATAATTCTTGGTAGAAGTACATAGGTATTTAAGGTAACTAATATGATTATTTGCCATCAGAAACGTAGATGTGTAGTTGATAATAATTCATTAGACAAGTGTTATATTTACATACATCGTATTGACATAACAGCTTGTCTGTTAGATAAGTACAGAGAAATAATTTTCTCATATAGATAATGTTTTTTGAACTCACCTTTGGTATGCCACAGATCAAGTTAGATATGAAATAGATGATAATTCGAATAATGTAGGTACTTTTAAAAAGCCATCCCCCAAAAGCTTAGTGATCGTAGAGAGACTGGTAGTAGTAGTAGTAATAGTAGTAGTTGTTGTGATGATAATGGTAGTGGTGATGTAATGATGCTGGTGTTTGTGTTGGTGATAGTTTTGGTAACCAAACAGTAGCAGCCGTAGTACTCTGAGCTCACTGTAATAAGAGGTGCTAAACAGTGGTACGAAGAAGACTTGCAGATGAAAAGGCTGTGAGGTCGATCACATCACTACGATCCACTAGATTGAATACCTTTGGAAAGTAAGAGGAGGAAAATTGCCTTAAGTATCTTGTTTAGTGTTAAAAAAAAAAGAAGTTATAATCAAATAAGTTTAAAATCCATAAATTACTTCAAAAATTCTACAAATAACTCCTTTTCTTTATAATTAGGTAAAACGCCACACTTTCCATGTTTATAATGTGAATGTAAACAGGAAAATCACTTGGAAATCGAACTAGAATATCAATGCTTTTTATTAATTAAATTCAATCGCTATCAAAATAACACTCACATGACTATTTTTATTAACATATATAGATCTTACCAGACTTTGCACATAAACTTGGGAATTACCCATTTTAGAAAGGTTATTCACACATTATATATCGCATATAAAATATTTCTTTTACATAGATCTATTGTTTAATATATGATCGAATATATGATGCAGGTTTCCACGGCTACATTAGACATTTAGAGTCATTTCTTTCGGTTAACCTCGGGGGTTGTCGTTGGGAAACGGCAGCTGGTTGATATGACGTCACAGGAAGTGCTACTTTGGGTTTATAGTCACGTTTAAGGAACTGACCGCAATCGGTTCATAGAATACAGTAACTGTATCTCTTATCTGATAGCTATTTAAGGCTGTTCAATGCTTGACGTCTTTTTCTTTCTCTAGTGGCAGCAATAGCCTTCCTTCTTTTGATCTGTAATAAATTGAATAGGCTAGTGCAGAAGGTTTAAACGCTTGATCTTGTTTGCTTTGTTGTGGATAGAAAGAATAGAAGGAAACGTTCAATGAACAGCTTCAGATAAAAATATTTCTTGCTGAGAGTGTCGGTGACGCTGTATATTTACTGCAATTATTTCTTTTTCCTCTCTCTATTCAATAATCATTTCCAAAATTACAATTTTTCGAAAGTACAACTTTCTGGTTATTAAACTTGTGTAACGTTATGAATTTAGTTGACGAATACAATTTTAAATCCTTTAGCTTTGTATATTTTCTAATATAATCCTATCTTTAATAATGTAAATTTTTTTTAAAAAAATGACATATATAAGCTTTAAATGAGCAATCTGTTTACTTGAAAATACGTACTGTTGTGGATGCTATTATTACGAACGTCACTATGTCTTGAAAAGCTCTTAATATTGTTTTAATTCGACATGCAGCTAGACAGCCACTACTACCACTAACTCTACTTGTTGATTTGATATTTGCAATACTAACATCAACAAATAATTAACATAGCCGATCATCGAAGGAAGCAGATTTCTTTAAGTGGTGGCAACTAATAAAGGGAGGAAGGGAGGAAAGGCTGATATTGATTTGTTATATATATAAGGGAGATTTTGAATTTTGGTGGAGTATAAATCGGAAGGTACCCCATTCAGAGCTTTTCCTATGGTATTGAAAAACAAAATTATGCCTTAGGAGTAAGGCTGGCACCTATGACTTAATTGCAGGACTTCCGAGATTTGTGTGTATGAGGGGGGGGGGGAAGGAATAAACCACAACGCCTAAGTTATTCTCAAATCAGGGACCTACAGTCAAATCCGCTAAAGGCACTCGGGGGGCAAGGTGGTGAAAGTAGTGGTGCTCGAATGGGCAACAAATTCCATACATCTACTATTCAAGAATAAGTACCGTCCTCTTTCAGACTTTTGTACTGCTTCTGTCCACTCTATACTCAACTCAAAGAAAATAGGTCCAAATTGGAAGTGAAACCAAATTTTGAACAGTTTCTTAAGACTGTATTGCAAGTCTGTTGAGGAAGAGAACTGTAATTACCTATTTTATTGACCTGAGAGAGAAAGTGAGAAATGAAAAGCAAAGTTGACCTTGGCAGGATTTGCGTTTATAAAATGTAGATGCATGAATCTAAATACTGTATGTCATTTTTACAAGTTCATAAATAAGCATAAGCACAAAGCTGCACACATTAGGGAAGAAGTATAACCAATTCAGTTGATAACAGTACTTGAATGATACTTATACGGGGAGAAAGAATGGTAAAGTTAACTTTGGCAGAATTTGAATTTAGAATGCAAAAGGATGTAACTAAACACACTGTTCATTCTGTCACTTACCAGCTTAAAAATAAAGTACCTGAAAGGATGACACATAAAGCCAACCTTGGTGGAATTTGAACTCAGAATGTAAAGAGTCAGAAGAACTATTGCTAAGTATTTTATCTGGTGTGATAACAATTCTATCAGTTCACCTCAATAATGTTTTTAAATTTTGGTACGAGGTCAGCAGGTTTGGTAGAGAGGCTAAGTCAATTAAATTGACCCTAGTTTTCAACTGCTTCTTATTTTATCAACACCAAAAGGATGAAAGGCAAAATCAACCTCAGCGGAATTTGAACTGAGAATGTAAAGACAGACAAAATGCTGATTCAGCCAGCTCACCACCTTAGTTCACTTCCTTAATAATAATAATAACAACAATAATAATAACAATAATAATAATAATAATAATAATAATAAAAACAACAACAACACCACCACCACCACGACGACCACCACCACCACCAATCCTTTCTACTACAGGCACAGGGCTTGAAATTTCGGGGAAGTGGACTAGTCGATCACATTGACGCCAGTGTTTCACTGGTACTTAATTTATCAACCCAGAAAGGATGTAAGGCAAAGTTGACCTCGATGGAATTTGAACTCAGAATGTAGCAATGGGCGAAATAAATAAATAAATAAATAAATAAATAATAATAATAATAATAATGATGATGATGATGATGATAATGGTTTCAAATTTTGCCTCAAGGGCAGCAATTTTTGGGGAGGGGATAAGTCGATAACATCGACCCCAGTGTTCATCTGATACTTATTTTATCGACCCCAAAAGGATGAAAGACAAAGTTGACTTCGATGGAAATTTGAACTCAGAATGTAGTGACAGGTGAAATAAATAAATAAATAAATAATAATAATAGATATTCAAATTTTGGCACAAGACCACCATTTTGAGGAGAGGGGAGGGGACAAGTTTATTACATAAAGCTCAGGATTTAACTAATATGTTCTTTTTTTTTTTAATTTACTGCAGAGAGATGTAAAGGCAAAGTTGACCTTGGTGGAATTTGGACTCAGAACTTAAAGAATCAGAAGAAATACTGCAATAATAATAATAATAATGATTTCTTTTATATTACTGCTATAATAATAATAATAATAATAATAATAATAATGCCCTGATGCAGTACCAGACAGTGGTTATGCCCTGATGCAGTACTAGACAGTGGCTCTCATGGCTTCTTATCTTAACTGATTAGATGTGTTATCATGTACATTCTTTTGTCTTGGTATGAAAGATGGGCTACAGCAAATATTCTGCTCAATACCACAGATTTGCTCGTCAGTTGTTTGACCGTAACCATTTGAGCATGTCCCTTAGTGGCTGACAATATGTGCATCTCTGATCATGAGCAGAAGTAGTGGGGGAGCATCATAACTATGTTTTGAGAGGGTTTGGATAATTTTTCCTCTGGAAACATGGGTGTTTCGTTCAATATCCTTAAACAAGCCTTATTCAAGGAACTTTTGAGTAGGATGGGCAACTTGACCTGAAGAAAATTCTAACTGGGCCTCACCTGCAAGGTCATGTGCTGTTTATTTTAGTATGAGATCATCATGTCACGCACATATGGTTGTGATGCATGTGCCTGGTGTACCCTTATCAGACGGGTAGTCTTGATAGGTATGTTGGGTTTCATATATTTAACCGCAGTGTCACTTTGATAGCATGCACAACTCTCTCATTCAATAATAATAATAATAATAATAATGATAAGCAATTGGAAAGTAGCAGGATCTGATGGTGTACAGGGGTGTTGGATAAAAAAGTTTGGTAGTTGCTATAAATTGATCGCAGAGCAATTTAATGCATTGATCAATGGAAAAGAAGAAATCCTGAGCTAGTTAACAAAAAGACGAATGGTGTTGTGTCTGAAGGATACATCAAAGGGAAATGCTAGTAACAATTACAGACCAATTTCTTACCTCTCATTAATGTGGAAGTTACTGTCAGGAGGAATTGCAGAAGAACTGTACAAATATCTTGATGAAAACGATATATTACTGCCAGAACAAAAAGGCTGTAGAAAGAGATGCAGAGGTACCAAAGATCAATTATTGATAGACAAAATGGTAATGCAAGATTGTAAACAAAGGAGAACACAGTGTAATGTGTAACTTGTACTTATTTCATCAACCCCGAGAGGATGAAAGGCAAAGTTGACCTCGGTGGAATTTGAACTCAGAACATAAGAATGGATGAAATACTGCTAAGCATTTCACCCAGCATGCTAACGATTCAGTCAGCTCACCACCATAATAATAATAATAATAATAATAGTTCTTTCTAATTTTGGCACAAGGCCAGAAATTTTCAGGGGAGAATTTAATTACATTAACACCAGTGCTCAACTGGTACTTAGTTATCACCTTTGAAAAGGTGAATGGCAAAGTTGACCTCAGCAAAATTCTAACTCAGAATGTAAAGAGCTGGAAGCAATGCAGCTAAGCATTTTACCTGATACATTAACAATTTTGCCTGCTCACCACCTGATGATAATAATAATAATAATAATAATAATAATAATAATAATAATAATAATAATAATAATAATAATAATAATAATCCTTACTATTATAGGCACAAGGCCTGAAATTTGGGGGAAGAGAGCCAGTCAATTAGATCAACCTCAGTATACAACTGGTACTTAATTTATCAACCCCAGAAGGATGAAAGGCAAAGGTGACCTTGGCGGAATTTGAACTCAGAACATGGTGACAAACGAAATACTGCTAAGCATTTCGTCCAGCATGCTAATGATTCTGCCAGCTCACTGCCTAACAACTTCTACTACTACTACTACTACTACTACTACTACTACTACTACTACTACTACTACTACTACTACTACTACTACTACTAATACTACTACTAATTATTATTATTATTATTATTATAAGAAGAATAAGAATAAGAATATGAATAAGAGTGTTGCTGGCAAGAATTTCAAGACAGATCCTTCAAGCCGAGCCAACTAGTAGGAGACCTTAGGGCCCAAAAAACAAAATGGGGAACCAGTTGGGAAGTCTAGTGATGGCTGTTTTTGATAAGACTCTATGGAGGAGGTGTCTCCATGACCATCTCAAGAATATTGGGTAGAAAAGATGGATGGATGGATAGACAATGATGATTACATTTGGTTAAATATAATGATAATTTTTGCTAAGCAGTGATATATTACCAATTGAATTAGCCTCAGTTTATTGACTATAACTTCGCCTGGAAGGTTAAAAATTTAAAATAAATACACTGTAATAAATAAATAAATAAATCAAATAAAAAATAAAACCAACTTCAAACTCAGAACATTTGAATCAAATAGTGTGATGAAGCTAATGTATGTTTTGGTGGTTTCCACATACAATAGGTCAAGCTTTGGACTATATATATCAAACTAAATGCTTTCTAAAACAATTATTTTAGGAATTGAATAAAATCAAAATAGATACCAACCATCAATCAGTTTGTCAAATCCATCAATAAATAATAACTACTTGTTATTTCCCAATTAGATGCTCATTTAATCAAAGACTGACATTAAGTTCTTATTGATTTTATGAGGTTATGTTTTCTAGCTAAACACATGCTAGGATTTTGCACTTTCAACTTAAATGACATATTTATTTATTATACAGTGCCCCTACTGAATATAGATACCATTAGAAGTTCCATATAGTAGCTATAGATTGGACAAATGTGTTCATAGATGCAGTCCATCACTGGTGAAGGGCACTGATTGGGCAACACTTCAGCTGGCAGATTGACATTTTCTCATCTTGGCTAGCAACTCTACATAGACAACAAATGAAAAATAAGTATAGGATATTATATGGAAGATGATAGTTGCAAATGATCAGTTTGTTATTAGCATGAAAGTGTACCCATGTCAAGACAGTGGAGGCATGTGGCTTAGCGGTTAGGGTGTCGGACTCATGGTTGTAAGATTGTAGTTTTGATTCCCGGACTAAGCAACACATTGTGTTCTTGAGCAAAACACTTCAGTTCACGTTGCTCCAGTTCACTCAGCTGGCAAAAATGAATGATCCTGAGATGGACTGGCGTCCCATCCATTTGAGGAGTATATACACCATGGAAACCAGGAAACTGGTCCTTATGAGTCAGTATGATTCAAGAAGGAAAACTTTACTTAACTTTACATATCAAGACAATGAGTCAGTCCACCAAACTGCAAGTAGGTACCACAATAATACAGTTCATGTTACAAGTAGAAAGGTCACTGGAAAATTGATGTGCTTCATGCATTTGTAATGCTGAATTCAAGTCTTTCCATAAATATGGCTTGAAGAAAAATGGTTCTTGTCAAGTTGACTTGTTCTTGTGACACATCATGAAGATGAAGCCTGCAGTGCTACCACTACAGCCCAATGGTTTGTGGGACAGATGGAAAGTTATAAAAGATTGTATATGAAAAGATAGAGAAATAGAGTTAAATATATTGGTATAGGTATGACTGTGCAGTTAAGAAGCTCATTTTTGCAACCATATGGCTTCAGGTTCAGTCCCACTGTGCAGCAGTTTGGGCAAGTGTCTTCTATTATAGCCCTGGACTGACCAATGCTGTGTGAGTCAATCTGGTTGACAGAAACTCTGGAAGCTTGTTGTGTGTGTGAGTGTGTGTGTGTCTGTGTGAATGTGTGTGTGTGTGCATGTGCGTGTGTGTGTGTGTGTAGCTGCCCTTACCCACTGCTTGACAACTGGTGTGGGTTTGTTTATGTCCCCATAAGATAACAGCTCAGGAAAATAGAGTAATAAATTAAGTAAAAGACTTAATAAGTGCTGGGGAGACAATCAAAGATATATCATAAAATAATGTAGAAAGTAACCTTGAAACTAGAATGCATCAACAACAGGATGCTTTCTTGATCATGACATAATATCAAATATCTAGATGTAACACTTAGTAAGTTGTCAAAAACTAATTGCTAAAATAATTAACTTTGTCAAAGAACACAGAACAATACTTGCAGACTTCAGGAATTTCAGGCCAACAAATTTGCTACTTACAACCTTCTTAGGAATTTTGCACAAATCCATGCATGCACGCGCGCGCGCGCACACACACACACACACACACACACACACACATTAATATAAAGTATTTTGTCAGAAGAACACTTTGGTTGCTGGAATTATTTCTGGGGCTGCAAATTAATGATACTGACAATACTATTTTTGAAGTTTCATTTTATAAAAAAAAAATTCTTAGTTACATAATATGTATTAATCATCAGAGAGCCTTTTATGACGTACATGGTTTTAAATTCTGAAAACATGGACAATGGCCAAATTAGTGCTAATAATATGCAAGTATAAAAAATGTCATGAAGAAAAAAAGGAAAGTACTTCACACATCTAAACAAAGAACTATTTCAAGAAACCAATCCTCATTCTGAGGGAAATATCTCAAGGAGACTCAATTTCCTTGTTTGTCTCCTTTCAAGTGATAACAACTTTAAGAAATACACTAAACAGGACTTTTGGAGATAATAATTTTTCTTGCATTTATGGATGACATTAATGTGATGATCTTTATGGGAATGTCCTATGCAGAACAGGATATTCATATGAAAATATATTTAGAAAAATATACCATAACCAAAAAAAGAAAAAAAAAAACTCATGCAAAAACAAAAAGAAAATATGAGGTAAGGAATAAAATACCTCTGAACTAAATCAAGAAAAATCATTTAAATATTATCTAAAACTAATGTAGAAAAATTAGAACAGAGAACAAAAGACATTTTAGACAAAATTGATAACCAGAATGAATTGCTAGGTATCTATCCTACTTCTTTCTAGCAAGTTGCATTTCACTACATCACACCAGGAATCTCTACCCTCCATTGTCCTCAAGTTCATGTTGTATGTCTCTGCTAATAACAAGTTGAATGGATTTTGTTTTATATTGAGGCACAGAAATCTCCAAAAGATAACATCTGATATGACTTGATAGCAGCAGCTAGCAAAGCCTACTCAACATTGAGTAACAATACTAGTGATGAGCAGAATGTGCCTATAAATTTTTGGTCATGTGTTCATGTCAAGAAAGGTTCTAACCTTTCATGAGAAGCCTGGTGTATATTCTATCAAGCTTCTTCTGCATAGTCCAAGTTTCAGGTCCATAGAGGAGAATTCTCTTTACACATGCCCTGAAGAAAAACCAGCCATGTTGATTTTGAAATGCTTGATTGCCAGATGTTTTGAAGCTTGTTACAAGCACTCCAGGCTACACCCTTGTATGTCAAAATGTCTTTCTTACTGTCAGCAAAGTAGAACCCAAGACATCATCATCGTCATCATTGTTGTTATCACTGCTACTGCTGCCATCACTATCATTGTCACCATCATCATCATCATTTAATATCTGTTTTCCATACTGGCATGGGTTGGATGGCTTGACAGGAACTGGCTGGCCAGAGAGCTGCTCAGGCTCTGATTGTCTGTTTTAGCATTATTTCTATGACTAGATGTGCTTCCTAATGCCAACCACTTTACAAAGTGAACTGGGTACTTTAACGTGGTATCAGCATAGGTGCTCTTATGTGGCACCAGCACAGGTGTTATTATGTGGCACCAGCACAGGTGCTATTATTTGCTTTTAAGACAAGGACTTCTCAGTTGAGAAGAGGCATGGGAATTGTGGCTGTAAAGCACATGCCTGTATGTATGGATGGCTACGATTTTACTTAGCTTGATGTGTCTTCTCAAGCACAGCAAAGCACCCGAAGTCTTGGTCCCTTGTCATCTCTGTGAGGCTCAGTATCAGAAGATCCTTTCACACCACTTTATCTCACGTCTTCCTGAGTCTACCTCTTCCACAGGTTCCCTTCACAATGAGAGATTGGCACTTCTTTCTGCAGCTGTCCTCATCCATATGTATCACATGACTAAACCAGCCCAGTTTTCTCTCTTGCATACTACAACTGATGCTTCTTATACCCAATTTTTCTCTTAAATCCTTCACACTCTGTTGTACATGCACACTGACACAAACCTTCCAGTAGAGCATGCTTGCTTCATTTCTTTCAAGCCTTTGCATGTTCTCTGTAGTCATAGGCCATGTTTCACTACTATGTAGCATAGTTGTACATACATGGGCATCTTACAATCTACCTTTCACTCTTAGGGAGAGGCCCTTTGTTACCAGCAAAGGTAGTAACTCTATGAACTTTGCCCACTGTCCTTATTTTAGCAACTACACTTTCTGCACTTCCTCCTTTACTGCTAACTTGGTTGCCTAGCTAAGGGAAGCTGTCTACCACTTCCAAGGATCTCACCTGGATATCTGAAGAAGTCTGTTTGCTGTACGTTCTTAGTGTTTACTGTACTCACACATCTGCTACACATAAAAACTACTTTCTCTCTTAACCTTCCTATGATACTGCTGCACCTCTAATGTGTCCATAGCTTGCACTGGGTACCATATGGAGTTTCTACCAATACCTTATCTACATATCAAGCAGGGCCATCTCCCTGAATGGATTTGTGATTTGTTTGTTTTCTTACTAGGATTTTGGTCTTAGCTAAATTAACACTCAAGCCCTTAAATTCCAAACCTTGCTTCCATACTTGAAATTTCCTCTCTAATTCTGGTAGTGATTTAGCTATAAGAACAAGGTCATCAGCATAGAGGAGCTCCCAATGGCAATCAGTTTTAAAGTCCTCTGTTATGACCTGGAGGACAATGATAAGAGGGGGCTGATAAACTCTTACTTGTACACTAAATTCTTGGTAAACTCTTGGTAAACCCTTACTTGTACACTAAATTCATTATTATACTCATTACTGACCTTCCTTTTAGTGACAGCATCCTCGTACATGGCTTGTACTGCTCTCACAAACCACTCATCTATCTTTAGCTTCCACATTGATCACCAGATGAAAGAGTGCAGGACAAAGTCAATAAGTCTACAAAAGCCAAGTATGTAGGTTTATTCTTTTGCCTTACAAGTAAATAGTATCAATGTTGCTTTTCCCTGGCACAAAACCAAACTGCATCACATCCAGGCTAATCCTCTTCCTAATTAGTTGAGCTATGAATTTCTCTGTAACTTTCATGACCTGGTCCAGCAATTTGATACCTCTGTAATTATTTCTGTCTAAGGCACTTGACTATAATGCTGCTACACCAGTCATTGAGTATGACTCACCACCGTGGGCAACCTGATTAACTATATGGATAACTAGACAATATCTAGCTCCACCAAATATTTTAAGCATCCTAGCAGTGACTCCTGATGGGCTGGGAGCTTTCTCTGTTTTTCTCAGTTGCTTTATCTACCAAGCTACTGTCAATTCAGATAGCTGGTCCCTCTGTTAGGTCCACATTGGGCAGACTCTCCTTCTCCTATGCATTTTCAATATTTAGTAGCCTTTTGTTGTGGCATTTCCATGCCTCTTTCTTTGCAGAATCACTAAGTGCAAATGAACCATCATCCATGTGAATGCATTTCTCTCCTACAACAGCATGATTTTCTCTGACAGTCTTGCAATCTGAAACACCTCAAGCCTCTGGTCTTCACGCCACAGAAAATTGGCAAACTTCTTCCTTTCTGCTTCTCTGTCTCAATATACCTGTCTTCTAACCTCCTTCTACCACCACTCTTCCATTCCTTCCTGACCTTTTCTTTTGTTCTTATGACCCTGTTTTCTACATTGTTACACCACCATACCACCCTAGATCTGGAAGGGACTTTGCACCAGCCACACATTTGGTAAGTGTCCCATTATTCTCTGTTATATGTTCCTATGTCTCCCTCTTTCTCATCAGGATGCTGTCCAACGTGTCTATTGAAGTCACCAGTCATTTGTTGACAAGGTAGTCTGCAAGAAGGTGTCATAAAATTGATCTTTCTGTTCATCAGATAGTTCTGGTTGAGGAGTGTAGGCAGAAATAATAGTTGCAGTTCCACTTTGCAAAACTTGTCTATGCTTCATTTTCATTGCTGATCATGTACTCAAACTTCTTTGCATTGTTTTTGACTGCAACATTCTCAAAGTTGTTAAGAAGTCTTGCTCATCAACTATATGATGTGCAAGGTGGCTATATACTGAAGCAGTTGTTCTTTTTGCATCACCTTCTTACATTGGGATTGTCCTCAGGATGTTTTCAGCTAGGCACTGTAAGCCAATACAGCATAAATCAATTACAGTGTCACTTCTTCACCACAGCAGTGACACTTTAATGATAGACAAGTAGTCAAGGCAGCTGTTCCTATAATAAATTATAGTTATAATGTGTTCAAGTGGATAAATGCAAATTAGAAAGACTAAATACAATCAAGTATCTGAATTACATTAGGGAATATAAACAAATAAAATATACTTAATAAAGCAAGCAAATGTAATAATTTAATTAATTTTCAAGTTCACTATGGGAGATAAAATTGAAAGAAGGATTACATTATTTGCAGATTTAGCTGAGTCCAAGCTGCAAAGTGAACCTGAATTCAATTCTACAAGCTAACAAGATAATTATCAATTTTACATCATTAAGCTATTATACTCTGTGGTACCAGTGTGCACCTAGTTAGACTGGACTAATAAAAGTTAAATGACTTGGTAAGAGATAATGCAACACTGATAGGAGGATAGAAATTGTCACTCTCTTGGCTGGTTGTTTATACCGAATTTATTTGGTCAGTATGGATCTCAGACTGGAATAGATAAATAAAAATAAACATAGATAAGTCTCTAGGTAAAGAGATATTGTTGTTAGGTAACCCATATCATTTTTCCTTGAGAATACTAATGGTATGAGAATAACTGATGAAATGAAGTATTCCAATAGTATTTTTAAATGTGATCACTTCATTTTAATTAAAATTGTGGTTTGTCTTTAAAAAAAGTAGAGGATTTATTTTGGGGCAAACTGAAGAACTAAATAGAAACTTTTTCATTTACTTGAAAAAGGAATATTTGAACTGATAAATATTCCAAGAAGAAAGGGTATTAGAAGTATGAAAGGTTTTTTTAAAATAAACAAAAGATTAAAAATACAGGAAACTAGAAAATCAAATGTAAATGGCATAAAGAGAAATTAAAATAAATTTCCTTGCATAATCATCAATATATAGGAGTTCCCATTGATAGTTAGTCTGAAACTCTTGTGTGAAGGCCTATTGGATTATAATGAATAGGAGAAGGCTGAGGACTGAACCTTGATGCTCTCTTACTCCACTTTCATGCTAAATTTGTCACTGAAATCATTGTTGACTCTAACTTTATCTACTGCAACTTTGTACATAGCTTGTATAGTTTTCACAAGCCATTCCTGTGCACCTAATTTCCTTAGACACCTCCATCTTACTGAGCATGGCACCCAGTCAAAGACATTCTCTAAGGTAACAAATGTCAGGAATAGTGGTTTACTCTTAACCAAGTATTTCTCTTGCAGTTTCCTCACTAGGAAAATTTCATCCATGGTAGCTCTACTGGGCATGAAGCCAAAGTGCATCTCATCTGCATATATTGTGTTATGAATCATTTGTGCTATGTCTTTCTCAGTGACCTTCATAATCTGATCCAGCAGTTTGATTTCCTTATAATTATCTCTCTCTCTCTCTTTGAGGCATCTCCATTGCTTTTGTAGCAGTTTATAATAATACAGCTAA
Source organism: Octopus bimaculoides (assembly GCF_001194135.2). Classification (NCBI taxonomy): domain Eukaryota; kingdom Metazoa; phylum Mollusca; class Cephalopoda; order Octopoda; family Octopodidae; genus Octopus; species Octopus bimaculoides. The sequence continues at coordinate 39,664,131 of NC_068984.1, read as the reverse complement.
GTATAATGATACAACCAAGTGATTATCATGTACCCTATGTCACCAGACATTTTGAACATCTCTGTAACTATCCCTGATGGTCCAGCAACTCTCCCTGTCTCCATGTCCTAAATAGCTTTATCTATCATACTGATGTCAACTTGAATTACTGGTCTCTCTGTAAGATAAGCATCAGGTAGCATCTCTTTAACCCATGCACCCTCCATGCTCAACAGCTTCTCAAAACAGCGCTTTCATTCCACTTTCTTGTCTTTCAATGGTGAGTGTACTGTCATTCTTTTGGATACATTTCTTCCCCAGAATGTTTTGGCTCTCGCTAACGCACTGTCAAATATCTCATGCCACTGATCTCCTCATTGCAGGATATGTGCAAATTTCTTTCTTTCTCCCATTTTCTGGTGAGAATGAAATCTATTTGACTTGTGTGTTTGCCAGATAGGTGATGAGGTGATTGGTTAGTTTCACCAGGTAGGTATTTCTTGAAGTATGCATTATAAATTATTGGATCACTTGCATCAAAAAACTTCAGGAGCCTTTCATTCTCCTCATCTCACATATATATATATATCATCATCATCGTTTAACGTCCGCTTTCCATGCTAGCATGGGTTGGACGATTTGACTGAGGACTGGTGAAACCGGATGGCAACACCAGGCTCCAGTCTGATTTGGCAGAGTTTCTACAGCTGGATGCCCTTCCTAACGCCAACCACTCAGAGAGTGTAGTGGGTGCTTTTACATGTCACCCGC
>NC_068984.1:39659308-39661112 GCF_001194135.2 Octopus bimaculoides | reverse complement strand
CCTGTCTACCTCCTTGTTCCACCACCACGTTACAAGGAGGTAGACAGGGCTATTAGACAAAAGATATATATATATATATATATTATTCAAAAGAATTTCAACTCTGTCTGTTTTTTATGTTTTATTTATATTATAAAATTAATTCATTTTACTATATATACTAAATATTCCACATTCTATATCCCACATTAATTTTATAAGAATATAAATAAAACATAAAAAACAGACAGAGTTGGAATTCTTTTGAATAATATATCCCTCTATACACTATCATACAAACCCCTTTTTTTATTTTTATATATATATATATATATATACATACAGGGTGTTACAAAAGTCACTGATGGGTTTCAATTTTTAATAACTTTCTTAACTTTACAAATAGATGCATGAAATTTTGATACAATATAAAGGACATAATGGAAATTAATATGCACGAGTCAAATTTCGCAACACCACTACATCGTATATGAAAAATGACATCACTTAAATGGCAACCATTTTCAGCTTTGCACACCCATGCTCTTTCCAAAACTTGCACCATAACACACTCAAGAGTTTCAGACGCCACTTCTCTGATTTCTCTATTGATGTTCTCCTTCAGTTGCACGAGGGTCTCTGATTTGTTGATGTAAGCCCTCTCTTTCAGGTATCTGCAGAAGAAAAAATCCGGGCTAGTCAGATCTGGGGAACATGAAGGCCATTCAAAATAGACCTCACACATGGTTCCAACAAGATGGGGCAACTGCTCATACTGCAAGAGAAACAATGCAGTTGCTGTGGCAGTACTTTGGAGAGATAATAATCTCCCACTACGGCAATGTCAACTGGCCATCACGTTCCCCAGACTTGCATTTATGGCCATAGGTGAAATGTGTAAAAGAATGAAAGAATATATATATACACATACACACATACGTGCATAAATATACACATTTACTCACACAAACACACACACACACACATATACATGTATGTATGTATGTATATATGTATGTATGCATGTATATATAAATTTATATATATATATGTCAGCTGCTGGTGGGTAGTAGGGGTTTACTCCCCCTACTAGCGATATATTGTGTATAAAGGGTGCAGAACTTGCACTGAAAACCAGCTAGCGGAGAACCGCCTGGGATTAAACTAGTAGTAACATTCATCTGCCACTTTGATGTGACTACTCGCATTACTGTTTAGTATATGTTACTACTCTATCTCTTCTTGAGATTTTATAACTAACTATTTTGCTTGTTGCAAATCAGCGATTGATGGTCACTTAGCTATCACTCCACTGCACAGGTGTGTGCAGCTGATGTGAGCCAAATAGCTCGAAACTGGCCAGTCCCGCAATCTTGTCAGCTGCTGGAGGGTATTAGGGTTTTGATCTCCTGCTAGTGAGATATTGTATATAAAGGGTGCAGAGCTTGCACCGAAAACCAGCTGGTGGATAATCCGCCTGGAGTTAAACTAGTAGTAATGTTCATCTGTCACTTTGATGTGGCTACTCGCTTTACTGTTTATATATCTATGTGTGTGTATATATATATATATATATATATCATCATCCTCATCATAATCATTTAATGCCTGTTGTCCATGCTGGTATGGGTTGGACAGAAAAACTGAAAGGGACACCCGGCTTCAAACTGGGGAACTCTCAATCTGCAGTCGAATGCTCTACCACTGAGCTTATTTTTTGCACCAATCTTCTTCACGTCTTTTCTTATTTTCTTACTGTCCAGCATCCTTGTTTTTATAAAATATATGTAATGCATAAACAGAGCCTGAAAAATTGCTTAAAGAT
>NC_068984.1:39651170-39658384 GCF_001194135.2 Octopus bimaculoides | reverse complement strand
ACAAGCCAGTCCAGGGGCACTGGCAACGATCTCACTCGAAAATCCTACGAGAGCCAGTCAGGCGGTACTGGCAACGGCCACGCTCAAAATGGTGCATCTCATGTGCCACCCGCACAAGAGCCAGTCCAGGGGCACTGGCAACGATCTTACTTGGCTTGCCGGGTCTTCTCACGCACAGCACATTTCCAAAGGTCTCGGTCATATATATATATATATATATATATATATATGCGTATAATAACAAAAATGACCAACAAAGCAAAATCTTTCAAGCCTAATAAGACGACCACAGACATTTCTCACCAGCTACCTAACAAACTGATACTGAATGCAGAATGACAAAAGTGAAAGTAATAACCAAAATGCAAAGATTGCCAAAGTGTGGAGTTTAGTTCTTATTTATTTTTTATTTCATGCAAATTATCCAAATTCCAGAAGCATATTATCTATTTTGATATATTTTCAACACATATATTATCATACATTTATATTCAGATTTCCCTTTAATGCACTGACGGCTTCCCCTTTCAGCTGGCTAATACATACATTACTTAACTTAGTATTTATCACCAACTTCTTAAGACAATATTGAGAATGTAGTGACAGATGAAGAAATAAGTATATACCATGCCAGGAAGCAATTGGGATACATACAGTAGTGGCTGTTTATATTGAGAGGATAATATAGAGAGGTTGGTTAGGTATCTATTAGGAACGATGTTATTTTTCTAATTTAACCAATAAATACATATCCAACAAAAACAACATCAAAAGTGAGCAGCATGAGTGGGCCACTATTATCATCACCATCATCATCATCATCGCCACCAATGCTGCCACCGGCGCCGCTACTGCTGCCACCACCACCGCCGCTACTGCCATCACCACTGCTGCTGCCACCGCCACCGCCGCTACTGCCATCACCACTACCGCTGCCACCGAAACCACCGCCACTGCCACCACCGCCACCACCATCACCACCACCACAACCACCACCACAACCACCACCACCACTACTACAACTACTACTACTACTACTACTACTACTACTACTACTACTACTACTACTACTACTACTACTACTACTACTACTACTACTACTACTACTACTACTACTACTACTACTACTACTACTACTACTACTACTACTACTACTACTACTACTAGTGATAATAATATGTTGTAAAAATATTTACATAAATACATGGCAGAAAATAGCAGAAGATTAATTTGCAAATAGCTAAGATAGCTGAGAAACATAAGAACTTCTCCATTTTCAAAACAACAAGAAAAAGGATAGGAAGATAAAAACAAAAACCAAAACAAAACAAAAACAAAAACAAAACAGAAAAATGAACAAATTCTTTATAAGAAATGATAAACCTGAAGGATAAACACAATTAAAAAAAATATAATTATTGAAGAAAAATATTTTAAAGAATTAGTGGAAAAAATCATGTCATGGGTTCTTGTCAGAGGCTCCATAATTCAATGCAGATGCACAAAAATTACACCAATTGTTATGGCGTTACGGAGATCAGGGTTAGCCCTTTAACATTTAAACAGGCCATATCAGGCCCTAATATTCTACTGGGTTTATGCTCAAGCTTGCCAGATCTGGTCTCTTGCAGCGACCCTACAACAGCGTTCTAATAATTAGCAATCATCATCACCATCATCATCGTCGTCGTCGTCGTCATCATCATCATCATTTACCGTCCATTCTCCATGCTGGTATGGGTTGGATTGTTTGACCAAGGCTGGTAAGCTGGGGTGCTGCACCAGACTCCGGTCTGATTTGGCATAGTTTCTATGACTGGATGCCCTTTCTAATGCCAACCACTGTACAGAGTGTGCTGGGTGCTTTTACATGGTACTGAAGGGGCACTTTTATGTGGATCTGCATGGGTGCTTTTCACATGGCACCACATGGGTGCTTTTATGTGGCACCACCACAAGTGCTTTTTATGTGGCATCACCGGTGGGGACCAGCCTTAACACTTCTATTGTGGAGTACAGGTCTTCTTGATTACAGCAAGGCAGCAAGCATCTCAGTCCTTTGCCATCTTGCCTAAAAGATTCAGTGTCCTGAGGTTGTTCTTCACCACTTCATCCTACATCTTCCTGGGTCTCCCACTTCCATATGTCCCATCTACTTTGAGAGATCGGCACTTCTTTATGGAGCTGTCAGCATCCATCCACATCACATGACCAAACCAGTGCAGTCTTCTCTCTTGCACACAACTGTTGAAATCCTGAAGCTATTAGATAATGCATTGTTAATTCAAAACAATGTGAATAAATAAGCATTTCATTTGACAGAGTAACCTGAATGCTAAAAGATTAATGGCTAAGATTAAAGCTGACCAAGTAGTACTATCAAACAAGTGTGCCTTTACAAAAAGATTGTATTAAAAAAATATAAAAAGGTAAGAAATATGTTATGGATGTAAAATATGGCATCACTCAGCAAGACCTTTGTCAGCCACTCTCCAGCTATCTATTTAAAGTTGTGTATGGCTATGGTGTGGCCACGCTTGGAATTTGCATCACCAGTCTGGAGCCCCTATCTTGCTCAGGACATTGATTTCCTGGAAACTGTTCAGAGATGTGCAGCCAAGCAAATACCCTCCATCAGGCATCCACCATACTCTGAATGTCTTGCTTCCCTGGGCATAGATACATTGAAGCTCCGACATCTGGCAACTGACTTAGTAAACACCCACAAAATTATCAGCCATTGCGCCAACAACCACCTTGGACACCTTTTTGAGCCCTATGTGTCTAACACACACGGGCATACCTACAAAGTCAGAAAACAGCACAACTCCCATGACCAGTTCAAATATGCTTGGGGCATATACAAACCTATAAGAAAGCCATTCACTATGTTTTGTCACGCAGAAATTTTGTTGTCATCGTTGTTGTCACCATCATTGTCGTTATTTAGTATCCATTTTCTATGCTAGCATGGGTAAGATGGTGTGACTGAGGCTGGAGAACTGCACTGAGCTCCAGTCTGTTTTGGTTTGGTTTCTTTAGCTGGAGAAAATTTACCTGAATAAGATCTCAAGTTCCCATAATTACTTTTAGTGTAGCTTCCTTTGTTTACAAGCAGATATTTTATTTGAACAATCAGTCATTCAAACAAAATTCTACTTGAACTTCTCAGATAATTAAGTTCTAATTGTGCAAAGATTGCCTCAAGCACAGTTCAGATATAGTACAAAACATTACAATTACAAGGAAGAGCATAATAAGGCTACATGTGAATCCCACCAAAATTTTATTACATTTGTAGAACAAGTATTTGGTTTCATATTAAACAGAATGTTGAATAAAATTGAAAGAAAGCTTTCTCTACAGTTGTCAGTATTTGCCACTATTATAGCCACAGCAACAGCTTGTAGCTCAGTGGTTTGGATGTTGGGTTAATGATCATAAGGTTGATTTCTGAATTGGATGGATGGTGAATCATGTCCACATGTAAGGTGAATATGCTTACTTTTGTATTGTTCTTGCCTTGGGGTCACCAAACTATGGCCCACGAGGTCAGTTCATCCACCCTGCTACTGTACTGTACCTTTTGTGTAAGTAACTGCAATGAAAGTTCATTTGTCTCTGGTATGACATCAGTGTTTGGCACAACTTATGTCTGTGAGCAAACATTTTCAAAAATGAAGTATGTGAAGTCAGCACATTGAATGAGGTTGACTGATGAGCATTTGAAAGCAATTCTCTTGGTTGGATGCAACAATTCCAAAGCAAATATTGGTGATATCTTAAAAAACTAAACACCAGTTTCACAAATCTCACTCACCTTTTTTTGCTGCTTAGTTTGTGAGATTCAGATATGTGCACACTGGGTGTGATATAACTATCTTATTGCTAATGTTACTTTCTTTGATAACTTTTTGGTAAATAAATATGTTGGTTGTCTTTATTTTTTATGTATTCACTATATTGTATTGAGCAAAATGGTTATGCAGCCCATGCTCAACATTCTCTCAGCTGTAAAAAAATTCATGAAAAGTGGAATTGGGAGAAAAAGAGATAGCTGTCTTAGTGTTTACATACAGGATAATAGCTATTTCATCCTTGAATAATAACCATCATTTTTATTATAGCCACAAATATCTCATAAACCAATAAGGGAGCTGCTATGCAATCATTTAGACTGCAAGAAACCACAGCCAAATGTCCTTTAAATTATACCCTATTGTCCTAAAAATATATATTGTCATCTCATTAATAAAGGCAAAGAAAAGTGCTAAAAGATTTCATAAATATTTTGGTGGGGATTTGATATTTGTCAGTCTACTTAGTTGAAAATGAATACCAGCTGAGAGTTGGTGCAAACTACTCTTCCTCCTGTTGTCACATCCTAGATATTCTACTGGGTCAAGAGTGGGGAGGACTTGGAATGTGTCTGTCACCTTGCATGTATATATCCATACCTAAAAATAGTTAGCAAAAGCCCAGCCCATGCTACTGAGTCGTCCTTGATTATGAGTGACAGCCATAGTTATTTATTATAGCTACAAATATCTTGTAGGTAAACAAGGGAGACACTACATAGTCATTTAACCTGCCAGAAACAGCAGCAAAATCTCCTTTAATTCACACACTGCTGTCATAAAAAAAACCTACTACAAAGGGCAAAGTATTCTTTGTTATGCAAACAACAGGATCATTATAGTTGGGATGCCTTTGACCCTAAGTCTGTCCAGTCAGAGCAGAATTTGGGTTAAATAACAACTGCACACATTTCTGTTGTTTATATTTTTTACCTGTGTTGATACATTTCTCCTGCTTTTCATATTTCATGTAACTGATCTCATTTCTCATAAGAACTGTAGATCATCCTTCATTATAGCATGTTCAGTAGAGCTGGGTCACATAATATGCAAATAACTTACTAAAAATAAAATTTGAAAAAAATCAACAACAATAACAAAGAACAAAATTAAAAAAATATTTTGTTTAGTAATCATTGGTAAAGGATTCAGATTTTCTAGCTTTATTCATTTCAAATGCACCTGAGTATGCACATAAGTAATCTATATAACAAACAAACTGGAGAGAAACAGTAGCACCTAATTTTTTGGTAGTTGGGTATAAAGAGCACATCCACGTTAACAAGATACACACATATAATAAAGCTATGAGAAAATTTGTGGGTATGGCTGTGTGCTAAAATGCTTGCTTTCCAACCACATGGTTTTGGGTTCAGCCTCCTTGCGTGGCATCTAGGGCAAGTGTCTTTTACTTCAACACTGGGCTAATCAAAGCTTTGTGAGTGGATTTAGTAGAAGAAACCCATCATAGGAGGGGGCTAGTGGATTATGTTGACCCCCAGTGTTCAACTGGTACTAATTTCATTGACCCTGAAAGGATGAAAGGCAAAGTCGACCTTGGTGGAATTTGAACTCAGAACGTAAGGACAGAGGAAATGCTGCTAAGCATTTTTGCCCGGCATTCTCTTACAATAATAATAATAATAATAATAATAATAATAGTATCATGAATTTCAGATCAATATTTGCTTTATCACAATTTACAAAGCATCAACATTGACTTTCACATAAATGATAATTGTCAATCAAAATGAAAAGCAATGTCTTGCCAGCACACAAAAGATATTGTAATGGTCCATACAGTTGCAAATATCTGTCACTAATTAACAAGGCCATAAATAAAGGATGGATACAAAAGAAGTGGTGGTGGGGGTCATATTTGAGCACCTTATAGATTAATTACAAGAGAGCTTTTGACAGTGATTCACATTCCTAGATGATAAAGATATTAACTATGTATAAGGTATGTATAGTTGGAAGATATGTTCAACATACTATTAGAAGTGGGTAAGTAGTGTGAAGAAACAAAGAGGTTAAGCAGAAAAACAAGAAAAACAAAAAACAAAACAAAATAAAAACAAAAAGTTAATCTCTGTCAGAAGATCACCAATTTCTCATGATCAATATATTAAATAAAACTGGATGTTGATACATGTACTGCATATTGGCTGTTAACAATCTCTTATGTACAGAGTCAATTGAAATGATGAATGTCATTTTTAAAGTTATTTTTAGTGTCCAATCAAAATCTTACTGTCTTCTCACTATCACTTTGCTTTTAATCCCTCACTCTTGCTCCTTTTACCCATGCATTCTGCTTCTTCTGTCATCTCTCTTTTTCTCTCTTTCACTTCTACCGACTTTCTCAGTCACATCGCTTTTACTAAATAAATATATCATTGAGTGATGACGGCTTTTTAATCTTATGGTGTACAAGGCAACCCTATTAGTGATAATACCATGATATAATTACCCAGTACACTCAAAAAAGTATTTGGAAAATGAACGGAGACAACATATGGACAAGAAGACTCTTTAATCTTGCTGAAGTTATGATAACTTTTGTAGTGTTTGTGCCACAATAAAATGCACCAAGTACACTCTGTAAAGTTATTGGTAATCAGAAGAACAGTCAACCACAGAAGTCAAGTGAAAAACGAAACATATGAGTACAACCATGTTTCACTAGAAAGGGTCAGTAATTCCAAATAAGTACTTACTTGGACAGTGATGATTTATTTAATCCATTCAGCCTGAAAAAAAGTGTAAAATGATGATGATGATGAAGATGATGATGATGAATCTTATATGTATCAGAACCTATTTAGTTTAATCAATAGAGTGATTGCCTGGCAATTGATTGATACATGGTTCAACTCCCATGATACAATCTGTTATGTACAATTTTATGATAGTACTTCAGCATGGACACATTCTGATCTATTGAGTAAAAACTAGTAAAAAAACTATATCATATACATATGTATAAAGATAACTCTGTCTCTATCTGTCTATCTGTCTCTCTCTCTAACCACATGTGAATTGTTGGTGATTTTCATCCTCCGTCTTCCCTTCTATTGGACTTTCCTCTGTTTCTGAAGAAGAGCATCTGCTTGAAATGTTAAACTATCTTTCTTTCTTTCCCTGAGCGTCTGCTAATACTTTACATGTACCATGTCCTTGCTTTGTTGTTTTTTGTGCTTGTTCTTCTTTTTTTCATTTACTATATATACGGCACCTGTGCCAGTGGAGCGCTAACAGCACCATCTGAGCGGGATCACTGCCAGAGCAGTGGTCTTGCTCCCGTGCCGGTGGCACGTAAAAAGCACCATTTGAGCGCAATTGTTTCCAGCTTCG
>NC_068984.1:39649932-39651160 GCF_001194135.2 Octopus bimaculoides | reverse complement strand
TAAAAAGCACCATTTGAGCGCAATTGTTTCCAGCTTCGCCTTACTGGCACTTGTGCCAGTGGCATGTGAACAAAACATTGGACTGACTCCTGTGCAGGTGGCACGTAAAAAATACCATTTGAGTATGGCCGTTGCCAGTACCGCCTGTTTGGCCCTTGTGCCGGTAGCACATAAAAAGCACCCACTACACTCTCGGAGTGGTTGGCGTTAGGAAGGGCATCCAGCTGTAGAATCTCTGCCAGATCAGATTGGAGTCTGGTGTAGCCATCTGATTCGCCAGTCCCCAGTCAAATCATCCAACCCATGCTAGCATGGAAAGTGGGCGTATGATGATGATGATGATGATGATGATATATATATATATATATATATATATATATATGTGATTTATTTTATACTTATATTTTATATTTTAAAAGTTAATAGGAACTGGAATACAAAGCTGGAGATTTATTCAATTGTTTTATCAAAATGATAACAGTGCAACAGCAGCAATGTGTTACTTTTAAGAAGAATCAAGGTCTTTGTAACAATTATTTTATCTTAAGTGCCATTACACATTAAATCAAATATTTTGGTAAAGCAAAATGTCTTCATAAAAGGTTCTCAATTAGATAGCTTTAATTTGAAGATGATTAGATTCCTGTTTTTGAAAATTCATTAGGAAAGGTACAAAGTAAAAATTCATTGGGACATGCAAGCACCTCATAAATTCCATTTATTACAGGGATAATTTTAAATGATAACAAATGAAATAAATGAAATTCTAATTTATAGAAATTATCAAATAAACATATAAAATTTACTGAAGCTGAGTTCTGTATTGTTATTTGTCTGTTAGAATATCATATAGAATGCATGATACAATGGGGTGTGTGGGTGTGTGTGGTTCAGCAGATGTAATAGTGTGATGCACTGCATTTTTATTGCTTTATTTGAATAAAATATTTCCAGCTGAATGTTTCCTTTACTGAGATGGGTTTGACAATTAGTTATTTTGATTTATTTTCGGTCTGTCTGTCTGTCACTTTCCCTCCTGCTCCTGCTCCTCCTTCTCCTCCTACTCCTGCTACTCCTCCTGCTACTCCTACTCCTCCTACTCCTCCTACTTCTCCTGCTCCTCCTACTCCTGCTGCTCCTCCTACTCCTCCTACACCTTCTTATCCTCCTGCTGCTCCACCTGCTGCTGCTCCTCCCCCTCCCCCTCCTCCAGCACATCACCCCTCTT
>NC_068984.1:39635418-39649922 GCF_001194135.2 Octopus bimaculoides | reverse complement strand
CCCTTTCCTCCTCTTCCTTGGAATAAGAACGTTGAGTTTTCCTATCTCTTCACCTAAACGAGTATAGACACCAGTAAGATCGGTTTTTGAATGTATTTGCAGTGAGTCTCATGTTGTTCTTTTCTAAATTACCCAGGGTTGTTATAGGTAACCTATACATCCAATATCCTACAAGGTAGTGGCCACTAATATAACCAGGAAACTTTTATCAGCCGGAACTTTAACACTTCCCAAATCACACCCTACCTAAAGCACTCACCCCTACAGCCAATTTGTAACTTCAGAAATCCCTCTACTCACATAAAGGACTCCACCTTTCCAAAGCGATACTTAAAAAAAAAAAGAGAGATCGTGGGAAAACACATACAGGTAGAATATATTGAAGCTAATTGTTAGTTGACTATGTTTCAATATACTATTTTAAAATTGATTGAGCCAGTCCTAATCTTTTTGTATCAACATTTTCCCACAATCTAATCTATTACCTTTAGTTGGATTAGTAACAATATTGTTTTACGTTTACGTAACGAGTTGGAATAACACGAGGACAGAATTAATTTAAAAAAAGTACAACGTTAAAAAATTACGAAATTGTTGCAGAAGAGGCACTATGTCGTATGAGCAAACACTTTAGAACACAAAAGCAAACCAATTGTGTGAGTGACTGATTGCTTTTTTTGAGGGTGTTAATAAAGCAATGAAATAATTCTTTATAAGATGGCTGAAATTTAAACAAAAATTTCTGGGAATAGTCAAGTAACGAAAAAAAAAAAATGTAAGATTTTGGCTTTTAAATCAATTAAACTTCAATACAATGATGCTTTGCTCGCAGAGAAAACGTAAAAGAAGTTATTGATGTGTTTTTATACATACATACATACATACATACGTACGTACGTACGTACGTACATATGCACCTTAGTTACATTTTAATAAGCATACGAAGTGGAACCAATTCTGATAGTTTCACAAAAGTACTTCTTGGAGTATGTTATGTTATATAATATGTAATTTTAATTCCAACATTCTTCTACTTGTAAATATGTTTTTGTTTCGTTTCTGTTCTAACACACTCACTGAAATGGGACTATATTAACGAGATGACAGTACATTTTGAGCCATTGCATTCATATTTCCTAGCTTTGGGTCACGGATGCCATAAAAGACATCAAACTTGCTCGATTGTAGCTCAGCCAAACAGATATATTGCTGAGCTGAAATTGTCTTGCTATATAGTTTATAGCAGGGTTCCCAACCTTTTCCGCTGTGGACCACCAAAATAAGTAATTTTTTCCTGTGGACCACCTCAAATTTTGAATTTATTATAAAAGAACTACTACTCATAAATATTAGTATCATTTTCACTTTGCAATGAAAGTTCCTTTTTCGTTCTTGTAAGGGAGATCACAGAGAACAAATAACTGAGAACACCAATAACAAAACCAATTTGCAGATGCACATGATTCTCAAGAAAGCTTTATTTGATAGAATCGAATAGAAAAGGTTACTGAATCGTGGAAAAAAACACCCCCTTTTATTCAGAAAAAAAGCTGTACAGTTAAAATATAACAATGTGAAGGGTAAATTTTAAAAATGTGAGGGGTGAAGTTTATGCCAGTAGACTCATTAACACAAATAAAAAGCGTTGCGAGTATTTAAAAGTTCTTGCATTTTATTTTCAAAGGTTGCATTCATTCTCATTACTATATTTGATAGTACTTCTGTTTATTGGTAACACATTTACATACTTTATCGTAATTATGAATGTCATCAAATAAAAATGGTACATATTTAACTAAAACTTCTGTTATATACATACCCTCATTTTCCAAGATCAACAACGGTATGTGAAATACTAAAAGTGGCAGATACTAAACAGGAAAGTCTTGCCAAGAATCTAAATAAGTTCCCTGATTGGTAGTGCTTCCACTTAAGCTCTTGAGATATATATTCTTTGCGGTCTTACTATCAAAATACTTACTTTTACATTCAAAGTTTTATTCACGAGCTCTTCACACAATATAAAAAAAACTTTAATCACCGACATCAACAAATCCAAATCGTTCAGATCTCCAATCTTGAAAATTTCACCTACTTTCTTTTTGTGATAATTTAATTTTTCTTATTAGCAGTTGATGATATTACGATTGGGTTCAGGTGTGGCTGTGTGGTAAGAAGTTTGCTTCCCAACTACATAGTTCCGGCTTCAGTGCCACTGTATGGCACTTTGGGCAAATGTCTTCTACAGCCTCGAGCTGACCAAAGCCTTGTGAGTGGATTTGGTAGACGGGCACTGAAAAAAGCCCGTCGAACACACACACACAGACACACACACTATATGTACCCGTGACCCGTTGGGTCACAATCACTCCAAGTTGAAAATGTCGATACGTGGCGGCAAAGGAAAAAATACTATTTCGAACTTCGTGCAATAAAATTCTTAAATAATACAGTTCTCCTATCTTTGGTCTAACAACATAAATGTAACCAAGTATTTCGTCTTTGAAAACGTTCAAATGGCCTTCAACTTTTTTCCTCGCTTTCTTCTTTGCCATTCTTTGTTACTACTGTTCCAAGTGAAATACATGGGAACTTCAGCATAAAGTAATATTGTTCTCATATGTCGTTTATTGACAGCTATATCCTCATTATTTCTGAACAATATTCTTTGTTCATCTGGTAGATGAACTTGCAGACTCACTACAGCAGGTGCTCTTTCATGAATTGAAAATCCTAAAATGGATGCAACTGTTTTGGATGGTCCAATATACCTACCCATTAGATAGTGACTAATTTCGTTATCATTGTTCATTTTGAACAGCATCTTGGTAATTTCCCTTTAAGCCTGTTCTTGATGACATATTTAATCGACCTCACTAAAGCAACGATTTCAACCTTGCAATGGCATTTGAATGCTCTTAAAAGAGTTTCATTATAAGGCAGTGCTCCGCAACTTTTTTTCAGTTGCTGTACATTTATATTCTTTACAAAATTCGGTGGCACACCTGAACTAAAAATGTAACTAAAAAGTATAGAGAAAAAATGATATTCAGATTATATTGCGATGCACTTAGCATCGTCTTGTGGCACACCAGTGAGCCGCGGCATACCGGTTGCGGAGCAGTGTTATAAGGTACAACCCATTTGTTGATTGTTTTTCCATTCTTATGAGATTCAACTCCTCCTATTGCAACTGATCTTCGTCTATAATGAGGTAGCTTCTCTGTCTGTTTTTCTTAGGATGATAAAGATTAATATTCTTTTTTAAATCAAACAATAATTTTTCCCTTTAAGAAGAAAAAATAATGTACCCGTGAATCAAAAAATATAGGAACTCCGAAAGCTGTGTAAATGATCAAGGGAAGAAAAAAAGAAAGTAAGGTTAAAGGACGGCCGGCGTTAGTTACAGCGACTCTTTGAAGTGTCGACATTTTCAATTTTTTTTTAAAGGGGGAAATTACTATTTTATTTGTAATCTTTATCATCTTAATCAAATGGTAGGAAAACAAACTGAGTTTTAGTGTGTGTGTGTGTGTGTGTGTGTGTGTGTGTGTGTGTGTGTATGTGTTTGTCCCCTCACCACCGCTTAATAACCGGTTTGGTTTGTTTACGCCCTCGTAGCTTAGTGGTTTGGCAAAAGAGACCGATATAATAAGTACCAGACTTATAAAAAAAGTACTGGGGTCGATTCATTTGACTAAAAACTCTTCAAAGTAGTGCCCCAGTATTGCCGCAGTCTACTGACTGAAACAAGTAAAAGGTAAAATGAAAAAAAATAATTCAAACTCATGCACTTGTCATATCCTGTTAGTCTGCACGAGAGACCAGTAATGAGTTGTCTACTAGTTTCTAAGCGACTAGTAATTTATAAGTTGTGATACAAATTACTTTTTTCATGAGGTATCAATGAAAAATAAAATTTTGGGAGAGTGATATGTCGAACCATTAAAAATCTTGGCCAAATTTAGTGAGCTTATAACATGGCATTGCAAAGTGATTTTTTAAATCTTTTTTTCAAAGTTCATCGCGTATCACTTAGAAACCCGTAGAACAGGGGTTCTCAACGATTTTTTTGTGTCTATAGACTCCTTTGATAACTATTTTATTCCGGTGGACTCCCGTAGCCATTCGATGTTTAAAAACTAGTTTTATAGAAACTTCCTTCAAAATTTCTATTTTGTTTTTCACAGAACTGGTGTAGGTTGAACAATGTAAAATGTTAGAGAAAAAGACCTATCTGTTTCATGAAATACATACCAATACATACATCTAAAACAACATTTTTTCTGAGCTCTTCAAATACTATTGTGGATTCCCATTTAACTATTTTGTTGCATGGAATCTCAGTATCTTACATGGATCCTCTGAAGACACATGGACCCCGGTTGAAAACCACTGCTGTAGAGTATCACTGCTCACATGCGTGTCATAGGTTCGTCATCACTGATCTAGAGGTTTCTCTGTTGTTCGGGAACTGGGTAGTGATAGACTCGAAAATAGAAGTGTATTATTATCGCTCTTACAGAACAACCAAACAAATTAGTATGTAAATATTCGTGAAGTTAACAGTGTTACTACTTACAGCTATTTATAAATCGGTAGATCGGACCGTTGAGAAGCTGTCTTGGCTATGGATATAGCACACTGTTGGTGATAGGATAAAAACCAATTTTTTTTCGCTAACTACGCTATCGACTCGGTCATGAGAAGCTTTCAGTCAAGTATAACCAAAAAACTTTCTGTCTTAGAAGCAAACAAGAATTTTGAGACTGGTATCTTTCATTTCACTTTGACCCCACAATAGAAATGAGCACGTTCGCGAACGAGAGAGAGAGAAAGAGGGGAAGATAGGGAGAGAAAGAGGAAGACGGAGAGAGAGAGTGAGAGCTTTTTCGTAGATGTTAAATTTGACTATTTTCGAAACAAGAGCTACAATAGTAATAGTGGTCCACCACTCTAACTCAACGGTGTTGTGCTTTTAACGTTGTTAATATAAATTTTCTTTTCTACAAAGATGTTGCCAGTGATGGGAATAATGAATACAAACCGAACGTATAAATATATTTCTATTGGAAATAGAACGGATTAGTTCATGCTGCATTTGATATATTTTTGCTGATGTCATCTGCTACCGTTTGATCTGATCAAATATATGATATATTGGGTCAACACATTTTTATGTAATTATTTCACAAGTATAGAGAGTCACGGTCGACTGACTGAGTTATAGAAAAGATGGCTTCTGATAGAAGATAAGCGATTTGCATCCTATCTCTTATTCTTCGCTGACCTTTTCAAAAATACTTCTTTCTTGTTACTTGAAAACAAGTGTTTTAAGCAATGTGAAACAGTGTCTGACCGACACCTATTTCTTTAGCTTATATTTCTAAGACCAAATATTCCCATGGGTTATTGAAACGTTTTACTATATACAGCAATCCCTCGCCATATCACGATTCACCTATCACGCACTCAGTACATCGCGGATTTTTCTTGCCAATATATGTAAATTTACATCGTGGACTCCTCAGTATATCGCGGGTTTCTGCGGCCAATAGGTATTTATATTTTTTTATATTTTAATTATTTCTGTGGTAAAATAAGCATTTTCACGCCTAAAAATTAATAAATAAAAATAGAGTACAGTACTGCACTGTTTAACACACTAATTAAAATATATTAAAAGAAAATACGTAGTATACCGTAGATGAGTAGACAAAGAATCGCACATACTGTATAGAAAACGAAACTAGGGAGGTGAGTGTGTAGTATTGTTTTGCATTTATAATAAAATAAACATATGCAAATTATAAAAATGATATACAGTACAGTACTGTTTCTACTTCGCGGATTTTCCCCTATCGCGGGAGGTTTTGGAACGTAACACTCGCGATAGTCGAGGGATTACTGTAGTACCTTACAGTAGCAGCAGTTGTTGTTGTCGTTCCAGCAGCAGCAACAACAACAACTACAAAAACAACCTAAAACAGCATCTCATACTTGTAGGAACTCTCTCAATCAATCAACTTCAAATTTAACACATTTCCACGCCTCCAATGATGGCGACCATCTGATGTGATTTATCTGAAGAAGCCTACTCTTAACCTTTCTTAATGTAATTTACTCACTTAACATATCTCATACGATAATTATCTCATAAGTCTCCTGTAACATATTTATTACAATATACTAGATACAAACTATTAAATGCAATCTGCTTGTCATAACTTACTTGATGCTACTTATCAGAAATAATGAATATACGTACATTTCGGGATATAACCCTTTACAAACAACTTTTTCATCTACCTTGTCCTTTATGTTTTCGTCTACTAAATAATTTGCATCATCAAAATTGAAATCAAAATACACTTTCATTTTTTTAAATGTTCATTGTAATGGCCCTTTTAGTAGCTTAAGCAATAGTTTTAGAATAAAAAGCACTTTAGAACTATGTGATATATCAGTATACATAGTTTATTCTTCTTTATTTTTATTACCTGCAATATACAAATGTTCTTCGCCTTCCATTAAAAAAAATAATCTACAAACACAATCTGCATCACAAGTTCTGCCTTTAAACATACTATTCATAAAGTGAAGTGTTTTCAGAATTCTGTTGCAATACCCATCAGAAAACAAACACGAGTAAAAAAAAAAAAAGTAGTAGCGTAATATCTCTCTTGTATTTCTAAAGCCTTGAAGTTACGGTTAGACTAGACTTCGCTGATGAGATGCAATAAGACCGAAACATATCCAGAAATGTGACTGTATTGATGAAGATCAAACTCACTCGCCACCATATTTCAAATTTAATGAATTTTAATTAATTAAAATTGTGAGGTCTTTCTTGTTTTCTTTTTAAAATTAATTTAGTTAATGATTGTTCTCATCACTAAAAATATGTATGATTTTAATGAATTAATTAATAATTATACATTAACGAGTATACGAGCAGCAGTCTAACATATAGTATTTCTAAGCCTAGTTAATTTCTTTCCTTCAATATTTTATTAATCAGCAGATATTCTGTACATTGCTTATGCAGCTAGTCAGGACTTCTTGAAGATGAAACAATACTGTAAATATTCATACGGCATTTTCTTATTTAAAGAAAAAAAAAGGTTACTAAGACTTTCAAGTAATGAATGTCAGCGATAGAAAACTTAGTTCAGAAATATTATATTGCTTAATAGATAAGAAAGAATTCACCTACAGAAGGGTGAATATTAATATTTTTTTTTTATATTACTACAATTTCTTAAATTTAGAAATACTAAGGTTATATATTTTTTTTCCTGACAAAATCTTTCATATTAGAAATAGAAAACTAATTCAGAAATACTATATAGTTTAATAGACAAGAAACGGTCCTCCTACGGAAGGGCGAATAACAATATTTATGACAAATTACTACGGTTTCTTAAAATTGGAAACATGGAGATTAAATTTATTTTCAAGGATGATAAAAAAAGTGTTCAATATATATTTAAAAATATGGTTATCTTCATTGATTTTGGAGACTATGCAATCAAATATCCTCATCGATTTTAAGACAGTTTGATATAAAGCTGAGATTTCGATTATGTTAGTTATACAGAACGAAATTAATAAATGATAATATTAATATTCTTGTTAAGGCGGTGATCTGGCAGAATCGTTAGTACACCGGGCACCAAGTTTCGCGGTATTTTGTCCGTCTTTACGTTTTGAGTCCAACTCCCGCAAAATTCCACTTTGCCAGTCTTCCCTTTCGGTTTGTAGAAAATAAGTACCAGTGAACACTGGGGTCGATGTAACCGACTTACCCCCACCCCTAAAATTACTGACCTTGTTCCAAAATTTGAAACCAATATTAATTTTCTAGTTGACTAGTGGTAAATTACATTCATTTTTAAAACAAAATTCACTTCATTATGTATTATTTTTTAATGTAACTGATTTTCAGACTTCTGAATAGAATACACTAAATGTTTATGACTTTCTAGATATAAAACCACATGGAAAATGAGCATCACAAGACATTATATTTTGCCTTTTTTTTCACACCCGCAATTATAAATTAAAAACTACATAGCTGAACAAACCAACTTCACAAATATTTAGAAACTTTTGTCATTTTGTATATAGAACATATTAGAAGTCTGATAGGTTTATTTTTGTGATTTTATTTAATCGAATCTTCTCGATGAAAAGCGAAAAATCTGTGAAGGTCAAATAAAAATCAGGTTCCATATATTCTGTTTGCTTTTACAACTTGCTATTGTGCTGCAAATATTTAATATCAATTACATTCATTTAAGCTTTGCACTATTACAAGGCTACCATTGCCCTCATATAGTTTGAATTTAGCTTCCAAAATTTATAAGCTTTTTTTTTTTTTTAGATAATAAACAGTGTATTTAATATTATAGAATTTATTTTCATAACATTAAAGATAATCAAATACACAATAATATCTGCCCCAAGTAGTGTTTAGGCATAAGTGAACGTTAGGTTAGTTAAATACGTTTGTGACATATTTCAACTGCTAAAGGTAGCAATTACCGTGAAGAAAAAAATATTTTATGGTAAAAAAAAAGGTGTAAAAACAACATGTCTGTCTAGTGCTGCTACCTCTCGGATTCCCAGACATCGATGTTTCTAGGTTCTTAGCCGTTACCAATGAGAAACACCGAAGAGATGATTTTACATTATGAATAGTTACATTCGCACATAGAAAGGACAAAACAGGACATTACAAAACATTTAAAGATGCTTGGTGGGCTTATTTTTTGATGACTTTATATATATATATATATATATATATAGATATAGATATAGATATAGATATAGATATAGATATAGATATAGATATATATATAGATATATATATAGATATATAGGCGTAGGAGTGGCTGTGTGGTAAGTAGCCTGCTTACCAACCACATGGTTCCGGGTTCAGTCCCACTGCGTGGCACCTTGGGCAAGTGTCTTCTACTATAGCCTCGGGCCGACCAAAGCCTTGTGAGTGGATTTGGTAGACGGAAACTGAAAGAAGCCTGTCGTATATATGTATATATATGTATGTGTGTGTATATGTTTGCGTGTCTGTGTTTGTCCCCCCAACATCGCTTGACAACCGATGCTGGTGTGTTTACGTCCCCGTAACTTAGCGGTTCGGCAAAAGAGACCGATAGAATAAGTACTAGGCTTACAAAGAATAAGTCCTGGGGTCGATTTGCTCGACTAAAGGTGGTGTTCCAGCATGGCCACAGTCAAATGACTGAAACAAGTAAAAGAGTAAAAGATATATATATATATATGATTGAAAATTTTTAAAACACTGACTGTGGTCCAGAAAGCCAGAAACTGAACCCTTCTGCCATGTGAATAAGTAGGGACAGTCACTTCCAAATTCTTCACAACATCCTTCCACCTTTTCTCATATATGCCTCGCGACAGATATCTTCTCTCCAGCCCTATCTTGCTCCTCAGATGTTATCTGAAGAAATACAGCAAGCCTGGGTTGGAGATAAAGGTTCCTGTCGCGATTCCTTTCATTCTGGTCATCCAAGTACACTCTTTTATAACGGCGACTGTACATAGAAAACATGCCTCGCCTTCCTTTGAAAATCCGGTTGGCGATACAGTCTTTATCACAGACTCAGCTGACAGCTGTACTCTTCCTAGATGCGACAACACGTGTTCGACGTAAATTATCAAAACGGAAATCTCCGGACACTGTACAAGGGCATATCGGTGACACTGGAATGCCGTGTCTGGACAATTTGTCTCGAACGGGTAATGCATTCCTATAGCACTGCCAAGTCAGGGATCTTTGGTAATTATCCAAATACCCCGACTTGAAAGTTCTATGAAACATTTGATGTCAGCAAAATTTTTAACCATGTCTAGCATCAGATTCTCCAAGATAAATTACCTAACTCTTATTGTTTGGAAGCTTCATGTTAGATCGTAATATCGTAGTGTACAATGTTGGGGTTTGTTCATCAGACCCACTTTGTATTAACTCTAGTGTATCCCAATGTTCGGTTATGTCGCACATGCTCTTGTTCAAGAACATTAATGATCTAATTGCTGTCACCTCTAGCAGTGCTCACTCCAAAACAGATGATACGATTCTACATTCCTTCTTAGCCTTCCACTCACAAGTCTGATCAACGTGCAACCTATACACATTGTAACCGCGCAATACCTCAAGAACAGAATTTTCGAAAATAATCTCCAATTAAGACATGGCAATCTTATCTCCTTTAGCAGCACTATGTAAATCATAGGAATATTTTTTTCACCCCAGCCACCCTTTTTTTTTCGATAACATGCAATTAAAAGCGCTATAAATATAATGCTTAAAAATCACCAATGCTCTCTCATTGCAATTTCATGCTTATAATATTGTAATAACTGCGCCTCAAAAACGAGCTTTTTTCCATGATGAAAAGGTACTTCAGACCGGAACAGTTTCTCAAGTGGGACCTATGGGATACTATTGTTCCTGTGTCTGAGACGGTGCTGCTACTGTTTTTCAAGCAATTGTACATGTTCAAGTCATACATCAACCACACCACTAACACTCGTCGCGGAAGAGCACTGTGCTACATTCCTGCTCCTGATCACACAATAAAAGGTTAAAAGTATAAAATATTGAACAAAGATATGCGACAAATCTACGATGCTTCTTATTCAGCCCTGCATTATTAAGTCGTTAAATGAAATTTATTCACATTTATCAATAATAGTCTGTAACTTATAATGCCTTCGACAATTTAAGCTCCTAATTAATGACATATCGTATGCTGACCTTTATGTTCGTCTAGATGTTACTCTGATGGGAATACAAAACGAAATGATTCAGCGAATTACTGATAATTCGTTATCAATTTATTGATATGAATATATAGAAAGTCACTGAGATTTGAGTGACAGATTTTGGAAACATATCAAAATGCCATCTGAAAAGAACTATCAATTTTCGAAATGCCAAATATTCTAAGAAATTCGATGATATACAGGTTATATTTTTACTCAAATGTAATTTATATGGATAGTTATATACAGTTGTTTCGAGGTTACAATATTAAATTCAACTGTTACATCAAATGTTGAAACTAGATATATTTTACCAAGCAAATACATTATTTTCAATATTTTCTGTTTAGTTATTTAAAACTCAAGTGAAACCCATGATTTGATATTGGTTTTGCATTTGGAGAGTCGTTATTTCTACATATGCATACATCCTGTACAACACCCGAAAAAGGTCAGCTGGCTAATTGGCATGAAGCTGCTCACTGAACCATTCCAGTTTCTGGCCTTTAGACTCGACATCTCCTCACTATCTACTTCTATCACTACCGCTGTACACTCTGCTCATCGAAGCTGTCTAGTTTTATATTATATCCCCCTCGGAACTACCAGCTCACTCATCTCTCGTACATATTGTGTCCTTCCTCCCAAGTTCCGTATTAATCACCATGCCATGTACTTTCTCTCCAGAAAGTCAAGGCGCTGAAATCCCTCTCTATCCATGAGTTTTCTGTAAGTTCCAACCTGTAGTATTTCAAGAAGATACACTGCAACAATCCCATCGGATTTGGATTGCCTGTGAAAGTTATGAGTACAGTCTCTCTCTCCAGGGAGAAGTATCTAAACAATTCTTTAAAAACAATTGTACCAACTCTGAAATCTTTGGGTTACACTGCATAAAATCAATAAAAAGTACAATGCTGAAAAACTGCTTCGGAATATTTAGTAACGTTTATTTTTTGAGTTGAAACTCTGTTGGACTCAACTTTGTTTTTCATCTCTCTGGGATCAATTGTTAAATACTAGTAATACAGTGGGGGTTGACTGGACTGAATATACCTGCCTTTCCTGTGGCGCTCATGACTCTTTTCAGAGCCTCGGTGACTAGTGGGAGGAAGAGAGAGACTTAAGCTCAGACTGGTGAACTGACCGGAATGCTTGCTACTGGGTGGAAATTGTCAAAGGTACCCTAGAAACAGGTGGTAGGTGTTTAACAAGGCAACGGATTAAGAATATCAACCGAAATAGGAACAATCCCTCAAAAATATAGTAGGTGGAAACTTCCTCGCAAGGTCAACGAATGCTACTGAATTACCAGTTCTAATTAGAGATTCACAATAAGATTCTTTTTCTTATTAGAGTCGCCAGGTACGTAATTGTTAACTTTTTTGTTTTCAAAGTTAAGTTTTGAGAGTATCTTAATGAGAGTGGACTTGATGTAAAATTGAAATATTCTAGTTTAACAGTCGTTTGGGAAGAAGTTATGGAATGTTTTAACAAAGCAAGTAAGAAACTCCAAACCCTTGGTTCTGATGTATTTGAAGGTTACCTTCTGCTGGCATCTTTGCTTTCATTTGTTACGAGAAAATTCAGCCGATAGGATTGCACACTATGAATCAGTAGCAAAAGGTTTATGAGAATATATCACCTCAAATTATCCTGATGTTTCCAAACGCATTGTTACAAAGAAATTTTCAGATGGAACAAGTGACAGGGCTTCTTTGAAAGGTGGCTGAAAAATTTAGGATATAAGTTTTAAATCAAGTCTATGACTGCTTGATAATCCAGTTAAGCAAGAGGATGGGTCCATATGAGCAAACTGCGAAAAGGTCCAAGTTTCTCTCAGAATTGATGAACAGTTCAGAATTTGACGAGAACAGTATCAAACTGATAATATTGTATTACAAAGACAATATTGACCACAAATTAATAAATGAGTGTTATCAGTTCAAAGAGTATTTACACCTTAGGAAATCCCGGAACACAGAAGAAAACACACCATCTAATGTGCAATGCACAGTTCTTCAGCTTATTTATGATCAACAATTAATTGAAGTATCCCCTAATATTACCACTGCACATAAGCTGTACTTGACAATACCTATCACAAGTTGTAAAGCAGAAAGGAATTCCTCAAAGCTTTCCTTTGTAAAGAATAAATTTCGGTCTACCATGACTGAAGAGCGCTTAGATTGTTTACGCATATTGTCTCTAGAAAATGACATTGCAAAGAAACTGTCATATGACGAAACTGTTGCTACAAAAAAGTATTTTGTAATTTTCATATGTATTTTAATGATGCATCATGCATGTATATAACGCCCCCCTAATTTTCAACCCCCATTACTCTAAAAGTCTACGGCATAGCCTGGAAAATCTTTGTAGTAATCTGCCATGGAACAACCACATTGACAAAGATATCGGTGATTACACACACCTCATTTCTGGTGGAAAGAGGACTCACTTTCAGACTCATTTTAAAGGACTCCACGTCATAACTCCACCATTTGGGCTATCAAGGCCTCAAGCTGGAGTTCTTTGCAAGGGTACGAGAATTCTTTGACCCTTGTCGGATGTTATCATACTGTTGTTGGATGTAAAGCCCCTCCCCCATAACATTAAAACTTCTGCTGAGGGAGGATCCAGAGAATGTCCATGAACACAACTACATACGTTCGTAAAACCATTAGCGAAGCAAGGAACATACCAGTGACGTAACGTGGAGTGTGTGGCGTGTGCTGATTAGTCAGGATAGTCAAACCCCGCTCTACGCCACTGGTACATGCTACCATTTCATACTTGTTTACAAATGATTATTTTTATATAGAATTTCTTTTCTATATAATCTAGATATAGCGAAGGATTAATAAATTTAAAAATGGCTATAAAAGCATGTGTGTGAGTGTGCGTGTGTGTGTGCGTGTGTGTGTGCTTGTGTGTGTGTATATAAATTAGTCTTTTGATTACGAA
This sequence comes from Octopus bimaculoides, assembly GCF_001194135.2. NCBI lineage: Eukaryota > Metazoa > Mollusca > Cephalopoda > Octopoda > Octopodidae > Octopus > Octopus bimaculoides. Next base: position 39,636,143 of record NC_068984.1, on the reverse strand, counting down.
TTACAGCACTGGATTTTACTCCTAGCTCATGCTAACATTGAGAGTCCCAAGAAAAAAATTCTTGCACGCTGAAAACTCTGAATCTTTATACTTAGACTTATATCTTAATACTAATCCAAGGAAAGTTGGCGAGCTGACAGTTGTTAGCACGCCGGGTAAAATGCTTAGTGGCGTTTCGTCCGTTTTTACGTTCTCAGTTCAAATTCCGCCGAGATGAACTCAGCCTTTCATCCTTTGGAGATTGCTAAAAGAAGCGTTAATTGAGGACTTGGGTCGATGTAATCTATTTACCCCTCCCACGAACTTGCTGGCCTTATGCCAAAATTTGAAACTGATTTTAACTCAAGAATATAACAGGTAGCCGAACGCTTTTCACAGACATATTCTCATACTGAAGCAAATACAAATACTTATTCTTGCATTTAGAAAGTATTTTATAAGCTACTTTATATTTTATTTAATACTAGCAGAAATACCCGGCGTTGCCCGGGTTAAAGAGAATAATGAAATCTAAAAACGCCGTCTAGACTACGCATCATCTTTATATATAGAGATGTATATACACACACGCACCCAAACACACGTATATATATATATGTATATCAATATAAATATATGAAAGTCAATGAAGTTTCGTAAAAGAAGGTGATCATGTACATACTTTCTTGCTGTTGTGATTATAACACCTCATTGTAAACTATGTTCCTTGTTTTCCCTTGTGGAGC
>NC_068984.1:39618679-39634587 GCF_001194135.2 Octopus bimaculoides | reverse complement strand
GTATACATATACATCTCTCTCTCTCTCTCTCTCTCTCTCTCTCTTTCTCTCTCTGTGAAAGTATCTGTCACTACAGTATCGAAATATGATTGTTTCAGTTAGTGGAATAGTTTCATTTTTAAAGTGAAAGTATTTGACATGAGTGTTTTTGTTTCACTTTTGACACGTAATACGTAAATAGTGGAGGAGATATTATGTTGCCGTGTGCTCGAAGTCTGCAAGAAGTTAATAATTTTTTTGACTAAAACACAACTGGAACCCTAAGTAAGGCATGTGTAAAATTTGAATGAAATTGGTTGCGTAGTTCTCGAGTTTTAGGGATTCACACAGACAGACAGACAGACAGACAGACACACATTCTCATTTTTATATATATAGATTACCAGGGAAGAAGCTCGCTGACAAGCAATGAAAATCAAAGACGGCTTTGTGCGTAAAGAAATTTGTTAAATGATCTAAAAACTGGTTCGTTGCTTCTTTAAATAAATAGCTGAGATTATCAGACCTAGTCGAAGTGATAGGCAATAAGCAGAACACTAGCAAGATAACTGTATGGTGAACACACCTAAGTGCTAAAAACTGCTCACATTGTATCCTGATATCAACATTTAATCAATCAACAGTCAACAGTATTGCAGCCTTCAGAAAAAAGTTTTAGCCACACCCAAACACACGTGTAGCATTTTAGAGGCTATTTATTGTTGGGAAAATGAAAATGAAGTGCTACTGACGAAGCATTCGCCTGGAAATTCTTCTGATCATCCAGCCATTACTTGTATACATTGAAATTATTGATCAAAATGCTAATAGTTAAACAGGAATTGCCGAAGAGAGAGAGAGAGAGAGAGATGAAGAAAGCATTTAAAATGTTTCACTCATTTAACAAAACATTTCTCCAAATCGTGATTCTAGGCACATTACTTGAACCATGCAAATCATATTTATCGCTTCTTGTTACCAATGGTATTGTCGAAAATAGCAATCGAATTAGTATTTGTGAATTATAATATTATTGATTTCTAACATAGGCACAAAAGCGCACATTTGGAAAATGAAAGGCAAAGTTGATTACAGCGAGATTTGAACTCAGAACTAAATGTAGGCAGTCATCTTGCTTGCAGTTCTGCTATTTCCATCAAGTCACCGTTCTAACCATGATGTTGATTTCTAGCACAGACACAAGACTTCAATATTGTGGGGAGGGATATAGTTTTTAGAGCGATCTTAATACTTTAATGATATTTTATCAATCGGTAGGATTTGAACTGAGAAAGAGACGTAACGCTCTATTGATATTTATCAATACAGTACCCTAATAATGATTTCAAATTTTAGCATAAGGCCAGCAATTTCAAGGAAGGGGACTAGTCGATTACATCGACTCCAGTGTTCAACAGATACTTATTTTATCGACCCCGAAAGGGAAGAAAAACAAAGTCGACCTCTGCGGAATTTGAACTCAGAACGTAAAGACGGACGAAATACCGTCAAACATTTGGCCTGGCATGCTAACGTTTCTTATTTCTTTACTGCCCACAAGGGGCTACACACAGAGGGGACAAACAAGGACAGACAAACGGATTAAGTCGATTATATCGACTCCAGTGCGTAACTGGTACTTATTTAATCGACCTCGTGAGGACAAAAGGCAAAGTCGACCTCGGCGGAATTTGAACTCAGAACGTACCAGCAGACGAAATACTGCTAAGCATTTCGCCTGGGGTACTAACATTTCTTATTTCTTTATTGCCCACAAGGGGCTAAACATAGAGGGGACAAACAAGGACAGACAAACGGATTAAGTCGATTACATCGACCCCCGTGCGTAACTGGTACTTCATTTATCGACTCCGAAAGGATGAAAGGCAAAGTCGACCTCGGTGGAATTTGAACTCAGAACCTAACGGCAGACGAAATACCGCTAAGCATTTCGCCCGGCGTGCTAATGTTTCTGCCAGTTCGCCACCTTCTCGTAGTTTAATATTAAGCTCATTCAGATGCAATTCAAGAAAAAAGCCTAAGTTTAGTACGTCAAACAATATCTTTTAGCTGAGGAATATCATGCTCTATGCTTTTCATATCCAAAGGAACAAGCACTAATACTTCCCTCTGCGATAGCTGGACATACATTTCCAAAGTCAGCATGTGAACGTTTACGAGAGGCGAAGTCGTGAATCAGGAGCTCAAAATCCTATATCATCATCACCATCATCATCATCATCATCATCATCATCATCATCATTTAACGTCCATTTTCCATGCTGACATGGGTTGGACGGCTTGACAGGAACTGACAAGGCAGGGGCTGCATCAGGTTCCCTAGTCTGTTTTGACTTAGTTTCTACAGATGGCTACCTCTCCAAATTCTAACCACTTTATGGAGTGTACTGGATGCTTTTTACGTGGTACCATAACCAGTGCTTTTTTCATGGTACCAGCACCAACACCAACACCAATGCTTTTTACTTGGCCCTTTGGTTTTAGGATATCAATTTTGCTGTGGTGGGTGGATCTTCTTGAGTACAGCAATGTGCCACATATCTCCTCTGCCATCTCCTTCATAAGACTCAGTGTTTTGAGATCGGCCTTCAATACTTCGTCCCATGTCTTCCTGGATTTCCCTCTTCCATAACTTTCCTCCACTTTAAGTGACCAACGGCCATTCATCTCTCTTTCTTCCACTTCCTTCCTAAAGACAAGACGTGCTTTTATCTGTCTCTTCTCAAAGCTCGTTTTTCCAGCGTTCACCACTTCACATCGTCTTCGCTTAACAGCCCTTACCATTTGTTTTTACTGCTTTGTTCTCACTGTCCTGTTTTTGTTACCACTTTCACCCTTCGCAAAAAATCCCAAATTTTATTTAATTTGCTTTGTGGGAAGGACTGTCTTAACGAAGTTGCGTCTTGTCCTTACCATCGAAACGCGGAGTAGATAAAACAGGGGACAACTGATGAAGGGAATGTTCTTTATGTTACATGTCTCGTTTCTCTGTTTGTTTGTTTTTTTGTTGTTGTTCGAAAAAATGTTCGTTTTCTGTTTTTGTTTTTTATGTTCTCGTTTCTCATTGTGTCTACGTTTTTTTAATATCCTGTACCCATATATGCATGTATATGCATATATACATATATATGTAGGTATGTACATATATGTATGTATATATGCATATATTTATATATTATTTATATTATTATATGATCGAACATCACGCATCCTTTTTCAGGTAAGTTTTATGTATGTATGTATGTATGTATGTATGTATGTATGTATGTATGTATGTATATAAAGGATTTTGACATCGCCATGAAACTTAGCTCCTTAATATCCTCGTATAATAATGTGCCAAATTAAGATGGAAAGCTATGATTTGCGGGAAAATAGTCCGTGATATCTAGCAGGTCAGAGAGGCCTTCCCTCATTGCCTCGAAATAACTTTGTTGTTGTGTATTCCTAATCCTAGTCGAGCAAAACTAAACTATGATGAAAGACAATCCAGTAGTTTGTATGTCAGAAGTTTGTATATCACTATAACGTTTATTTAAGACTGTAGGGTATAATTTGTAAACATTTTAGCAAATATTTTCATCAAGTTAAGCAACGATGCGCCAGTTGCCTCCTCAAAATCTCGCCTGCGAAATTGTTTTCTCTCTACCGCTTTCTCCTCACTTCCACTTCATTCTTCCCTATCTATCTTATTCTTTCTATTTCTTATTTTTAGGGTAGGTGGCTGGATTAACAGGCTAGTCAGTTCATTACTTCGCCTTTAGTGATCGCATTTAGAGACAGATAAGATATACAATAGTGTACACGTGAAGGAATATAAATTAATCTATTATAGAGAACAAATTATTGAGAACAATTACTCAGGGGCGCCAACAGCAAGTAAAGTAACAGTTATTGTTACTATGGCGATAGTGTCACTAATTTCTATAATTTATTTATTTTATATAATAAATAGTTACGCAATGTCGAAATACTATAGTTCTTTTATTTTACTTCAAGAAGCAAATAGATTATTTCGTAGCAACCATCTGCACACACACACACACACACACACACACACACACTCGTACGCGCGCGCGCACACACACACAAGAAAGGAGAGATGTACTTAAATTCATATAAAACAATGTCGTAGTAAGAACTAACAAAATAATTACAATAGACAGAAATTATTGGTTTGTAAGAAACCAAGTCCTTTGTCTCCAGTCATGTTAACCAATTTACTACTGAGTCTCGGTATCACGTGTTTAAATCTGTTTGTGTGTGTTTATTTGGCACCTTTATATGTTTTAATAATCTGAAAATAAGACTATTTTGCTTTAGTATGTACCATATTCATAACGTCACTTTTACGGCAATTAAGTTTATAGCAGGTCTACAATTTGATTAGAACCCGGGACTTTTTTAAACAACAGCTGGAATTTTGACAGATTGAACAATGACTTAAGCAAAACTCTAGCTAATAAAATTTTATGTAAACAACTCACAGATGGCTGATGATTACGTCACCATAGATCTGTCCAATCAGATTTGATCTGGAGCGTATAGAGTGTATAAAAAGCGAGACCAAATCTGAGTAGAAAGACAGAAAGTGACAGACAGAATAAAAGTCAGGAACTTAGCGTCATGGGCAGCGAACCTTAACGTCAGGCAATTGAATTCGGTAGCGTCTCACAGTTACGCTTAAAATACTGAACTGCAAAAGAGCTGTGTACACTAGCACACTCAGCAATTTCACGATGATATACTTGCTTCTCTTTCAACACATATTACTCTGAATAGAACTTTTTAATGTCACTCCGTTATTTTCCTTTGAACTGTCGCATTAAATACAAGCTTTTAATTATACACAGAAGATGAATCAAAAATGAGCAACTACACTTCTCATCTTAGTCACTCGACTTTGCAATCGTACCTTTCAGTTTATTGCTAAAAGTTCATACTGTGATGATTCTGGTAGATAACAAATTACTGACATACTAGCTGACCCCGTGCCGCCAAAAATGATGGCTAATTGTAGCATTTTATATATAGATAAGGTATAAAATATGGTACATAATAATCACAGATACAAAAATTCACATACTTCCCTTGTACATGCACACACATACACATATATACTCAGTGTTGAAATGCTGCTTGATTTTTCTTTTCAGCGTTGAACGTTCACCATCCCATATCCACTGCACGCACCCACGCATGCACGCACGCACGCATGCACGCACGCACGCACGCAAGCACACACACACACACACACACACACACACACACACACACACACACACATTCACATACCTCCTTTTACATACACACACATACACTTACACAATGGAAAAGCTGTTCTTTTTCACCCCTACCTTCCTTATTCATCTATCACCCCTTCCTTTTTCCATTGCTATTACTTTCTCAATCAAGGCTACAACTCTCACTACTTCTCCTTCACCGAATTACTATTTTCTCTCCTCTTTCTCCTACTCCATCCTGTGATTTTGGACAAGAGCATCCAAGGAACTGAACGGTATTGAGAAATCCCATTGTTGTCACAAGAATCACAAGCAGAAAATTTGCTGAGAAATCTCAAATGACTTTAAATTGGACTTCGAGAAAACTAGAATATACATGCTTGCAACAGCTTATATCTTAAAGTGAAAATATACCCTTTCTTGTCCTGATTAATTATTACGCATATCGTAATTGGCATTCTTCCAGCTCGCTATCAACAACTACATCTTCGAAAGAGACTGTTGCATAAGCTGACACTATCTTATGTCTTCCAGTCTAAACAACACAGTCTCACAAGAATTCTACAACTTTCTCAATTCATACTGTGAAGAAGTTTAGATGCACGAGTCTTTAATGTTAAAAAAAATTATAATCAAAAATGTCTGATTAAACAATTTCATGGTTTTGGAATATAGGATGATAACTAGGAAGAAGGGTTATATTAGATATGTTAATGATCGTAGTGCAACAATTGATATTAATACTTCAGCAATAGGTTGTTCTGGGAGTCACTGTGATTACTGATGAATGGTATGCACTGAATTATACGCACCTGACCGTAAATCATTCTTGCGATGTCGTTACTGGTGCGTCTAAGATTAATAATATTGTGGCATTCTGGTAAAAGGATGAAAACGCTGCTAAAAAGAATAACTGTCAATAATGGTGAAGGAGCGTCGTCAGAGTGAGACGAATATCTGTATAGGAATAGGTTTGGTTTTTCAAGAGCAAGACCATGCTAGAATTTAGTCTTTTTTTTTATTTAAATCATATCAGTTGGAAATGATTTGTATAGAAAAATATTAGTCACTTTCCACGCAATTGCAAATTTTCGAAATTTCTACGTGTCAATTTTTTAATGTGCCATCTTGTATATAGGACTACAATAGCCAATGTATTCATATTTAAGATATCAGGCGTGATTTAAGGGGAATTTAGATGCTATTTCTTGCAGGTCAAGTGCCCTGGTAGATCTGTCGTTTGGTGTCGAAGCTTGTCATCGAGAGATTGCTTGTATGCCAATGTTTTATCTTGTATAAGAGATTGGTACTAAAAGACTTTTATGTAGAAATTCTGTAAAAAAAAAAAAAGAGAAACAAAATTTAGTATAAAGCACTGTTATACAGTTTCACGTTTTTGGTTACTAGAATCAACAGAAATATTTTAACTTTTAGAATTCACAAGTGGTAATATATCTAAATTGAGGAACAACGTATTTAACTTTAGTCTGGTACTTGATCATAAATTCTTCGTTAGTAGTTCACAATATTAGATAGGCTGCGTGTGAAGACAAGAATAACTACACTAATATTACTTACTGAGTTTTAATATATCGCATTTAATCCGCATCGTTTATATTTATGTGTTGATATTGATAAATTGAACAACGTTCATGAAACAACGAACATAACAGCCGGGAATCTTCTGTAGTAGATGTTAGATAATATCATGAAAGTAGCTTGTAGGCGAAATAAAGGAGAAAGAATTAAAACTAATGCATATCATCAATGTACGTGACGCAACACTACAATACGTAGCTGGTGCCCTCTGACGAATACGACACCAGCTTGTTAAGCGAGATAAAAAATGAAATAGAGCGAGAGATCACCACACAGAGAAGAGCGGCGACATTTTCGTGTAGAATATTGAGTGGTTCTAATTTAAGGTCGAATTCATCAGATTTTTATAACCGTAAGCGAAATTTTCAAGAACCTTCAATTAAACTATTTGGCGGGAAAACTCGCACACTTCCTTTGAAGTTCGCCGCATCAACCGTAACAAGTCGGTCAGTGCTGATTCGGCGAGTCATATTCGAGTGGGCGTTAATGCTTTTTATGGTGACACTTTGTCTTTTATAGTGATAGGATAGGTCGTGGTTCCTGAGCTGGGAAAGTCTGACAGCGATGCTTCAAAATTCAGCAGCATCCTCACTACAATGCAATAAATTGAACGTTGTTCAATTTATCAATATCAACCATAGAAAATATACTGTAGAAGATATTGCAAAAATAGTTACCTTCATTTATTTTGCCAGGCTGCTTCATAGAAATGGCATAAATACAGAAAATGACTTTTATGAGGCATCGGAATCTTATCTTGGTAACGAGAAATGAACTGAATTCCAATTTCTCGTTCAGCCTGGTAAATAAACCGGTACACTTACGAAAAAAACAAGATGTAAACATATATTCAACATGCGACGGGATACTGATGTATGGCCAAAGGGTAGTGATACCTGAGACTCTACAAAAAAAGAATGTTAAAAGAATTCATATTGGACTTCCGAGGATCGTAAGGATGAAAGCGCTTATGCGTAGTTATGTGTGTTGGCTGAAGATGGACAAGGAAGTTGAAAACGTAGTAAAAGGCAGCAAAAGATGTGATCTGGTAATGAAATTGCCTACTCAAAAATGGGAGCCTTGGCCAGAAGTAAAAAGTCTATGGACAAGACCATACATCGATTTTGAGGGTCCGTTAGTAGTAGATGACAGTTTTATAAAATAGCCGGTAATAAATATTTTGCACGAATTATTCACAAGATTTAGCATCCCAGACGTGGATGTATCTGATAATGGAACACAATTTGTGTCCAGTGAATTTAGAAAATTCTGTGAAATATTCACAATAGAACATAAAACGATAATGCCTTACCATCCCAGATCAAATGGACAGGCAGTGCGTTTTGTGGACACTTTTAAAAGAGCTTTGAGAAAATCAAACAAGGAGGCTACAGGCGAAGTCGCTCTGCAGCAATTCCTAAGGGTATACAGGGTGACACCGAACCCCAATACACCAGCAGGAAGCTCACCAACAAAACTGATGTTCACGAGGAAGGTGAAACCAGTTTTTGACGAACTGTTACCTGGCGAGGAAAGAAAAGGTACCATGAAAGACAATCCAAAACTTTTCAAACTTGGTGATAAGATGTACATGAGGTTGTATAAAAAAGGAAAGCAATACTGGGAAGAAGGAAAAATTACGAAGTACATAGGAAAAATGATGTACGGAATCAAAAGCAGAAAGAAAAAAGACACAGAAACCAATTGAAGAAGAGATTCATAGAAAATGAACCAGACAAATTAGAAATTAGGGAATGACTGTATGACACATTTCAGGCACTAACACCGTTAGAGATGGCGCATTTCAGGTACCAACACCGTTACAGCTGATTGAACCTACGCGTACAAGTGGAAGAAAAAAGAACACAGAGTTCCTACAAATAGACGCCAAAAAAGAAAAAATATTAAGTTGGAAAATAAAATAAAAAAACGTTAAAAAGGGAGGAGAGGTGAATAAAGTAAAATAAAATTACTTGCTTCTCAAAGAAAAAAACTAAAAGTAGAGATGTAGTGACAATGATACACTCCTTCCCACGTGACAAAGTGGTATGAAGGAGCCACTATAAAGTCAGACAATCAGTTGTTGTAGGTCAGTAGCAGTACGAGTTCTTGGTTGGAGTCAGCGCCTGTTACATGATATATACGAGTTCGAGTTACCGTCAAGATAAACGTTTCAAAGTCGTTGTCTTGCGGAGCTATAAGCAATAGCGCGATAGACGAATCAAATATAATAACACGCGGAATACCGCCACAACATAATAGTGGCGACAAGAATGTTACAGTGCCGACAATATACAAGTGGAGGAGGATCCACATTATAACAGTTTGCTAAGAAATTTATATAATTTGGAATGAAGACAGGAAGTACAGGACCGCAGTGAATGATGACTTAGAAGCACCATCACAACAGTCTTCTTCGTTGTGTTAGGATTCTAGAACGTATTCATCAAGCAATGACATTCTCACAACTCGACTTGACCTGATTGTTATGAGCTGGTTCATGAGGATTCTAAGTTGCTGTGTATTATCCAGTTTTGCATGCTTAGTTGTAAACTCTGATTCTGACTCTTAAAACCTCCTTACTTTGGTCGGATGTCGATTCGGCTGGGTCTCTCTATGACAACGTGATTATGGTTGTGTATCTAGACAGTATTGCATCCGATCATAATGATTTGGCTGAGCAGGGGAACAATTGATTACCTTTCTCTGACGACGAACCTGGAGAATAGTAGGCGAGATCACGAGTTCAAATTGTAGTGATGCTGCTATTAAACTGTAATCGTGAGAAACTGATTGAAAGAGTTTCCAATAATTTAATCTTCTGTTGGTGAATCGCGTTTTCCATCTAGATTATTTCGATGTAAAACTGTTGAACAAGCGTTGGTTAAGAAACACTGCGGATCAGACCCGAATTTGGGGGCTCTACGAAAAGTAAACATTCTTTCGTGAGCAGTTTCGTTGGTTTCTGCGCATAAAAAATTCTGTCAGAAGCTAAGACCAATAGAATTATCTTGATCCACCCAGTCTTGCATAACCCTTCTGATTTCAAAGCAAGAGCACAGACTTGCATATAGTAGCGTTCATGCGCTCGTATTGATCATTCCTTTGAGGATCATATGGTGTGGTTCGGGTCTTGATTACACCACTCGCCATTAGAAAGGCTCTGAAGTATGCCGATTCAAATTGAGCATTTCGGTCTAGGCGAATTGCATTAGGAGTTTCAGGTAAGGAAAAAAGCTCAGCTAGTTAATAACTGCTTCACTAGACATTTCCTTACATGGAAAAGCAAAGGGATAATGCGAGTATTTATCCTCAACCGTTAAAAGATAAGCCGGAATATTTGGTCATTGGTCCAACAAAGTCGACAGATATTCCTTCCCAGGTTCAGGTGGCCTAAGTCCACTAACCTCTTTTGCTGAAAAGGGTAAATTCTTGGCTGTACAATAATGTAGCAATATTGTTGTTCTGAGGTGGCATAGCCTTTTATAAATTTCTTCCACATTGTTGGTTTCGTTCATTGAAGTACATCTTGAAAGGACATCGGGTGGTACGTTTTGAATACCTGGTCTGTACTGAAAATTTTTTCTTTCTTTATTTTTGACGTTTGGATTCTATTGAACAAAAAGCCACCTATTTCTGATCAGTTATTATTGTACTTGAGGGTACGGCAGTTATAAAATGTCACCAGCGTTTGCAACATTCCAGTATTGCATAGGCATCTTTTTCTATGGCTGATTGGAGTCTCTCGACATTTTGAAGTGTTCGGCTATAGAACGTCACTACCTTTCATCCTGAGATAACACCCCATCCAACGTCACGTCAGAAGCATCTGTCTCTATAAGAAATGCTGAAAGGAAGGTCTGGAGCTGCCAGACTCGATTTCACAAGCTTTCGCTTGAGCTATGGCATCGGTAGCCGCCGGAGTTAAACCATATTTTTCGATAGAATCTCGAGCGTTCATTAAATGCATGGCTAGTTCTGAACAATTCGGAATACATTTAGTGTAATACGCAAATAATCAATTTAGATGGTTCAGTTCCTTCAGTGTCGTCGGATTCTTTAAGTTCAATTAATGTCTGATATCTTTCTGGATCTGGTTTAAGCGTTCCTTTTTCTATCACATGTCCGAGAAAGTGAATGGATTTTAAGCCAGCACGACATTTTAATTTGTTGAGTAGCATGCCGGCTCGCTTAGCTGCCAAGTGGAATTTTGGCAAGTTACAATCGTGTTCTTCCTTTGGTTTTCCTCCGATTATGATGTCATCGATTTAACAATAGGTGCTTTGCAGAAAATTATCGTGAATGAATGAATCCATAATGCGTTGAAAGATGGCAACGGTACACTCGAATGGCATGCAAATAAATTCTAAAAATTTGTTACAAACTTCAAAAGTATTCAAATGGAAAAAAAAGACCCCTTTCACGCAATGAAATTTAGTGGAAGGTTTCTTTCAAGTCGATAATAGAGAAGTAATAATTGTATGCGATTCTTTCGAGTAAATCAATGTTAGCTGCAGGCTACGCGTCAATAGGACCATAGCGATTTGTGGTGTTGGAATAGCCAATTACTGGCCTTAACTATTTTTCCTCTTGACTCGATGAATGACTGCGCACGCCACCTGCTTTTACTTTACTGAATAATCCCGTCTTTTGACATTCTCTTGATTTCACCTTCGATGAAATTTCTATGACAATGAATTTCATAGAGATTTTGTAGCGATAAGAGTTAATTTCGACGTATCGACGCTGGACAGCTGACTGACACTCTGGCAACTTAATTCCTTAAGAGGAAAGCAAACAAGGATTGGCTCCCTATTGTCGTCTAGATTTAATGTTAGTGCTTTGTGCAATCTTAAAACGTCCATCCCTCATACAATTGGTGCCACGAGTGACTCAAGGGAATACACTTCAGCTTCGTAATAGCGTCCATCCCATTCTAGTGCGATTAAACACGTTCCGACGGATCTTAAATTGACTGTTATCGGCTAAAAGGAAACGCTTTTTTTTTTACATTGTAAGAAGAAGCCCAAATTCTTTTGCCAGATCTAATTCTTTGGCCAGGCCCGGTCTGATCCAATATCCAGTGGTGCGTATGTCGTATGATCATTTGCTTTAACTTTAATGAGTTTTGTTCATTGCCCGGCATCGGCTAGCTGAAAAATTGAAGCACAATTTTTCGTTTGTTGGGTTGTTTGTATCGTTTGTTGGGTTGTTTTCGTGATTTGCCTTTCCTTTTGTTTTGAACATAATAACCTTATATTTTTTTGTCGTGCAAAAGGTTGCTTATTGTCCTTTTCGATGGGAGTTATTACTGATTGAGTTTTTGGTTGAACAAATTGATTTTGATTAAACAGGCCCACCACACCAATAGCAAGATCGTTTTCCTGAAACCGCCAGAACTAGAGGGCACGAAAGATTCATTCTTGACAAGTTCCTCGCATCCTCGGTGGCTAAATCCATAGTTAAAGCAATTTTTACCAATGATTCTAGGTCACCTTTTGCAGACTCAAGTAAGCGTAGACGAGTGGTTGATGAGTTATAACCAGCAATGAACACTACTGAAAAGGCAATTCGGTGGCTTGCATGTTGACGCGTGATAGCCAACACAGTCACATAAGAGCAATTCAACTGAATCCTGCAATCAATGAGCTGCTGAGAAATCATCGAAGGGAAGCAGTGGTGTTCCAGTGGATTCACTCGGACTATACGAGCCACTTCTTATTTTGAGAAGAGACATTTGATTCTAATAAATAATTCAACTAATCTACATGTAGGTAAGAGAGTGTCACATTGTTTATATGAAATTAGGGCAGGTTACTGTCGTCACTTCTGGTTTATATCGCCAATTACTTCAATTTTTTTAGTACAATTTACTTTCGTAAACTGCAAGTTAACCCAAATCTCACTATATATTTTTTTTATCTTAAGTTTGCTATTTACATGCCATCCGACGTGTTTGAGACATTCAGAAGGTTAATTTTAGATGAAGACTGTTGAGCCGCGGCAAATTATATGGCAAATTTGAATTGGTTGCGAAGTCACTGATATGTAACAATTTTTTAAGCGTCTGCTATTCGTAAGTTGAACATTCTCTCCCAACGCACTACATAATATAAAAAATTTGGTTTAGTGTTCTAAGGTTCGAAATGTGATAGTTAATTTTCACTTGTTATTTTGCTGAACAACATAAGGTTTAGACAGGAACTGTACATAATAAAATAATTTTAACTGTTTAAAAATCTCGACAGCCAATGTTGGCTTTGTTTACGTTCTCGTAAAATGAAATCCGATAGATAAGTACCAGGTTTAAAGCGTAAGTACTGGGGCCAATTTGTTCAACTAAAAACCCTTCAAGGCCGTGCTCCAGCAAGGCTGCACTCCCATAACTAAGAAAACTTAAACAAACATGGCTGAAACGATTAAAAGAATGAAAGAATAAAGCATGTTGGCAAGAATGGATCCAACAACAACAACAACAAAAATATGGGCCTTGGTCTGGCAGGATGTTATATTCTAACCAAATCTGGATACCTGTTTATTAGCAACTGCCTACCTACTACGAATATTTTATAAATAGTTGAACATTTCAGCGGAAGTGAGGTGGTATCTTCACGAACTAGAGATAATCGCTAGGAGTAATAATAATCCAAGGTATATGCAGGCGTTCATCACGTCAACAGGAAGTAATCGCTCTCTTACTGATGTTGCTCGCAAAAATCAACAAAATGGATTCACTGTTAGACTGATTATCAGATATGAATGTATTAGCGGAAGAAGTGAACATACATACATATATATATACGTACATATATACTACATACATACAAATACACACACACACACACACACACACACACACACACACACACACACACACACACACACACACACACACACACACACACATATATATATATATATATATATATATGCATATATGCACCATGTAAGAATTTTTATAGATAGTGATGGCATAAATGTGGGAGTCTATGAATTGACGGTGATCTTTCTTAGTAGAAATATTTGGTAAAGTAAAAGCCGTCTATAGATAAATTCTAAAGAAATCAAACGAATGAGGCGGTGTAAGGGGGATCGCATTTTATTAAAATAACTTTTCAGATCAAAATTATTAGCTAAGTCTTAAAGATAACTTTTATTCTACTCAGCATTACAAGGCTGTGTAGCTAATAAGTTCACTTTGCTACCATGTGGTTTCGGGTTCAGTATCACTGCGCGACACCTTTGACAAGTGTCTTTTACTATAGCCCCTGGTCGACCAATGCCTTGTTAGTGAATATGATAGACGGAATCTGTGTAGAAGCTCATTCATAAATGTATGTATGTATGTATGTATGTATGTATGTATGTATGTATGTGTGTGTGTGTGTGTGTGTGTATGTGTGTGTGTGTGTGTGTGTGTGTATGTGTGTGTGTGTGTATTTGTGTCTGTGTTTGTACCTCTACCGCTTAACAACCGGTGTTGATTTGTTTCATCTTCGTAACTTAGCGGTTCGGCAGAAGAGGCTGATAGAATAAGTACCAGATTTTAAAAGATAGATACTTGGGTGAGTTTGTCCGACTAAAACCCCTACAAAGCAGTGCTCTAGCATGACTGAAACAAGCAAAATATAGAAAGAATATTTAGACGCAACCATTGAGAAATTATAACCAGGAACTGTTGTGTTCACATTCCGTTTATTTTTCTTGTAATCAAGACATCTTGGGATTACCTGAGTCCTCGAACAGATCAGCGAATCGTGGCCAGCAACAAACGTTCTACGTTTTGATAAAGTCATGGATGAGAAGTTAGAAGTCATTGGATTTACTTTCATAATTATAACAGATTTCCATGCTTGCATATTTTATGCATTGAGTCAAAAGCTTATTTCTCCATCTACAATATTGTATGTGGTTTTACTTAAAAGACGTATATAAATTAGTTATTAGAAAATTGAATCTTTTTTTGACATCTGTAGATAAGGTTTTAGTTGGATATGAAAATTAATCAGACATTTTGTAGTTGTGTAGAATAGAGAAAGAGTTGTGAGTCTCTGCTTGACGCAAACTGACTTGTTAGAAATAGCAACCAAATCACCTCAAATCACATTCTATCACCTTTACCCAGGGCTGGCGTCTAGGGTTGCTGGCGCCCCGGGTAAGCTAAACTTCGGCGCCCTTACAAGCATAATTTTTTAAAACTTTCACATGGAGAAAAACTGAAAATGTAGACTAAAAAGCACATGGCGCCCCGGGTTGCCGGTACATTGAGCCGGCCCTGTGATTACCCCTTAAGCATTCAAATTACTCTATTGACTGTAATACTTATTCTCATTGTTTGAATTAATCATGCATTATCTAGTAGCTTCGAGATTTTGATGTGAATGTTTACTTTTAGAATGGCATTATAAGTCAGGTACGAGAGACTGGATTTGGTCAGTTTGAACGTAAAACGGGTAGAATTTTTTGGATGATGGCCACAGAAGCAGTGTTCTTCTCTCATAAGTCGACTTAGCGACATGGGGCCAAATTTAATCATCTTAAATAGTAACCGTCAGAGTAAAGTAAGAAAAATACGTATCATAAAAAAAGAAGCAAAAAACAAAACAAAGCAAAAACAAAACGAAATGCTGAAGAATTCCTCAATGAATGTAATGTTTCAGCATTATTAACTTCAATGAAAGAAATGAGTGCCATGATATTGGTGCCTTTGCGAAGGTCATTAACAGCGATATTGAAATGAGGTAAGGCGGCGAGCTGGCAGAATCGTTAGCACGTAAGGCGAAATGCTTAGCGGTATTTCGTCTACCGTTACATTCTGAGTTCAAATTCCGCCGAAGTCGACTTTGCCTTTAGTCCTTTCAGGGTCGATTAATTAAGTACCAGTTGCGTACTGGGGTCTGTCTGGTCCCCCTCCCCACCAAATTTCGGGCCTTTGCCTAGAGTAGAAAAGGATATTGAAATCAGGTTGCAACAGTTGGCAGGTTCGATCTTAGTGCGCAGCACTTTAGGTAAGTGTTTTCTACTGTAGCCTGAGGTGGGTCAATTCCTTGTGTGTGTGTGTGTGTG
>NC_068984.1:39612932-39618645 GCF_001194135.2 Octopus bimaculoides | reverse complement strand
GGGGGGGGGGGGAATCATAAAATAAAAGACAAATATATATAGACATAATTAAATATACTAAAGCACATCGTCGTCGTCGGCGTTTTATCATGCGTCCGATAATCTATTTGGCTTCTTCTTGACCGCTTCTTCACCTCTGTCCTTGTTTATGCCTCTGATGACTAAACAGGCCGATTCTTGCATGGAAGCGTCTATTGCAAAGTTCACAAGGAATCCGTGGTGGAGGCTTTGGTTGTTGCAGCCTCTATTTTATTTCTTGTCGTTTCTCTTCTTTCCTCTGTCGTTCGTCTTCAAAATGATCTGTCACAGTGGAGACGGAATGATGCCAGCCGGGCCTGTCCTGAGCTTTAATGTCATAGGCTTTGAGATCGATTCCAGTCAGTTTTAAGCTTTGCTTCAGCTGGTCCTTTTATCGACCGAGGGAACAGCCACGGAGTCTTCTTCCGGTGAGAAGTTCAACATATAAAATTTGATGAGGCAGTCTGGTCTCTTTCATTCTTGCTACGTGGCCCGCCCATCTCAGACGATGTTTCAGGATGGTGGCCTCGATGCTGCTGCTTTATGTTCTCTCTAAAACAGAGACATCGGTCATATAGTCATTCCATTTGATATTCATAATAGAGCGGAGATTCTGTTGTTGAAATCGCTCTAGTATTTTTGACTTCACTTCGGTAAAGAGTCCAGGTTTCACAACCGTAGAAGAGAGTGGAGAACACGTCTGCTTGGTAGACACTCAATTTTGTTTGGTGGTTCAGATCTTAAAGACCCTTTTCGTGAGTCCACCAAACGCGGTGTAAGCCGCTCTTAATCGGTTCTCCACGTTCTTTTCCAATGTGCACTTCTTAGAAAGCAAACTTCTTAAGTATGAAAAGTGGTCAACTTTCTCCAGTGGCATCTCCGAGTTGGTAATGTTGAGGCCTGGAGTTTCCTGACTTAGAACTGGTTGTGCCAGGAATTTTCTCTTTCTGATATTGACTTTTAGGCCAAATCGAGTGTAAGCATTGGTGAAGTTATTCGCCAAATTGTCGAAGCTGTTCACTGGAGTGGCAGACTACTGCGTTGTCATCAGCTTACTGAAGATCAGTGATCTTTTGCTTCCTGGTCAGTTTTCGTGACTTCAATCTGGCAAATTTGAAACATCCCCCGTCATATCAGTACCTAATGCTGACTCCTAGATTGTCCGAAAGTAGTTCATGAAACATTGTTGTAAGGTACAGGGAGAAGAGCATCGGGGCCAAAACACATCCTTGTTTTAATCCTCTAATGATGGGGAAGTCTTCAGACAGTTGAGTTTGGTGGAAGATGGCTCCAATCATACCGTCATGTATTCCCTGTACTAGGGAGATGAACTGATCGGGGCAGCCGAAGCGTCGGAGGATCTTCCACATTGCAGGCCTTGGGACGGTATCGAAGGCCTTTTCGAGGTCGTAGAAAACAAAATAGAGAGGTTTTTGTTGTTCACTATTCTTTTCTTGTAGTTTTCGAGCACAAAAGATCATGTGAGTTGTCCCTCTGGATGGTCGAAATCCACATTGCTCTCCACCGCAGGGAAAATCTTTGCAAGGCTCCTTCTGGA
This sequence comes from Octopus bimaculoides, assembly GCF_001194135.2. Lineage (NCBI taxonomy): Eukaryota > Metazoa > Mollusca > Cephalopoda > Octopoda > Octopodidae > Octopus > Octopus bimaculoides. The sequence continues at coordinate 39,617,069 of NC_068984.1, read as the reverse complement.
TCGTCTCGCCAAAGCACATAACCAAAGAGTATACAATTTTTAAAAATTAGTATTCTTTTGTCTTTTATCCTTTACTGGTTTCATTTATTAGGCTGCGGCCATGCTGGGGCACACCTTGAGGAATTTTCAGTCGAATGAATTAACTCCAGTACTTTTTTTAAGCCTGGTACTTTTTCTCGGGAAGTAAACACACCAAGACCGGTTATCAAATGGTGGTGGGGGACAAATACAAATACAGAGATACACACACACACACAGAGTTTCCGTCAACCAAGTCCACCCCACCCACGAGGCTTTTGACCAGCCCAGTGCTATTGTAGAAGACACTTGCCTAGGGTGTCACGCAGTGGAACTGAACCCGGAACCATGCGGTCGGGAAGCAAACTCCTTACTACACAACCGCTCACGATTTAATTTTCATTTCCTATACATTCAGTTTGCGAAAAGTCGAAATATCTAATTAAATTTTCCTACGAATTTTGCATTGATTAATGATTTTCTAGTTTTCTGTCGTGTCCATAAAGTATAAAAGTATTAATGATGTAAGCGTAGAAAACAGTTATGTGCGAGATTAATTACGGAATAAAAGTAAAAAAACGCAAAAACAAAACATGATTAACCTAAACAATTGTGGTTTATATATTCTTAAAAGAAAACATAGTTTTCTCGATATCTGTGAACCCATATCCAGTATATTTAAGATAGCTTTAGGTCAATTCAGAAACAAAGTGAAAATTTGAGTTATCTCAGAACTGGAGATGATGATATGAATACGATAATAGGCTATTGGGAGATCCAACAAATATGATACAGAATGTATGAGACATTATGATCCTGAGATGCGCCAAAAATCCTCAATTCAGACATTGCATTGGTGGAAGTGTGTAGAAACACGTGCCTTCAGATACATATGTATGGCATCTCCCTAATTAAATCCAGTTAATGGATCACATGCTCTTATCAATGAATGAATGTCTGTTTATGATATGGCAGATAAAATGGTGTGGAGAAATTGGATGGTGGTGGTGATGATGATGATGATGATGAAGATGATGATGAAGATGAAGATGATGATAGGGAAGGATTTACTTCCATTGATAATGGTAACTCTAATTCTACAAATAAAATATAAATAACAAAGAAGTCAGAAATATTACATAAAATGATTCGACCATGTAAATTAGCGTTTTCATCTTCTTTCAAGAGAAATTACAAAATTCATTTTTCTCTTTTTTTACCTTTTTAATATGGATTTCAGGAATATAAATACACACATGCATGCACGAACGCGCGCGCACACACACGCACGTACACGCGCACGTATACGCGCACGTACAAGCGCACACACACACGAATGTGCGCGCGCGTGCACACACACACACATACACATACTCGTGCACACATGCACGAATGCACAAATGCACGCGCAATTATTTCGGAAATATGGTAAAAATAATTAAAACAAAAGATGTCAGAAATAACTAGAGTTATAAAGGTATAAAAAATTATCTCAACGGTAGGTTTTGCAAAAGATGACAGCAGCAGATGTGCGCTGGTGAGAGTTTTCAGTGAACCGCGTCTACGATCTGGCTTGTATTCGCTCTTCGATTCCCAGGTTAAACTATTTCATTTACATTCGCTAAACTGTATTCAAAAAGGAAATGACGACCCTCAGATTTCCATTTCCTCAATCCTCTAAAAATCTAAAAGCTTCATGTCAAAAGATTTTGTCATTGAAATGAAGTTTTGTTGGAAAAGCAATGACTTCAATGAGCACTGTATACAATAAGTTTAATATTTTATTATTTTTTATACAGATTTCATTTTAGGTGACAACTTGAACCCCAACTACTTACATTCAAAAGCAGGTGGCAATTGTATTATATCTTACGAAAGATTCAATTTAAGCGTTTCAACTACGAAATGAAGGACAATCTCAGATCCTCATCAAATGTATAAGCTGCAACATTGAACATAAGTAGAACAACTAACAGCAACAGCTAACAGATCTATCTATCTATCTATCTATCTATCTATCTATCTATCTATCTATCTATCTATCTATCTATCTATCTATCTTTCTTTCTTTCTATCATGAGAGTGTGTGTATTGATATAATGATAATAATATACAAATATTGATATGGATATGCCTACAAATTCCTCTCCCTCCCTCTCTCTTTCATTGTATACATACGTGTGTGTGTGTGTATAAAAGAAAGAAGGACAATGTAAAGAAGGAAAGGAAAATTCTAGGAGATAGACAAATAGACAAGAATATAAAAAAAACTATAACTACAACAAAAACAGTAGTAGCAGCAACAGTAGAAGCAAAAACAACATAAACGAGTGGGAAGAACAAATTAGTAGGAGAGTGCAAATGGAATGAGAGAAAACTGCAGCGAAAAAATATTACTTTACAAAATCGCTTGTTTTCTGTCGTATAGTACATGCAGCACATAAGCTTAAGAACAACAAACTGGCATCGATCCAGGATCGCTCTATTGGTATATACGACTATAAATAGCTGCCCAACCTTAAAGCTGTTATCTTTCGAAACGCCTCGACACGTGATTTAGCGATCATGTTTTCATACAGGTGCAAAAGAGATAACAATGTGAATGGTGCTTGTGAACTCAAGTTAGACACATCCTTCGCTTACATATGAGGAATCCATATCAAGAATCAACAGCAGCATAATTTTCTGCAGTTGTCGTTATTATTATCATCGTCATCGTCGTCGTCGTCGTCGTCATCGTCATCATCATCATCATCATCATCATCATCATCATCATCATCATTATTATTAAGGTGGCGAGCTGGCAGAATCGTTACCGCGCCGGACAAAATGCTTAGCGGCATTTCGTCCGTCTTTACGTTCTGAGTTCAAGCGCCACTGGGGTCGACTTTGCCTTTCATCCTTTCGGAATCGATAAAATAAGTACCTGTTAAGCACTGAGGTCGATGTAATCGGCTTATTCCCCCCCCCCCCAATTTCTGGCTCTGGGCCAAAATTTGAAATTATGATTATTATTACTAGCACTTTTCTTTCTTTTCATAGACATTTAAAGCTTCTCTCTAACATCTATATTCCTGTTTTGATTATTTATGATATTTTTTCTTTTAATTGAGAGCAACACATACTTGTGTCTAAAAAGAGAAGTGTGACGAATTTTCAGCTTATGACGCACAGCCCAAAAAAGAAAAGAAAAGAAAAGAAAAGAAAAATAGAACAAAAGAAAAACAAAAAGTAACAACAAAAACAAAACAGGAACATGAGAAGATGTAAAGTTGTGAGAATAAAATGCACAAACATATATCGTTCTTCCTCTCACAACTATAATATAAGACTAATGTAACCATATAAGATGGACTTCAATGATAAATAAATAAATAAATAAATAAATAAATAAATGAAAAGCTGGTTTTTAGGTTCTCAGTGTGACTAGCGATTCAGAATACTCGTTAAATCTCTTGGCAAACCTAACGTGCAGTTGTAGCTATCTCATTTTATGGTGCTGATGCCCTTGGAAAAGGCATGGAAATGACAATTTCTGTTTTAGATGCCTCTTTGAAGTCAATAGAACAGATCAACTGTTAATGGGTATCTCTCGTCACGAAAGGTCTAGCAAAATGGGGAGATAAGGAAATAGTTATTCAATTCAATTATTTCTCATCATCATCGTTGTCGTCGCCGCCGCCGCCGCCGTCGTTGTTGCTGTTGCTTTTTGTGAGCAAGGAACTAAACAATGATTGATGTTAGAATGCATTTTATGGAAAGAAACATGGGGGTGGGGTGCAGGTGCAGAAGTATTAAAGGGCATAAAATAGATTTTTGAAAATGGAGATATCGTAAAAGTGAGTAAACTGGTCGGAAATCAGTTTTAGGTTTCTTTGATTGTCTTTGATATGCCTTTTCCATTTGCACTTAGCTTAGAAAGAGTAAATATTTATCTTTAAGTCTAACAGTAGGAGAAAAAAAAATCGCTAGCAGGAACCAAGAACAACTTTAGTCATTGGCACAGTTTCAGCATATGTATGTGTGTGTGTGTGTGTGTGTGTGTGTGTGTGTGTGTGTGTGTGTGTGTTAATACGAATGTTTTTTATGTATGCATGTATCTATGTGCGTATATGTATG
>NC_068984.1:39612325-39612884 GCF_001194135.2 Octopus bimaculoides | reverse complement strand
ACACACACACACACACACACACACACACACACACACACACACACACACACACACACACACACACACACACACACATAAGCGTTACTAGACACATCTGCTTTATTGTTAACAACTTTACCGAGAGAGTTACATACCGATAGAGAATGGATTCTGCTAGATACAATTATGATAATCAAGAAAGAGAAGGGAGGTTATACATATATATATACATATATATATATATAGAGAGAGAGAGAGAGGGGGGAATAGAAAGAGGTAGGAAGGGAGAGAGAAAGAGAGACGATGTGCAATTAACCAAGATTTGGATTGTGTACATAGAAATACAAGACACGCTCGCTTGTCTACCGAATGAAAAGCGGCTAAAAAGAATAAATTCAGATTTTTATTTGCCTTTTTTTTTCTTTTTTTTCCGTCGAGATTTCAAGATAAAAATCTAATAGGATTCTAAAAACTGTCATTATAGGATATAGGCTGACAATGGTTTTCAACAACTGTCAACAGCGACGGCAGTGGCAACAACAACAGCGTAGGCAGTAATAATAATGGCAGCTTCAGTAAC
>NC_068984.1:39609044-39611838 GCF_001194135.2 Octopus bimaculoides | reverse complement strand
TATATATATATATATATATGTAATAATATTAGGGACAAAATCCAAAATTACAGGTAAAAAACTCAATTAAAATCAATTTATAAAAAATTAAAATTAAATTGAGCCTTATAGATAAAGTATATATAAAATATATAGCTTTAGGGAAAATAACCAATTTTCAAGAACTCATCGATGAATATTATATTATATTTATCTTATGATATTTACTTTACTTTATATTATACTCATTTATTGTGCTTTTAATTATTAATTTTTCTATATGTGATAGTGGATTTTTATCGATGAGTTCTTGAAAATTGGTTATTTTCCCTAAAACTATATATATATATGTATATATATAAAGGAAGAAAGATAACATGGAGAAGGGGAAAAAAACTTGGTGGGTGAATATATGAATGAATAAATATAATGTAATGCATGTGCAACAAGTAGCTAATGAAATTATGATAATAGAATGGATCGTATTTCAATTACATGGAGGAGTTGAGAAGGGAGGGTTGCCGATTAGAGCAATGTCCACAGTCATCTTAGGTTCGCCTATACAAACGCATAGGTGTAATTTGAGAAGAGTCAGAACGATTCGGTATGTAATTTAGATTTGTTGTAAAGTGGAAATCTGGATAGATAGCGAGTTCCAAGTGATTTTAAATCTTGGGTAGAAAGGGTTAGAAGAAGGGCAGTTGGTAAGTATGTAGTCGGAATCGCTTTTTATATTTAGGGAGGGTATCTGCAAGTTTGCAAATTTAAATGAGTAGAGTCTGTCTTAATAGAAACGAATAAAATACAGTCAGAAGACAACCCAACAGCGGCCTCGTGATTTATGTAAGTGCTGATAAGTGTAAATTTACACATCATTCTATATATATATGGTGGAATAGAAGCTGGATCAAGGTCAACTGATGTCCTAAGCAGAATGGTATCCAATAATTACTTCCCCGATTCTTCCATTGTCTGACAAGGCATAAAGACATAAATCATGAAACAATAAAAACAAATTTCGATTTTCTTCTAGATTGCTCCCCCACAATTATATTTAATATAGTCTGTCACTTTAATATAATCTGTCCAGTTTATATATTTCACATTAAATAGCAATAATATGTTATTTACTTGCAACAACGGCAAAAAAAAAAAGAAAAATGCAGTTTAAAAAAATTTTCCTAGTTTAACTGAATCATTTGTACCATAGTACATTCGGTACTTAAAACCCGCTTCGGAGGTACTCCCATCTTTTAGAGCCCTAAACACGTTTTTATTTTTGTTTAATGGTTAATCCGAACACGTGTCAACTGAGATTCTGGTATCCAAAAATCTGATTTAAAGAAAGGACCATCAAGAATATATATTAAAACCCTAATCTTTTCACGATAAAAGGAAGTAAAACAATGTGTAAACTCCTAACTGGTTTAGTTTATATGAATAAAGGAGTTCACGGCAAAAAGAAGTACATGTTCTGAATACATATATGAGAGGTACTGAAAAGTACCTGGCTTTAAGGGTGTCGCGAAAGGCCTGGTTGGAGGCTCAACCTTCTGAGTTCTTTTACAGGGCTTAGAAAATCTTAAGGACCGCTGCGATAAGTGTGTGAATCTGAGAGGGGAATATGTTGAATAAAATCATAATTAATTGATCCTTCTGGATTTTCTTTTAGGCAAAGCCAAGAACTTTTCAGCACCTATCGTATACATACAAATATATATATATATATATATATATATATATATGTATATATATGTATGTATGTATGTATGTATTATGTATGTATGTATGTATGTGTCTGTGTGTACGAAGGAGGGCTGAAAAGTCCCTGGTTTTAAGGGTTTAGTGAAAGGCTTGGTTGGAGGCTCAACCTTCCAAGTCCTTTTACAGGGCTAAGAAAAACTGAGAGACCACTGCAATAAGTGTGTGAACCTGGGAGTGGAATGTTGAATAAAAGCATAATTAACTGATCCTCCTGTATTTTCTTTTATCCAAAGCCAGGAACTTTTCAGCACCATATGTGGGTATATATGTGTTTGTTAGATTAGGAGAGTTCAATATTTTCCTTACGTTCCTGTAAGTTATTTGTCGGGCATCATAACAGGCGAAAAAATGTTTAAAAATTTGGATGGTATACCGTATAGCAAAGAACAATCAATGAAAAATTGGAGATACCTAATAAAGAAATAAAATTTCGACGATGAAGAGCTAAAGGTGTAAGAGTAAGTTTCACTTAAGGAAATTACATTTTTTCTTTCATTCTGTCATTTTCTTCTTTTCTTTCTTTTACTTTTATTATAAGAATATTAGTAACCAAGTGCATATTGTTCTAAAGTAGGAAGTATTTGGTCCTTTACGTGGCTTGAGAGAATTCATTTTTGCTTTCTAAGAGAAAAAACAAGTCTCTCTTAAATAGTTTTTTAAAGTATGCTGAGGATCATTAGGTCTCCTTTTAGCCCAATCACCACTTTCGAGAAACATAATATTCTCAAAAACATTTTATTAAATGTTCATACTTTTAGTCTATTGCATGTAACAAGTAAGTCCAGTGTTTTCTTCTTGGAATGAAACATTTCTAGACACTAAAATTTAATTCTTCAAAAGCTTCTTATCCAGTTGTTATTGCAATACATACATACATACATACATACATACATACATACATACATACATACATACATACATACATAGCACATAAATACTTATGCATGCATCTAGACATGAAAATATATACATAAAAACGCATCCATAAAATAAACATACAAATCTGCGCATACACTAACACCAAATACTGCACACACACACACAGACAGAC
>NC_068984.1:39607822-39608754 GCF_001194135.2 Octopus bimaculoides | reverse complement strand
TACTGCCCGCAAGAAGAACTGCTCATGCATGCATACATACGTACATACTGGTTGATTGCTCCATCTTCACAGATGATTGCCGTTTCCTAGTGCTTCCTTATTTCTGACTTTCCTCATTTCTGACTTTCCGTCCATGACTCTTCAGAGAACTGTTTAGTCTCGCTGCAGATCTGCATAGTTTGGAGCATAGATATCAGACAAAAGTTGTAACTTCCACTGGATTGGTCAGGTCAATCCGTAGGATAAGGTGTTCCCTGGTTAAAGTTCAGACGTTTTTGACTAAAGAGTTGAAATTTCTCGCTGGTTAAGTTTGCGCACATCACCATTCTTCGATCGGCATTGCGCTTTCAGCTGATGGAATGACAAATGAGATCACCATAAAGATACATCTATATGCCATTGAATTATAGTGATAAGCATTTGTACAACACGAGCACCACTCTCCGAGTCTTTGTGATTAGTACCCAGTGACAGGCCTGCGGGTCATGACTAATTTCTCCGAACTCTTTGATTGTTCTCTTCTATTTGAAAGGGGGAATATTTCTCGAAATATTATAGGGTCATTAAACAACCTGAGTGTGATACTACAATATTAATCACGTGAAACTGCAACTAAAAGGATACTGTGACAACAGCTAGTACTCCATCAATCCCAATGGTTTTACAGCTACTGGACATTTGACTCTACAAAGTTCATCGCCATTTGGCCGATTTTGTTTTTCAGCCTGCAGAGTGTCCAACAACCCTTACGAAGCAGGTTTGGTAGGGTTGCCGGTTTGGGCGCCAACGGCCCAACCTTGCGACAAGTCGTACTTGGGTACATGTTACCAGTCGCACTAAGAGTGCCATGACATACATACAAGCATACGTATCTATCTATCTATCTATCTATCTATCTATCTATCTATCTATCTATCTATCTATCTATCTAT
>NC_068984.1:39606400-39607637 GCF_001194135.2 Octopus bimaculoides | reverse complement strand
ATATATATATATATATATATATATATATATATATATATATATATATATACACATACATACATACATACATACATATACATACATACATACATACATACATAAGTATATATATTATATATATGTATGTATTATGTTTACTTAAATTTAGGAGACACTCAGCTTTCATTTATCACTGTATATAATTTATTTACAATACACTATGATGGCCTGTGGGTAATGACTAATTTCTCCGAACTCTTTGATTGTTTTCTTTCTTCTATTTGAAAGGGGGAATATTTCTCGAAATATTATAGGGTCATTGAACAACCTGAGTGTGATACTACAATATTTTTCTCTTTATTTTCATTTATTAACATGAGCTTAGATATTTTGCATAACATCACTCCTGCTTTGCAGAAAGGCTTTTTAAACATGTATATCATTTACGCACTTTGCAGTGCTTCACGCAAAAATTACAATATTCTTTTATATATTTTATGATTTAAGCAATGCGTCCACTGACTTGACGCTGTAAATCAAAGTCTCTTAAGAAAGCAGACGAATAATTGGACTATAAATTTACAGTATCTGTGTTTGTAATGTATTCTGCTATTGCTATCCTTCTGTCTCTCGCTTCGTACACATATATCAAATTTATACAGATATTAAAATAATGGCTAGCATTCGGTTTTGCTGCATGACAAGCACAAAGACACACACAAACAAAGACGAGCGCGCACACACACACACGCACGCACTCACACAAACATGCATGCACACATATATACGACAGGCTTCTGTACAATTTCCTTCTACTATATTTTCTCACAAGGCATTGATCGATCCAGGGCTACATCCTTTCGGGGGTCGATAAATTAAGTACTGGGGTCAATGTAGTCGATTTACCTCCACCTTTGAGCTTGTTGGGCTTGTGCCAAAATTTTAAATCAATATTTCAATACGCGTATGTATGTATGTATGTATGTATGTATGTATGTATGTATGTATGTATGTATGTATGTGTGTATGTATGTATGTATGCGTGTATGTATGTATGTATGTATGTATGCGTGTATGTATGTATGTATGTATGCATGTATGTATGTATGTATGTATGCGTGTATGTATGTATGTATGTATGTATGTATGCGTGTATGTATGTATGTATGTATGTATGTATGTATGCGTGTATGTATGTATGTATGTATGTATGTATGTATGTATGTGTGTGTATGTATGTATGTATGTATGTATGTAT
>NC_068984.1:39599042-39605470 GCF_001194135.2 Octopus bimaculoides | reverse complement strand
AGAAGAAGAAGAAAGAGGAGGAGGAGAAAAAGAAGAAGAAAGAGGAGGAGGAGGAGAAGAAGAAGAAGAAGAAGAAGAAGAAAGAGGAGGAGGAGGAGGAGGAGAAGAAGAAGAAGAAGAAGAAGAAAGAGGAGGAGGAGGAGGAGGAGGAGAAGAAGAAGAAGAAGAAGAAGAAGAAGAAGAAGAAGAAGAAGAAGAACGCAGACTTAAGTACAGTATGGCTGCCATTATTGAATAAAGTTTTAAAATGTCTATATTTTTGTAATTATTTGTGCTTGGGTTTGGGTTTTGCTGTAAAGAATAAGAGTGGAAACCAAGTAGAGGATAGCTCGAAGATGCTTTACACTAATTCTTCATTGTGTAGAAAATAGATACAGTCAGGAATACTGAGAGTCTGGAAATACAAAATGAGTAATCTTGTAGTTATGTAACAAATGTTACATTTAGTTTTATTTTATCTATCACGTTACATAACTATGTCAAAGATATGTAATATCTGTATTAGTCTTCAGGTTTTAGAGATATTAAGAAATATGTTTTACTCCTTGATGAGCCCTCATTCTTCAACAACTTAAAATATGCTCTCACTTTTCCTCTCTCTCTCACTTCATGATATCTTGGATCGTCTACAATGTTTTAGATTATTTTGAACTAAGTTTTTTCAGCTCAGTAAAGATCAACTTACTTGTCTCTGATAATAATTACTGCAACTTACTTGTCTCTTATAATAATTACTGCAGTGGTCGTTTAGCCAAAGTGAGTCCTGACCGATCAAAGCTACTTCAGCCACGATCATTGTGTCTTTTTAAATATCTAAGATTACATTGCCCAATATATATTTCCTTTTCAAGACGGTAGCGTTTGATCTGAAGGGGAATAGGCTGCTAATTCTAACAGGACCTATTAGCTCGAAGAGTAGAAATTGAAGATATTTGATAATCCTCTTATTGGTGTGTCACTCACACATATTTTAATTTCCGATAAAGAATAACCGATTAATTTTCATAACATGATATTGCGGGGAATTTTATTTTCAAAGTCCTTCATGTGTAACCGGCTAACGTGTATGTCATAGGTTCGCAATCACTGCGTTAAGTGAAAACGACCTTAAATAAATGACCAACTCATTAAATCCTTGTATTGATTTGTTGTCAACCACTAGGGCAGATTCCAAAAATTCACGTCCATTGGAAACCTATTTGACCTTTTCATCAAGGCCGGAATAAGCTGGTTGCAGAGTATGTAGCGTATGTTACAAACGGAAAACTTAGCTATTTTATCGAATTATAATTATTTTTATAAGATCTCGCTACATATTTGAAGGATTAATGTCTATAGATGAGCTAGTACGGGAGAGGGTTAATCGGAAGGAACGAAAAAGGGTTGCACTCTTTATTGTTTTAGCTTAAATTTGGTATTTATCTGCTAGACAATGTGTTTGAGATATTTGGTTAACACCAAATGACGACTTCTGAGACGCAGTAAATTGTGGCGAATATAAATGTGTTGATCCTTCTTCTACAAACTGATTACGTTTTAAGCTAAACCTAAAAAATAAAATTTAAATGTTACAGCTTAACGCAAATTCGCAAGAAAATAGCCTTTTTCATTCAATAAATAAATAAGATTCACAGATTGAATGTTCATGCCTGATACACAAACCTAATATAATGTAAATTTCCTTTTGTGTTCTCAGATTGAAAATGCGAGTTAATTTATTCTTGTTATTTGTGCTATAATTTTGCTTAACGATATGTTATCAAAGTAGAAACTGTATACAATAAAATGTTTCTTGCTTTAAATGAATAAGAAAAAATTCGATTTGATCTAAGGGAGATGTCTAGCATTACAGTGCCCAACACATATTTGTAATAATCTGATTTGGTCGCCTTATTTTATTAGAAAAATAATAACTGAGCTCAGCTGTTGTATGAGAAGTCGAGTGTGTCGAAAATAGAGAAACAGAATGGCGAGTCTAATTGCAACCGACAAAGATGAAGTCTCTTACCGTTGTCATTCAATTTGGTTATTGTAACTTGTTTAAAGTACTGTAATTTAGTTAAAGTATATTGGATATCGTGTTTGTTCCGAGTATTGAAACAAACTTAAACAAGTAGTCGTCCATTAAAACAAAGAAAATGAAGGTTATATGGCAATATGATCAAGGACACAACCACTGAATCGGAACCTTGTCATTTTTAAAAGTTGAAGGCAATATACCAAGGTTCTATTGTAACAAAACATTTAGCACGGGTCTTTGAAATTATCTCTCGCTACTAGGTTAATCTGGTTCTTTGCTAAAGAAAATATCACGAAAAACATTTTCAGACTAAATGTAACCTTGTCGTCCACCTTTCATAGAGTATCAGCACCAGCAAGGAGTCTGAGGCCATCACTGGTACCAAACACTAGAATGCGGTTGTTTGTATTTGGTCCGTTATCATAGAGTAAAAACTCCTTGGGATTAGGGCCAACTGTCATAGTACAGTCAGGAGGAAGTTCATCTAGATCTTTTAGCAAACGTAGTACAAAAGGAGTAGGCCGTTGGTTGTGCAGAGTTCGTAACTCATCAATTTACCATCAGTTCTGCATATTCCTTTACAGAGACTGATTGACATATTAACTTTAAAAAAAGCAAGAATTCGACAATTAACCTTTCTATTAAAGAAAGACGCAAAAACAGGGCTAACGTTGTCCTGTTTTTTTCCTGTTTCTCTTTTCCTGTGACATTTTTCCTGTGATTTTTTTCCTGTTTCTTTTTTTCCTGTGACTATTTTTCCGTGACTTTTCTTTACCTGGATTCATAATTATACCACTAGACTATTTTGAGCATATTTATTATGAGGCGTGTGCACTGCATTGAAACTATTTATAACAAGAGTCCTGGAAATGTTTGAACTTGAAAACCGAACGTATCTGTGATAATGCAGATAAATAGCTTTGTTGTGATCAACAAAGACGTAATTCAATTGTTTCTTGAGGGCTGTTTCATCCCTATCACCTGTATACCATCTTTTCATTCCCTCTACGAATGTTTCCAAACAGTGATTCTACTTTGTATATTTTGCGCCGTTTCAATATTTTGGTGTGAAATTTTCTCCTGTGATTAAGTAACAATATTCCTTTATATATACCACACTTATTTGTATTTCATTATTTCATCTATATTGATGATTGCACATTGCCAGTTCTCTAGAGCTGTTGTATTCAGTCTATATCTGCTTAAATATAGTTGTTAATCATTCAACTACTGTGTTCCACTATGCCAAAAATGATTTTATCGATATATATTATCCCAGCTACTTTATTTCTCAAATAAGACTTTAGTTCAAGTCCATCTTTAGGCCCCTGGAGAATATCGTATAAAAACGAAAAGTTAAGTTCATCAATAATATATTCACATGAATGTTAGTCAAGCTTGAACTCTCACAAAATACTTCAAGGGCAAAATTTAACACATGCTATATGTATTGTCTAAAACTCGATACCCTAAAATCTCGATAAGATATGATCTAGAACAAAAATAATTAAAAGATGGTTAATATATTTTCAGAAATGGATGTGTACAACGTCAAAAGATCAAACATCCATCAAACTGGCAAGAATAAAATGGACGATGTAAGATAGAAAATACAAAAGTATACTCCTTTCTAGATATTTATATTTTCAAAAGACATCTTTTCTCTGCAATGTCTACAAGCATGAGCGATTGATGAGATGAAGCGATAATATTTGAGAGTATTTCCTGGGATATATGCAATCAGAAATTGCAAAACGTGAAGCAGAAGTACAAGAAAAATTGTTGAGATAGCTAGAAAAATCATTTTAAAAGATATCAAATACAGAGTAGCAAAAAAAAGTAAAATAACAATAAAATAAAATAGAATAAAATAAATCCTAAATATCAAAGCCAAAAAATGTCATAGGTCCCATCCTACTTAGATGAAGCAGAAATGTGGACGATAATGGATTATCAAATAAATTAGAAGCCTTTGAGGTGTAGGCAGAAAGAAAACTTTTAATAATATGAAAGACAGAATACAAAGCCAATGAAGTGTTAAGAATAATTAAATCGGAGAAAATTTTATTAGCCACTATTAAAGAGAGAAAACAAAAATATTTCGGACACTTAATTAGAAAAGAAAGTTTATAGAGACTATACAGACAGGTAGATGGTTAGACAGATAGATAGATAGATAGACAGACAGACACACAGACAGACAGACAGACAGATAGATAGATAGATAGATAAATAGATAGATAGATAGATAGATAGACAGACAGACAGACAGATAGATAGATAGATAGATAGATAGATAGATAGATAGATAGATAGATAGATAGCAGAGAAGGTAAAATGAATGGAAAAAGAAGAGAGGAAGAGGAAAGCCAAGAATGACTTAGATTTAGTTCTGGTATTTATGATCAAGTAGTGGTCATATAAGGAATTGGAAAGATTTAAAATATAGTAGGTGTATAAGGACAACATGAGAAAGCCCAAGATGGAGATTCATGATATTCAACTTATAGAGAGCAGACGATACGTGATGATGATGATAATTATTCTGTATGTCATTTGTTAGGGTTTTTTTGGGGGGGGGGTGAATTAAAGTTCTTTAGTTATTTCGAATGGTCTCTTTCAAATAAATTAAAATTTCTTCACATATGCAGTTATTGGGTTGTCAGATAACCGTGCTGAGTTCGATGGCGAAAAATGGACGGTGGAATATTATTTGAAAGGAGAACCTCCCGTATTGAGAAACAGACTCGGTAGTGTTCTACCCAAACCGTAAGCTCACGCAAAACTACAGAGATCACTATGTCATAGTTATGTATTATAATAAAGTCAATAAGATGGCTCTATTTCGACCGGAGATGGGCCCAGGTAACTTTACGCCTATTAAGTACCAACTCGGAATATTGTTGCACCAGCTGTAAACCACTACTGTTCGTTTCAGCTGTACACAAGTGTCCCAAACTAAATAATGTATTGTGACCTTCCCTGGTATTAGAGACACTAGATAAAATGATTTTGTTGTCAGTTAGTATAGAAGGAATGGCAGTTCTAAGATTCTCGTAGGAAAAAGATAAAGTTTCCGCTGTGGACTGAATAGTTGATGGATACACTGAGAAGTATCATGTCACCCACGAAATAACAGACGGGTGAAATTCCTAGGTGAGCTGTTTCGATGGAGGATTCGCATATCAAGATACATACCTCAGATACTTTTGGATACACTGTCAGTGATGTTCTTGAAGTTCAAGTGGGTTTCGGATCTTTCAACACCAAATCTCGTTGCCCACTTGGCCCAGCAGGGGTTGATCAATCACCGACATGCATTTCAATAACAATAAGTCACATTTGTATCCTCTTAATCGACAACCACATAATGGCTTTCTCTGTGACCGCAGCGATAGAAAGTATTCCTCACCTTTTCACCTCACTCGTGAGTTCAAGCTCAACCAAGACTTGCAGATAGAGTGTTCCACGAAATTCTGATAGCTCACTTTAGTTGGCTCTCAGTGTACCTTGCCAGCCTTGGCTTCTGCATTACTACTGGTATTTGGCAAGCTTTATTTCGTTGAACCACTTTCAAGTGTTCTTGCCAGGGTACACTGACTTTCTACTAAATCTCTTGCTAGGTGGAATCTGAAAAGATCATATCTAAAAGGTGTGTTATTTGTATGAGGTGAGCAGGGAACTTTACTTGTTTTCCAAGATCTATTCTCAACTGTTGGAAGTAGACCTGGTCTTGTTTATGGTTGAGGAAAGAGCTTTCCTTCGGCTGTGAGAAAAGAAATTGTTTTCTTCTTGGCGTTGTGTTTTCTGACCTGAACAGCTGTAGTGGCTGCTTTGACAACTGCCTTCAGTTCTTTTCACTTTTCAGCACAAAGTTAAAGTATTTATTTTTGCTGCTGTTGTTTAACAAGTGCCTTCTGAGAGAGATTATACGACATTCGAAGGCTATCTGCACTGATCTCAAGCTTCTGTTTCCTTCGTCTCTTCTTAGGTAGAGCCTGTTGATATTACTATTTCTGTGGAGATTTCCAGTTGATGTATGTATGGCCAACAACTGGGTATGTCTGTCTGTCTGTCTGTCTGTTTGTCTGTCTGTATGTCTGTCTGTCTGTCTGTCTGTCTGTCTGTCTGTATGTATGTATGTATGTATGTATGTATGTATGTATGTATGTATGTATGTATACGTGTAGATTTGTATGTTTTGCTTTATATATGTATTCTCATACATATAGTTGCATATCTAGACATGCTCATATATATATTTAAATGATAAACTTCTGGAAAGTTTTACAGATTTTTACAGTTCCTGTGATGGATTGGATCTGTAGTCTTCAAATTAGCTTTCTCCTTTCTGGTTTTGAGAAGCCTAATTTCTCAAGATTAGTATTTAGACAGTGTGTTACATATT
>NC_068984.1:39597544-39598193 GCF_001194135.2 Octopus bimaculoides | reverse complement strand
TATATATATATGTATGTATACACACACACACACACACACACACACACATATATATATATATATATATATAAGAGAGTTTGCATGTGTGTGTGTATGTGTACGTATGTTCCTTATGCATTCCAAAACCGAGTTGCCGATTTTGACGTATGGGATATCAAAAGATTCAGTAGGCTTTTGGCTACCAAATAGACTATATTTTAATTCACATATTTGCAATACAAAAATTTAACATTGTCATTTTTCTTTTAGTCACCTATCATAAACATTTTATATCACCACGACGACGACAATGACGTCACATTTTCTATATGAGCGTGGTCGCGAGTTCGTTACCTACGTTACGCCGATGACTGACACGTATATGTGTGTGACGGTGTATGTGTCTGTCAGTATACATACATTTTTGTGACATTGTAGTGGGGTTGGCTGGTTAACCCTAGGTTTCTCGCTCATAAGGGGTTTAGCCTTACGGCGTACCTTCAGATCCCAAACACTGTTGGCCTGAGACCTCTTTAGCGAGAAACCTAGGGTAACTCCATAAACCGGCCTACCCAACTACAATATTAATTGCTCTACATCTTAGAGCGTGCTTCTTCTCCGGATTTATGTTTTTCTACAAACGATATATATATATATATATATATATATA
>NC_068984.1:39587675-39597310 GCF_001194135.2 Octopus bimaculoides | reverse complement strand
CACACACACACACACACACACACACACACACACACTCTATGTGAATGAAGATAGCGTGGTGTATCTTATAATGCTGAGAATATTGATTTGTATTCAGACAGAATGTCTGATTCCAGGTATGTTATGTACTGTGAAAGAAAAGCAATTTATGTGCTCCGGTAAAATACCTGTTTGTGTAGAAAATAGCGTTATTAGGCTGCCAAATAGTTAAATGGAAATTAAATCCACTTAAGTGCGGTTGTAGTTGTCTACGTATACGGGTGCGTTGTAGTGGTGGAGGTAGCTCTGTAAGTTTTTGCCAGAACCCAAAAATAACAACGTGCGAAAACGAAAAAACTGCAAATGAGGTGTATCAAGTGACAACGGGAGTTTGACTCATAGGTATAGCATCCAAACATCAAAGAAAATATTCTTGTTTTGTAGCTTAGTATCCAAGTCCAATGGAATCAACATCCACAGTGAGAGAGAGAGAGAGAGAGAGAGAGAAAGAGAGAGAGAGAGAGAGAGAGAGAGAGAGAGAGAGAGAGAGAGAGAGAGAGAGAGAAGGGGAGATAGATGGAGAGAGTGTGTGAATGAGTTGTAGTTATTTTGTAGTTCAATTGTTGAATATATAGGTTTTAAAATTTTGTTAAAGTAAAACGTTACTGTTTTAGACTTCTAAAATAAACATCCAAAAGTTTTTTTTTTAGAATCGTAGGAGGAGATAGAGATAGAGATAGAGAGGGAGGGAGGAAGGGTGAGAGGGAGAGAAAAAATAACGTAAGTTTTATATATATTTCCCCATAGCTCAATGCTGCTTTATTTTCCTAAATTTCTTATACAAGTACAAGGCCTGAAATTTAGGGGAAGAGTATGATCGGTTATACTGATTCCAGTACTAGACAGAGGCTTTATTTAAGCGGCTGTGGAAAGATGAATGTGAAAGTTGACCTCTATCACATACAAATTCAAAACGGAAATGACTGCTGTTAAATACTGGTCTCATATTTTGGCACAATGCTAGCAATTTTAAGGGAAGGGTAACTCGATTATATTGACCCCAGTGCAGCGCCGACTTAAGGCATGAATACAAGGGCCCAATTCTGATCTCTATATGCCGTGGCTTGCAGTCAATATATGAATACTATAGGCTCTAGTGCATTGATTTACCTAGGAGTCTATAATGCCGCTAAGACGGTCCTGCACCAGCGTTCAACTGGTACTTATTTTATCGACCTCGAAAGGATGAAAGGCAATGTCGACCACGGCGGAATCTGAACCCAGAACGTAAAGAATCGGAAGGAATGTCACTAAACATTTTGTCTGACTCGCAAACGATTCAACCGGCTTGCCGCTTTAAGCTGTTATTAAATGTTACATAATATCTTGTTCGATGCTCTAACACTTCTGTCAATCCAAGGAAAATATTGCCTTGTCAAAAATAATGAATTGAGATATATCTTTTTATCATTTCCCAAACAGAAGTTAAACAGAAAAGTTACAGAAACCATTTGTGTGAAGATGGATTGAATTCAATTGCAGAAGTTATGACATAAGTGAGAAGTATGTTGTGACTGACATGGTTTTAATGCTCAGATGAAAGGTAATTGTTTGCTGCGCATGCGGATATACTAAAGGTAGAACAGAAATCAAAATAAGCAATATGAAATTACTCCAATGAGAAAAGATAAATCATTTTTATCATTATAACTTTGTGGTTTCTGAATTTCCTTTGGGATTATACAGTGTATCTCGTTAACTTCAATCCCATTGTCAAATAAATCGCCGATTAGAAAGATTATTTGGCTTTTAGCTTCATGATCTAAATTGGAATACATTTAGAATCCCAAAACGTATTTATTACTATGAAATATAAATATTTTACTTTATCTAAAGTGAATACTTATTTCTGACACAAAGCGCAACACCACACATTTTTGGGGAAGATTACCTCGGTGAGATTTGAACTAAAATAGGGACAACCATGCTCTAGCATAACGGGGTGGAGATAGGGGCGGTCCGCCCCTGGCGGCACTTTATCATCCTGTTGTAGGCTGTTGCTGATGGCAATATGTGGTTTTTGTGGAGTCCGAGGGCAGCAAACAGAAGGGCCGCCCCGGGCGGCACACACTCTAGCTACGCTAGTGCAACCATAGCTATATGGTGCAGGCCATAATTGTCTGGTTTAGACGCTCGCTTTGCAACAACGCAGTTTAGGGTTCTGTCTCACTGCGTGGTACCTGGAGCAAGTGTCCTCTGTCATAGCCCCGAGTCGACCAATGGTAGATGGAAATTGTGTGGAAGCCCGTCATGTGTGTGTGTGTGTGTGTGTGTGTTTGTGTGTGCTTGTGTCTGTGTTTGTAGCCGCCCACCGCTTGACAGTCAACGTTGGTTTGTTTACGTTCACGTAACGTGGTAGTTTGGCAGAAGAGACCGAACGAATAAGTACTAGACTTAAAAATAAGTTGTGGCGTTGATCATTTCTATTAAAACCCTTCAAGGCGGTGCCCCAGCATGGCTGCAGTTCAATGACGGAAACAAGTATAACAGAACTAAAAATAAAAACAACTAACTGCTATACAATATTTTGTCCTTCGTTCCACTATTTCTGCTAATCTAACTAAACTGAATATAGACACAACACCGATTTTCCGGATACTAATGGTTCGGAACTTCTTATAATCCGTATTAATTTACGAGCAGGAGCTTCAAATTTCTAGTACCTTGCACAGACTAGTACTGTGCACAGTACAGTATTAATAAACTGTACAAATGTACAGGTACCTGTATTTCATTAAATTATTGAAGTAAATTTAATATTTGTTTAATTCAAGGCAGAGAGCTGGTAGAATCGTTAGCACGTCGGGCAAAATGCTTAGCGGTATTTCATCCGTCTTTACGTTCTGAGTTCAAATTCCGCCGTGGTTGACATTGTTTTTCGTCCTTTCATGGTCAATAGAATAAGTCCCAGCTGAGTACTGGGGTCGTTGTAAACGACTTTCCGCTTTCCTCGAAATTGCTGGCCTTGTGCCAAAATTTGAAACTAATATTTGTTTAATTTAGAGAGTGTTGATCAACATGACCACCACTACTTTAGACAAAATCAGCAATCTGGAAAGGCTGCAGAACCAAAGGCTCCGGAAAGTGTATGTTGTACCTGTTTCAAAATACATTGCATAGGTTGATGCTAAAAATCAATGCTTCGTTCCGGTTTAGTGGCATTAAGTAGTCAATAAAGAGGAATGTAGTCTGTTGTCGATTTAATACCAACTTCCGGTAGTTAATTACGTCACAGCCAACTTGCGAGGTCCTGTGCGGTTGCTTGATTTGCTAGAAATAGCTGCCAAATTTCCCTCTTGTTGCTCTATACCGCCTTAAATAAGAAAAGGACATTGGATAATGTAGTTCAAGTCACCTGCTAAAAGGGCGAGGTGGTCACGGCTAGAATAATTTGGTCACAGGTCTCCTTGGTTAGCGTTAACCTGAGTTTAAGTAGCAGCAGTAGCAGAAGCAACAACAAGACAATAACAACTTAAAAACATCAAGTGACCTTTAAATAGATTTGAACATCGGGATCTTTGACGAGACTTTTCTGTCTTATCCGCTCAGCCATTTCGTCTCTTCAAAGTGACCATCGAACAGCAAGTGTTTATAATAAGTTCCCAATGGAATGTTATTCATTTCGCTGAGCAAAATGTAATTCATTTCGCTGAGCAAACTGAAGAATAAAAATAAAGCTGGTAACCCAATATCAGGAGTAACTTCAAATCCTCAGACCTCTATTATTACTGCGTAATACCAACTTTAACTAAGCTGCACCTAAAACTTCTTCAATGGCAAGCATCGTATGCTGAGCATGCGTATATAATAACGGTAGAATAGAGAAGAAAAGAAGCAATAAATACTATAAATATGAAATTACTCTAACCACAAACGATAAATCATATATGTCATGATATCTTTGTATTTTCTGAATTCCCTTTGAGATTTATGTAGTTCCTCTACTTTAAATTGCTCTGAAGGTTAACATGATTTTAACAGTGTTGGCAGTGAGGGAGAAATTGGAGATTTGACTATTAACAACAGTAGTAGCATGAGAATCAATGAAGTTGATCTGTTAGAAACGTTACTACAAGATGGCGTGATCGAGATGTGACCATCATTCTAAATAATCTTAACTGGAACATCTCTAGCTGACATAAGTAATTATGGATTAAATTTTGCTGATGTTAAGTTGAATTTATTTCAAATCATTTAAACACTTATATCCTTTACGTTTGTCAAAGAACTGCATCGATTGGAAAAGATTGGTCTCGACTAACTCTTCTAGAACAACAATTTACCTGGTATCCACCAGAAGTAACTGTAGAAAATCTTTAATAAAAACAAACTATTTATTCCTGAAACTTGTGAAAAAGTCCTTTCCACAGTTCATAACACATGAGTGTACAATAAAGACTGAAGAAAGAAAGGACTTGAGTTTGAATGCCCACTGTTGGTAGAGACACTGAAACATCTGTCGAATCTGGTAACTTGTGCTAAAATCAAATTTAAAGGCAGCCCTTGTACTGATAAGTGATGGAAGTCACAACTATGAGAAAGATTGCTTCTGAAATTTGCAAAATGCTAGAAATAATTCATTCAATCACTACTTGGATTGACGCACAGAAGGCGTTCGGAAATGTATGAAAAATGCCTATTTCCTATCTCTTTAGTTTGGGAGTTCCATTGACAGTAATACCAGACAATGGAATTGAATTCAGTCACTTAGATGAGTGGTTACACCATCTTGATTTCAAGAAAAGTGACTGTTTTACTCGCTGTAAAAAAAAAGAAGAAAACAAGCAAAAAGAAACACATCAACGGCTTTACGCCACTGTTTTCGACTTTGGGCTCTTTTTCTGGCTCTCTCCAGTTCAACCCCTGCTTTTCAGTTCCGCAAAAGAGGATGTAGTGATCCACTATTGCTACAATTTTAACCTGGTTTCACTTCGTTGTTTTCTTAACTTTCCTTGACAAAAGCCTTTTGAAGTAGAATTTGACTATACCACTGATCCAAGAACAATTACCCGTTCTGGCTGCACCATTTCAAGAAGGTTTTTACAATGTTTTAGTATTCCTTAGAAGTAACTGTAAGTAATAAGAAGTGTGTGAGAAACGTAACTGAACGATGTGTGTGTGTGTACGCACACACACACACACACACACACACACACACACACGTGGAGGCGCAATGACCCAGTGGCTAGGGCAGCGGACCTGCGGTCGTAGGATCACGGTTTCGATTCCCAGACCGGGCATTGTGAGTGTTTATTGAACGAAAACACCTAAACTCCACTTGGCCCCGGCAAGGGGTGGTGGCGAACCCTGCTGTACTCTTTCACCACAACTTTCTATCACTTCTTCTTCTTGTTTCTGTTGTACCTGTATTTCAAAGGGCCAGCCTTGTCACACTCTGTGTCACGCTGAATCTCCCTGAGAATTACATTAAGGGTACACGTGTCTGTGGAACGCTCAGCCACTTGCACGTTAATTTCACGAGCAGGCTGTTCCGTTGATCAGATCAACTGGAACCCTCGTCGTCGCAACCGAAGAAGTGCCGAGACACACGTACACACACACAGAGCGTAATAAGAGAGATTGGGAAGAATTAATCTGAAATACGTACGTGGAAGTTTTTCGACAGAATTGTTGCATATAGAATCATACTGTTTTAAAAATGGTAAGTAGAAAAATTCCTCAATGTTGGTACTCATCCTCTTCGCAAAGAAGGCTTTGCTGCAATGAGTGCACTACTTGAAGGTTATCTTATAGAAATCGCGCTTTGAGTAAAATTGAAAGTAACTTGGGTTTTTAGAACGTTGGTTATTTGAGAAATGAGAAGAATAGATCAGCCACGGTTTCTGTCTCAAAGTAGTCAGCGTAGAAATAGTGGAGCTCCTACCGGTTACTCTGCTTAAAGCGCCAGAGGGTTCGAGATACAGCCCAAATGATGTTGGCATCAACTTTAAATTCACCCAAGGCATGGTCCCCACACCATCCGTCCTCCACAAAATTCATGTTCGCCTCACATCGCAACACTAAGACAGAACTTGGCCCTGCCAAGATACTTAAGAGAACGAAAAAATTTTATAACATTCAAACGGTTCCTGGTTGAATATCTCTGTAGTAGCTTCATGCAAGCATAGCATGGATTCGATCCTCGATCGCCAAATTTCACTTAACAGTTCAACAGCACTTTTCTCACGGTAAAACTATAGTTTTTCTGTGAGAGACAGCGGTTACATTTTCCAGATGCCTTCGCTACGCAGAATGATGTCTTTACCACTTGACCCTTCTAACCTCTTCTAGGCCACCAAAAGCTAGACTAGAGATAACAGACCGCCAACAAAATTCATTGTTCCCAACAATATGTTTCTCCTTCTGACTAGTTCTGGATAGTTATGAAAACAAGAACTCCGTAAGCCATCTCCAGACACAGATTGGTTAGTTTTTTTTAAACTACCACCTGTCCAGGAAGCTCAGTCTGGAGAAGAGGTGCCTGCTTCAAAGAACGTTTGAGAAAAGATGGACAAATGTTGTAAGGAAGTTGAGAGTGAAAGGGGCCGCGCTAGTGTGACCGGTCTGAACGGAAAAGAAGATAAAAAAACGGAAGCAAAAACTAAAAGGAAAAAAATGCGGGTCGAACACAAACCCGGAAAAAAATATTATCATTTAATTTTTAATTCATTTAATCCATTTCGATTTCATTGTATTCTTCAAATTCATTCGATTTCATTATATTTGACTTTTTATACGAACTATGTATAACCCCAGTCCCTAAATGTTTTTGTTTTGTCCTTGTGCTGTCCCCCTATGTGAGCCATGTATTGGCAATAAAGAAATTGATTAGTGAGAACCGAGTCTGGCTGACCGGCTGAACAAAACGCCGTCTCTGAAAGAAAAGGCACAAAGGGACAACTATGGTAATGTACCAACGAAGCAGTTGTTTCGTCCCACCACTCTCACTTTCTTTTCTCTGTAACATTACCATATCTCTCTATATATACTACTGTGATATCGTGTACACACATATACAGGCCGAAATTAACTTTCGTTACCTTGCATGCTTTACGAACTGTATTATACTATTACACTAGCCTACCCGTCGTGGTATAGCATATATTAAAGTAACGGTAAATAAATATTTCTTTACAACTTCGATCACTGTTCTTCTTTCATCTTGTACATCTGCAACAA
The DNA here is from genome assembly GCF_001194135.2 of Octopus bimaculoides. Taxonomy (NCBI): domain Eukaryota; kingdom Metazoa; phylum Mollusca; class Cephalopoda; order Octopoda; family Octopodidae; genus Octopus; species Octopus bimaculoides. The sequence continues at coordinate 39,590,092 of NC_068984.1, read as the reverse complement.
GGAACTGCATTACCGTTACATTGGTAACCCCGACGAAAAACGAACTACTCCCTTCTGATGCGACAAGAGCCGTTACATATCGTTACAACTACCATAACAGGCATCGATTACACTGGTGACCTCATATAAAAACAATTGCTACTTTCTAATGCTACATGCCGCTGCATTTTGCTGACTTCGAACTAAAGAACTACAATCTTCATATCAGCAGTCGCTAAATCAAAGGAAAAGAATGACAACCTTTGTCACCACCAAGATGCACCCTCGTTCCACTTGTTACAGTGCGCGCAACAGAAAGCACTATACAGTGATGCAAACTGCGATTAACTTCCCTACAATGCAACCCTGCCGACACACAAAGAATTCGCTGACCATGGAACCCCAATTTAAGTGGAAGAAAATACGCAAGCCCGCACATGCAACCTTTTCGGCACACACACGCTTTTCGTCTCGTCCCGACGTACAGACCCTGCATTGTCTACAAACTTTTTCACGTATATAAGACTCTCATATAGACTCTCAGCAACTCTTTTTCTTTGTATGCACATCTTACGAATGGCAACCAACAACTTAACAACAAATTCCAGATAAACCACTTACATCTGGATATTTCTGCAAGCAATAACTCTACTCGAATGGGCTATGGTGCCTTAAGAATGACTGTAATATGAAACATCATTAAATGTCTTTTCCGATAATCAGTGAGCATTGGACAAGGTATGCATTACCGAGACAAATCTTTGAGAAAACATCAAGTAGCAATTGAATATGATTATTTCCGATGGAGGACATTTGCATTCGCTCAATGTTCTTTCTTTGAGAAAGTTGGCGAAATATTGAACTAATTCGAATAACAAACGCTTCGGAACGAGGGAGCCTCTCTGTATGATTTTTTGTTTGCACTCCATCGGTTCCAGTTGATCCGATCAACGGAACAGCCTGCTCGTGAAATTAACGTGCAAGTGGCTGAGCACTCCACAGACACGTGCACCCTTAACGTAGTTCTCGGGGACATTCAGCGTGAGAAGGCTGACCCTTTGAATTACAGGCACAACAGAAACAGGAAGAAAGAGTGAGAAAAAGTTGTGGTGAAAGAGTAAAGCAGGGTTCGCCACCATACCCTGCCGGAGCCTCGTGAAGCTTTAGGTGTTTTCGCTCAATAAACACTCACAGCGCCCGGTCTGGGAATCGAAACCGCGATCCTATGACCGCGAGTCCGCTGCCCTAACCACTGGGCCATTGCGCCTCCACATATGATTTTTTAAAAACCTTTTAGAAATAACAATCACATTTCTCATAAAACAAATTAAGTGGTGTGCATTGGACAATATAATCCAGAAAATACAAAACGATAGAATAAAGAAGAGAATTGAAAGAACTGGATAGTCAAGGTGGGAATGCTTTGATCATGTCATCAAGCCTAGAAAAAAATCTGTAGAACTTTAAGATAGAACATATTTCATATACATATGCGAAGGAAACTGAATCCAGTAAATATATATTTAACTTCATATGGTAAAGTTAAAGGTTAATAAAGAGAAGAAACTTTGTCAGGAAAGAAAACAAATCTTGCCTGCATTTACAGATAATTAGTGGAAAAGCGTGGAAGCTGTTTTGAGAAAGAAATCTTCTGCAAGATTTATAAATGTCTTAAAAATTGTGAATAAAAAAGAAAAAGCGGGAACAATATGCGACGAAATCCATACAGTAAGCACCTAGTAAACCGTATCTATAATCCGGTTTCAATTCGCGGTTACAGCCATGTCGCATCTTTTACGCCGTTAGTAATCGAGAGAAAAGAATGAAAGTAATTAATTTCGTTTCCCCTCCCTTATAAGACTGAAAGTTTCTACCTCTGAGAGAAATAAATTTTAGGTGAAGACCTGAATAATATTATGAATATTACGAGTTGTTAACATCCTGTGACGATAGTAACGGGAGAGGGGTTTCCTCTGTAAGCATTGAAATACTACGGGGATAGTCTATCGTTCGATATGCTTTATGTGTGTGTGTGTGTGTGTGTGCGCGCGCGCGTATATGTGCATACACACATACGCACACGCACGCGCGCACACACATGCCACACACACACAAGTAAATATATGTAATCCTCCTTTAACTTTTAAACAGGAAACGTATACTTCTTCACAAAATGATTAGTTTATAATATCAGTCAATAGTTATTATAAACATACACCCACTCATTCCATGCACTCATTCATACATATATCTATTGCAGTGCACCTACATACAGAAACATTTGTATATATGATTATTATATAAGAATATATTTGTATAAAAACAGAAATGCATAGCATATATAATAAAATTATATTCATACACACATGCATACATATGCACATACGCGCACGTTGCACACATTGTGTATGTGTGTGTGTGTATGTACATATATATAT
>NC_068984.1:39585948-39587104 GCF_001194135.2 Octopus bimaculoides | reverse complement strand
ATATATATATATATATATATAGATAGATAGATAGATAGATGTGTAGACAAGTAAACAAGAAAAAGAAACATACTCGACTTCATTTATTTCGTTTTATTTTTCTTTCACTCTGATTTTCTCATTCTTTTAGTCTTTTCTTATTATTTCTAAATTAAACTATCACTATGCCAGCAGTTGATGGGTTGTAGTGTTTAGTTAAAGAATAAATGAAATAAAAATTTTAAAAAAATATTTATTCGAAATAGATGAAAAAAAAAAAAAGCTTAGAAACAAAAATGTAAATAGTTTTTCTTTTTTTTACAGCTTTTGCAGAATTACTTGTTGCCTACTAATCGAAGAGCTGGCTTATCGATATAAATTCGTACGCTCATATTCTATATTCATGATAGCATCTACTTATGAGAATGACGGCTATTGTTGGTTAGCAGAATCATGTGAGGGTTTTCCTTTAAAGAGTGGAAATAGTCTCTGGTGAATGGGGTGTGTATTCTTGTCGAAATTGCGTGGGTTGATGCAACAATGCAGACAAAAAGTAGCTATTGTACAATTGTATAGAGACAATAGGAAACAAGTTAAGTCATAAAGAGGGAAGTACATATGTTACAGTGAGTGGGAGTAGATATGAGAAAATATTTCAGAATAAGTATTTGCTTGTGCATAAATGTCTCCTATGTAGCAACTTTTAATCAAAATTTTTCCATTCATGGTTCTAATTAATTATGACTGCGACGGCCAATATTGTAGGGAACTCCTACTACAATTATCGATCATAGGAAAGAAAGAAAGAAAGAAAATATCACGAGGAAATCCCAACTGTAAGACCACTTCGTCAGATGTGATTTCTCGTCCACTAAATTATCATAATCGTTGTTGTCGTCATGGTCGTCAACATCAACACCATCATCATCCTTATTATTATTATTATTATTATTATTATTATTATTATTATTATTATTATTATTATTATTATCATTATTATTATTATTATCATTATTATTTTGTATTATACATAGTTTTGTCCAAATTTATATCATTACTGTATATACATTTAACATATTTTACAAGTAGCTTCGGTGAAATTAATATTTAATGATGGAAATTGTCTTATTTATGAAATCAAGTGAGGAATGAATTAAGTTCATAGAGAGAAAAAAAG